>NW_024885000.1:627279-813342 GCF_019232065.1 Centrocercus urophasianus | reverse complement strand
TTTTTCCCCTGTGTGAGAGGCTATGATGTTTTTATAAGCATAGAAATCTGGGTGTGCTTTATTTTTTTTTCTTAAATGAAATGTAATGATTAGGAAATGGGGTACTTTGGCCCCTGATTCTCCTCTACCTCTCGTGGAGAAGTGAAATCCATCCAGGCTGTGTCCAGAAGCATTTCATGTTATAACCTTTGCAGGTCTGGAGAAGTGGAGGCAGCAGGCAGAGCTTCCAGGTGCCTCCACTTCTGGGATGTCCATTCCTGATCAGCACAGGCTTGGTTTGCAGAGAGGCTTTGCAGCACAGATGTGCCAGCCTCCAAACGATGGATGGAGGCCCTCAGGGTTGTCTGCATGCCCAGAGGAACTCAGCAAGGCACAGGGATGTAAGCCAGGGCCACCCATGGCTCTGCTGTGGTGGTGCTGCTCCATCTGGAGATGCTGGTGTTGAGCTTTGTGCTTGCAGGTACACGAGTTTGTCTGGGAGGTGGTGTTGGGATGCTCCTCGTCTGCCACACATCCAAAGCCTCCACTTCCTCCCCTATATCTGCACCTGGCAGCACAAGGAACCTTTGGCCATAGGAACCAGGCAGCAGAGTGAGAGGAGAGAGGAACAACACGAGACAAATTCCCCATTAATTCAAGAGATTATTATTAGCTGCTAGAACCAGGAGGGTGAGCTGTTCTGGGGCGTCAGCAGGAGTTAAATCCTTGCTATTGATTCTCTCCCTGCATTACCATGAATTAGGCCACCAAGGAGAAATGGAAGTGGACGCGAAGCAAAAGTGGGGACAGAAGGGGAATGTTTGCATGCTTAAAATATTTATGCTGCAAATTAACATGTGTTTTAAGCCTGTGATCCTTCAGATATTTATCCAGCATGAATATTTTGAAAACTGCATTAAAATTTGCCACTGGTGCTTTATTCATTAGGAGTGTTCAGCAGCCACAGACAGCAGTGCCTGCTAAATCTGTAATGCATCCATGCAGAGACAGCAGCTGGAGGATGTTGCCTGGGCTGTGAGAAAGAGCTTTCTGCTCCTACTTCCAAAGCGGGGAGCCTGGAATGAGTTCCTTACCCACATCGACTTCAGTCGTGACTGCAGATGTCACATTCAGCAGCACATGTGTCTGGTTTTTGACCCAAGCAAAAATAATCTGATGGGAGTGGGGTGAGACCAGCGCTCCCATGGGGAAAGGAGAGTTAGGGACTGGGGGAGGCGGACCCACGCAATCCTGCTGTGGGTCTGGTGGAACTGTGGGAGCAAACCAGGCTCTGCCAAGCACGAAGGTAAGATGTTCCTTCTTGTACATGCCAGCCCCATGCACAGAGGTTCTATAATGGGGAACAGGGGGCGGCTCACCCCATAGCAGCTATCAGGGCTATTGCTATGGCTTGATATCCAACATTACGGCCTTCATTGGGGGGCACCAAAATCCCTGCCCAGGTGCAGGGCAGAGCAGAATATGGGATTTCAGCTGCTCACTGCTCTGTGCCTGCTGCTGTTGCCTGGGACTGGAGCTCAGTGCTGGCTCCTAGAGCTGCTTTTCATGCAGCCTCCTTGCCAAAAAAACCCCGAGCACACTGCGACTTGGAGGGAAAAGTGCAGGACATGGAGACAAATGCTCGCTGCTGCTGGCACAGGGAACTCACTTTCCCCGGATTCCTTGACATTGCTACTGATACATGGCTTTACAGACTTCGCTGCCACTGCCCAGTTCCTGTTAAATTACTCCCAATTATGGCAGACGTTTAACTTCACAGAACTGCGAGCAACTCCATTTTGCACATCCGTTTTTTGTGAAGCTTCTCACCTCTGCTGCAATATTGCTTCATAAAACCGGGAGAGCTTCCAGGAGCCTGAAGACTGCAAGTTGTTAATGGGGCTGCAGCAGGACAGACTTCTCCCGTTACGATGCTGGGGGTCAGAATTCCAGCTGTGACTTTTATTTTCATGTATCCTCATTCTGCGTCTGCAACGATGTGCCAAGCCTGTCCTTATGGGCAAATGTAAAGGGAAAATGTGGAGGGTGGGAGTCAGGCCCTTATTTTCAGTTCTGTTTCCTTTCCCTTTTGAGCACGCTTGCATAATGAAGAGGCAAACCTGGCCGACAGCACCCAGCTAATTCAGATATGATTAATTCCCATTTTCTCTTTTTATTTTAAAGGCTGCTCTCTCCGATGAAGTGGAGAGCTTCATCACAGATGGATGGGAAAGCTGCCAGCCAGACACATTTTTGAGGTAAAAGGGGAAAAGACATGGGAAAGTTTAGTGCTTTGCAGAAGTGACCTTTCCTGGTGATTTGTCACTTCCCAACACCATCTGCTGACTCGTCAGCTGCATCCATCATGACTATAAAAGAGATACTGAAAAAAGTCAATTAAAACAGGGACTGATGTCAAATGGGCATTGCACAAAATCTGTAGCAAAGGTGGGTAAGGAACAAACCGAGTCATCAACTATTGGTCATCCCCTTTTCATCAGCACACATAGCCACGGTCCCAGGGAGAAAAACTATGCTCACCACTCCAGAAGTTTTATCTCCAAGCCTGCTTTGCTGCGATAAGCTGCAATAAATGCACGGGGATCTTAGCTACTGCCATGTGTCTTAAGGAAGAATTTGGCCCAAATTGAGCAGTATTGATTGCAGTGGCAGTTGCAGAGGCCATTGCGAGGCCCAGAGCTTGGTGTGTGTGTACACATCATATCAACCAGCTGCAACCGAAATGAGTGAGAAAAGACATTTTAAAGGCCTGGGCCATAGCTCTTTTCCTCTTGTCTCCAGCAAATGTTGCTCACAGCTCAAGCATCCACGCAGAGCACCGCTGTGCTCCCCTGCCACATGGAGCTGTTTGATGCAGGAGGCTTTCATTGCTTCCCCAGCTCATTTTTTCCTCTTGCATCTCCCCCACTTGAGGCTGCTGGCTCTTGGGATTCCTCGTGCAGAGCCGCCGATTTGCGAGCAGCACCTGGACCTGATCCCAAATCCTCCAGCATCAGCATCTGCCTGATGGTTTTGTGGGACCAAAGGCAACCCTATGAGATCTTAGACAAATCTCTGTGCCTCATCTGTACCGAGAGAGGTGCTGGTGGACAGTTGTGTCCCTGAGGGGTGTTGTTGTGTTCAGGACTGTGAGATGCTGTTATTAAGGGAATGGGCCACAGGAGGACTCAGAATGGACAGATAAATCCCTCATACTGCCTTGGGTAACTCCCCACTGTTCCACTCATTTTATAAAGCTTTTGGTATAGCTTTAGCATGGATAGCTTTCTTTATTATATTAATATTTAGATCCTGCAAGGGTGGGTATTCACTGCCTTTAATCAGTGCTTTCGCAATGCCAGGGAGTCAGGCATCATTCTGCCTTGTGCTGATTTTAGTGGCTTTGTTGTTACGTGATTTGTTACCATTACAGGACAAAGACAATTAAGAATGACATCACTGGACTGCTGACATACCCACACAACAAAAGCTTTATCCTGGGGGGCTCACAATCTAAACAGACAAGTTAGGGGAGGGGAAGTTCTCCAGCTTATAGATGGGGAAACAGAGGCAGAGTGTGATCTGCTCTCAGGGCCCTTTGTGGCTGTGGGCCATACAGAGAATAGCTGCCACCAAAAGACAGCAGCCTGGGGAGGCAGGGATGGGGATCACCCTGGAAACTAGAAACTCTTAAAAGCCTGATGCAGATAAAGGTGCTGCCCATCTGGTGCACCCGTTTCCATGCATGCCAGGCAGCTGCTCCGCAGTGCTGGGGAGTGTGGGCACTGTGCAGGCATGTGATTGTGTGTGGGTATATAAGGGCAGGATCCCAGCCTGTGTGACACGGAACAAGAAGAGGTCTGAGCCGGGCAGCACTCTCCAGGTGGGTGTTTGTGTCTGTGCTCCATTTCCAGGTTCAGTGGGGTGAGCTGTGTGCTCTCACATAGGTGCTGGTGTTGGTGTTGGCTTCAGCAGCTGCTGCTGAACATGAGAGAGCTCTGACAAGGAGAGGAAACGAAATCAATGTTTAAGCAAGGGGAAAGGTGCCTTCTGCTCTTCTCCCACGGTGGGAGCATTGATTCCACCAACTCCTGCTCACCCATCAGGCACGGTGAGACCTGGGTGCCCTCTGCACTTGGGAAGCTGCTTTGAACAGTTCGAACTGAAGTCACAGAGATCCTACAGACAGCAACAGTTCGAATTTTTGGAAGGCATTGCATCAGCTGAGCTCCATCTTGTCACTGTTCTCACACCAGAACCAGGCGGATGTTCACCACCCTGCCTCCAAATAGGCATTTCACCCCAAGTTATGCAGCCATAAGGAGAGCTGGGCACTGGTTCACCCAGCCTCATGTGACAGCAACACTTTGTTGTGCTGATTCTGAACTTGGGATCCTTCTGCTTTGTGCTTTCTCTTTGTAGCTGTGAAGCAAATTCACAAACAACAAGGTACGTATCTGCCTGGAGAGGCACTGAGCTGATGATCTCAGGTCTGGAAGACATGTCCTGCTTACAAACTAAGGAAGGGACATGCATAAAAGATATTTTTTTGACTAGAGTAATGTGCGGGGGTGTTTCTCTGGGGGAAGAGTGAGAATCAATTCGCAGAGGGCTAGTCAATAAGAGATGAAGGAGGTGACTGAGTTTATCTCTTTGTATATGGCAGTATTTTATTGCAATCTTGGAATAAATGAAGCCACACAAGAGATTGATGACACTGAGATAACACCGTATTATCAGCACATATGCATATCAACATGTTGTATTACAAGGGGGAGAGCCTGAGAAAATCCCCTTTTGATCACTGCAGCAACTCCTGGTTTGACAGCTTGGATGTTGCAGGCAGGGAGGAGCTGCCCTTGCCTGTTTGCTGCATCCAAACCCGCTCCCATCACCCTCCCTGGCCTGGCACGCAGCGATGGATGGGACTAGGAATTGAGGCAGAGGGGAATACTTATTAACTTCCACTGCCTTCAGTTCAATACTAGCTGATATTTATGTGAAATCTAATTTAGGGGTCAAATTTGACCTAACGATGTCTTTTTAATGGTGTCCAAACAGAGAGGTTTTTGAAACTAATTAAGGATCAGGTTCCAATCAGGTAGAGTGGTTAAGCTGCGGGACCAGACTTCATTAAATGCATCCAGAGAGAATATTTTAATATTTAAAGAGAGCATTTAATGTTTATATAAGTTCTCTTCCCATCTGAAGTCACTGTTAAATCACTTCAGAAGGTAGCTTTTAAAGCCCTTTATACTTGTCTTTTATGGAGCAAGGCTGGCAAACGCCCTTCGCAGCTCTCTTGGACCCAATGAGGCTTATTAAAAGATTGAGCCCATCAGTGCAGGTTTTCAGGGGTGAGAGATACGAAAACAAAATTTAACAAAGCAGCTGTAGTACGTTCTTTCTCTCCTGCAGCATCACTCTCTGCCTTGCTGTCAGAGGGATTGACGGGAGTGTTTTGCTCTGGATGTATGCAGGTCTTAAACCACTACAGCTGGAGGGCTAAAGCTTGCAGAACAGAGGAGTCTTTAACAGTACTGAAGGGCTGGGCTTTCAGTCTCTGGAGATATTGCTCAAGAACAAATCTGTTTACAAGAAACGGTTTGAGAGAGAATTGTCAGTCAAGATGCTTCTATTCTCAGCTCAGGAGCATCTGGAAGAGTAAATATACCTTTAGTTAGCCGGTGGCTAAATTAGATTGCAACTGATGAAAAGCCAAAGGGATTTCTCATTAAATGGCCCTCTCTATTATTACCCTGGCATCCTCCTTCCTGTGTTGTGCAGACTCTCGCAATGGTTTCGAAGAAGGCGGCCGCTTTGCTCCTGGTGTACGTGATGTCAGTGCTGGCAGAACAGGCTGAAGGCTTTGTGCCCTTCTTCACCCAGAGCGACATCCAGAAAATGCAGGTAATCCATGAGACAGGCACTGAAGAATGACACACAGGTTTCTTCCTCCTCAGCTGTGCCACGTGTACCTCGCCACTGCCATTCCCTTCATCCCCCCTTCTGTTGGAACAGGAGATGAGACTTCGGCAGTCCCTCGCTCGTTCCAAAGCTGAGGGCTATGGGAGATGGCAGAGACAGTTTGTAAGGTGTGAGAGTAGAAAGGAAAATCCGGACTCCTTTACATAAGAAATAGAAAACCTGTGTAGGATATCATCTGCTGGTAGCAGGTCTCGTTTTTCTTTCTTCTGTGCTAGTGGCTGTAATTTCTGTAAAGGAGCTGCAGCCTCCCATCACCACGTTGATGGGTCTTTTTGTTGTAACAAATAATTAACCATCCTCCAGATGGTTGTCACCTCTGGGATGTGCAGAGAGAATGTTTTCCTTTTGATGTGAAACTAATACTGTTGAAAGCTATCAGGCAGGCAGCCTCAGAGACTGCATCTTCTCCTTAAACACAGCCAAAGGGAGCTTCCCCCGCACTCTGCAATCCATTGATACAGGGCTGAAATCTTTTTTCCAATACCTATTTGCTTGCTGGATAGTGATTTCTTCTCGTGGGAAGCACAGACATCCTTCAGCCTCCTTGAAGGAGAGGACACGGACCCACGCACAGTCCCCAGATGGTTCATACATCGTTACCCTTTTAGCTATGCGTCTGCTGGTGATTGAGGGGCTTCCAGAGGTACGTGGGTGAAATCAGTCTTAGCTTTCTGAGCACACGTTCGAAACAAAGCGAGAGCACAGCAAGCAGTCATGGCACTGAGCACAGACAGTGATGCATTTTTCGTGTCCTGTCGTGTTGGTCTTATCCCAAAGCAACTTTATTTTGTTCTGTTTGGGTTAGGAAGAAAGAGAGGGTCCTGAAGCAAAGCTTAGCCCCTAAATATGATAGGATGACCTTGCAGACTTCTAAGAAAGGCTGGCAATATGTAATGTATCCACAGAACTCTCCATTTGCAATGAGGGTGTGCAGCCTTTCATTAACCTTTGTGCCACTGCGACAGAAGAGAACCAGAAGTGGGCCAGCGGAATAGCTCTGTAAGATCAGTAAATCTCTTCCTGCTGGCAGCGTTGTCCTGCACAGATCAAAGCAGTCGTCCAGTACTGTCATGTTTGCTACAGATCACTGCCTGCAATCCTGTAACTCACTCTTACTCTGAACACTGCAGCCCTTCCTGCATATCAGAATGACGGTCCCCAAAGCCGTGATGACCGCAGCTGATGGGTCTGTTCCCAGACACCCACCCAGGGAACCACGCTGCTCCAGGCAGCAGTTCGACCACCAGCTGTTTGGGTTTTGTGTCCTGTTCAAGGCACACGGCATCACTGGGATGCCACAGAGTGTGCTTGGTGCTCACACGATGCTGTGTATCACTGTCTTGTTTGCTCTCTGCTGTGGGGTTGCAGGAAAAGGAGAGGAACAAAGGGCAGAAGAAATCCCTGACCTCTCTGCAGCAGCTGGAAGAGGAAGGCTTCTCTGAGCAATCTGCAGATATCGAAGGAATGAAGACTATCCAGGTATGTCAAATCGTGTGGCTCTAAGGATCCTTTGAGGACATGCAGTGGGGACAAACAGCCCAAGAGATGTCCTGTGGGTCCTGGCTGCAATGAGCACTTGGAGGTGCCACATGAGAAGACAGTGGGTGGTGTTATGGAGCTCACAGTCACGGAAAGCAATATCACCCATTTCCTACCAGTTCTGCCAGGCAACCCAGCAAGATTTCATCAAAGAAGAACTTTACCTCCATACCATAAATTATCTTAGACACTGAGCAGCCTGGACACCCCTCAGACCCACCTAGCCTCTACCTTCGCACAGGAAGATGGAAACAACATGAGGTCTTTCTTTGCCATTCAGGGAATGCCAGCCAACTGCAAGGCAGTAATTTGTAGCTCAGCAGGTCTGATTTTAACTTGTCACTCTTTCAGGCAGCTCTGCATCAGCTGTCTGGTGTCGCTCACCTCCTATCTCACAGCCCTCTGCACTGGCAGGATCTTACTTATAAACTGGGGCTCATACAGCTGCACCCCCCAAAGGCTGTATACAGAGCAGAAAATTGCCAATTTTAGGGATTTAAGTTCCAGTCTAAGCCCTCAAAGGCATGCTTACTTGGTTAGCTAAGTCTGAAAATTGTGCTTTTCCACTTGAATGCAGGGAGCTCTTTGTCCGGTCAGTGCAGCCATTCCTGTGGTCAGCACAACTGGCCTCTGCCAACAAAAGGAGTGTGAAGGTCCAGCCCAAACCACAGGACAGGCAGAGAGGCCACGGAATTCGGCCAACATGCAGGTCAATGTGCAACTGCTCTCCCAAACGTGGTGCACCAGCAGTCAATAATAGGATTTAAACAGCAAGGATTCACAGCTCAAAGCATTAAATAACTGGCACTTCCCAGTACCCAGCGCTCATGCAGCCACGAGCCCTCCTGTGCCTCCAGCCAAGACTGGAACAACTCTATTTACTGTGGGTACATCTGAGCCATGGCTCACAGCTGGTCAGGCTGCAGGCAGGGAGATGTCTCATCCTACACCTTTTCTTATGCAGGGTGCTTCACCAGCATCAGCAAAAACTGATGTTTTGAAGGGTCAAAGTGTGAGGTAGTGGAGGATTATAAGGTGTAGAAATGATTTTTCTTCTTTACAGTCTCTGTTGCCAGTAGTGCCTTTATCTGTATTTCTGAGTCAGACTAGAGATGATCCAACACACGAAAACTCTGGCACTTTGAACAGAACACAATTGCATCGGCAGTAGATGGGGCTGAGTCCAAAACACTGTTTTTTTCCCCTGATAAAATGATCATCCTATTCCCCTCACACCAACCCCAAACCCTCAGCTGACGTGAGCAAAGTGGGGTTGAAGCACCCTGACCTGCCTGCCCATGCTCTGCTCTGCTCCTCCTTCTGATGTTCTTCTTTCCTCTGCAGCTAGCTGTTCCTGTCAGAGCTGGGATGCGGCTCATACTGAGGCAGCTGGAAAAATACCAAGGTGTCCTGGAGAAACTGCTCACAGAGGTGTTACAGGACACCCCAAACGGTACTGGCAGGGGGTTGATTTCTGCCTTGGGAATTCTGCCTTTCTCTCCTCTCACCAGCTCATCATCATGGAGATATTTATATTCCTTAGAAGGGCTTTTGTGTCATGTTTGCTCACTTTACAGAGTCCTCAGATACCCCACTCTCACACACACACTTCCCTTGGGGGAAGGTTATATGCTCTCTTAGAGAGCTGTCTGTGTCCTAGAGCTGATGTTGGCTGTTGGCAGCATTGCAACAATTTCCAGCAGCACTGCTTCCTACCTCCCCACTCCTCCTTCTCAAAAGTCCTCAGTCTTTAGGGTGCAATTTCCAGCTGAGCTTATAAGGAAACGTGCACAGGTGAGGCACCTCAGCACCTGCAGCTGTATATGAGCACCTTGATCCCTACACAGGGGCTTGTTGTGAGTGAATTAGCTGCAACTAAAGGTGTTGAGTGCTAACAACTCCAGCCCTGGAATCTGCTCCTAGCATATGGGAACTGCAAAAAGAAAAATCCAGGGGCATGATGGATGCAGCTATTCCAGATTTGGAGGGTAATGGGAGCGTTCTTACCTGTGTTCTCTCCAGACCTTGGTCTGATCTGGGCTTAAACGCCCCAACAAGAAGGTCCTTTCATCTCTGTGGGAGCTGCTGTTCTGCTTTGTGCTGATTTCAGTTTGCCTCCTTGCTCTTTAGGTGAGGAGCTGAGGAGGAGGAAATGATATATAAAGCATAATGACAAATTTTAAGGACACTTGTTCTTTCCTCTCTTCTCTTTCAGCTGACTGATACCAGCAGCGTCAGAAGAGAAAACGATGCAGCTTGCTGAAACTAAAAGGCTCCACTTATGTACATGAAATCTGTAAAAGAGATTAACAACAAAATCTGAGGTGAGATAATAAAATGCGCAGTGTAATTAAATGAAGGATTTGTGCCTTTTTTCAGCCAGATGGCAAGCAGCAAGTGTGGGAAAGATAAGAAGGAGGGTTTCCAGTTCTAGAGAAATCATCGTCCTTCTGACGAGTGCAAAGCATGCTGAAGAGCCTGAGTAATTAACCTTTGCAAACTAATAGGTTTTAGGCCTCCCTTTTGGCAAGGAGAGAAACTGAGGCACAGTTACAGGGCTACCAAGGCACACTGGTGCCAGGTTAGGACTGGGAGTGCTGGGAGCCTGGTGGGAGTCCTTACCCAGCTCTGCTCACAGGTCACCCCCACACAGCCAGCAGAAAGAGGCTGTGCTCTCCCTACCTGCAGTCTTAACCCCGTCTTGCTCATCCAGGCTACATGAATCTGAACATCACCAGGAACGCTCATAGCCATGATGTGATCGAGACACAGTGTGAAGCAACACGGAGCTCCAACATGATTTCTGGCTCTCACACAAATCTAGATGTGACATCGTAATTCCGCTTGAACATATTGCTCTCCATTTAACATACCTTTGGCTTATTTTAGAGCTGCTTCTCTATACCAGCAGCAGGAAATCTAACATATGTAAAGTAAGGACTGATGAGATCAATGGCATGTACTTGAATATATCCAATTTCAATCCAATTTTATCCTCCTGATCTAACACAAATTCTGTTCTTACTGCGGCTCGTTCGAATAGCTGTGTTTGTGCTAGAACAACACAGACACACTTCTACTTCCTCAGTGTGCTCTCTGCTGCAAGCCATCCCTTGGAGAAATGAAATTTCTCAATGTATAATGCAACATCCAGCACAGAATGGATTCCAGTTTTAATATTTGATTCGAAGGCATACTCCTATTGCACAGACGGATCAGCTCAGTGTAACTGGAAGTTTGCAGGGATTACTGCTGAGGCAGGTGGAGCTATGAAATCACTGTAAAAGAGTCAGAGCGGGTGGAAAATAATACATTCCATTAGGGTAAAAATGAAAGCAACTGCACGTCTTGCTGGGCTAGGAGCTCAGCCAGTGCAAATCAATCTGTGGTAGACTGATACCCAAGGGAGGTCTGGCAGGGAAAGCACAGGCAGAGTTGTACCATGCTTACCTTGTCCAGCAAGATCAGAGAGCAAGCTGTTGGCTTCCAAGGGGCACTTAGTATTTCTGAAAGACCCAGATCCTTACCCCAGGCTTAATTTTGCCTTGCCATAGGAAAACAAGAAGAGTTTCCACCTGCAGTGCAAACTGCAGAAGCTTCACTACAGGCCAGAGCCTTCTCTACTGCATCCCATTTTGCCCTTCGCTTTCACTGAAGAGGATTCTTGGCTGACCTGTGGCATCGAGGAAGGAATACTGCCTAGTGACAGTAAATAGGAAAGTAAACATGAGCCTTTGGGATTTGCTTCTTGGCCCATTTCCCACAAGAATGATGTTACAGGACGCTTCTATAAGCAGATCCATTAACGTGACTTTACTAAGATGTCTGCCTTTGCTCCCTCACTCCGACCCAGACAAGCCACTCCTGGACTGCCGCAGCACTGTCTGCTTTCAACTCAGTCCTTGGTTGTGTGCTCTTCCCAGCTGGCCCAGCTCTAAATGAACCGTGGGATGCATGGCTGGTTGTGACAGCAACCATATGAAGCCCCTTTCTGGAACAGTAACTGAACAGCCCAAATATGCACCAAGTACAAAGGAACCTTCAGCTTTTGGAAGAAAACCCTCTCCAAGCTCAGACTTTTGAGTAAAGGGAATGAAGCAGATATTCACCCAATCATCTCATCTCAGGCATGACTGCTGCAGTCAGGGCAACTTCTCTGGTTAACAAGCAGAAAGGGCTCTGAGTTACAGGATGCATGTGTACACCCCGTGCTCTAGCAGGCTGCTTTGGTGCAGCTTGTTCAGCAGTACTGAAGTCCATGTCTGCAAGTAGGTGAGGAAGATCTTGCTTGCTCCAAAAACGGAGAAATGGTTTCATGGTAGAATGAGCCACTGAACAACTGAGGGAGAGAGGCAGGAAAGGAGGAGGAGGAGGAAGAAAACAGATAGAAAAGACTGAAAGTGGCACCAACTTTCTAACCTAATAAGAGGCTCAGCAGGCTGAGGATATGACATATGATCAAGGGATAAGAATTGGTGTTCTTGGGTCACACCTGTGCAGCGGCTGTGAGTGACAGGGTGTTAAATCAGCACAGTCTGCTCTCAAGAAAGATTTGACACTTCCCCCAGTGACATATGCAGGACTGTTGGCCAAATGCCAGGGGGTAAGCAATGGGGGTGGGATGGTAGTTTCTCTAGCAGCCCTCCGTCAGGGATGGGAAGGTGCATCTGCTGCCATGCTTTTTGGAGGATGCAGCATGCTCCCCTCTTCAGGCACCTTGTGCAGAGCTATTTCTACCCCTCTGCTTATACCAGTCCTGCCTTAGTACTTTAGGAAGGAGAAGCAGGCGGCACTGCACGCCTGCTCTTCCCATATGACAGCTGAGTCACTGCCAGCAGGCCTAAGGCAGCTTCCGGGCTAGCAGAAAAGGTGGAGGCTGTCCCCTCTTTGCTGTCCCATCTTCCCACAGCCATCTCAGGGTATTTACAGCCAAGATACTCCAGCCGTGGGCTGGAAACTGGCTTTCCACAGCCAAGGATCTCTGAGCATCACAGCCCATCTGTGGCATCGGCAGGGCTGTGCTCGCCTGGCAGCCTTTGCTGCTGCCCAGGGCTGCGTGGATGATGCCCCTTCTTCTGCACAAAGCAGAAGCTCTGCCATCGGCTTCAACATCAGCACTGTTGGCAAGCTAATGGGAGCAAAAAGATGCTTTTCCATGGGGCTACTGGGCTCTGTCATCTCTGAGAGGCTTTCGGCTTTCTTCTCCATGATAATCAGGTACCTTCAGGGTAGTGATGCTCCCTAAGCTTGTCTTGCTAGGGAGGAAGTGAGAGAGGCAGTAGATTTCTCTCCACAATCTGTTCCAGCTGCCAATCTCCCTCCTGCAAAGGAATCACAGCTTTTCTGCAATCCTCCAGCCCTCAAATCCCACTCCCATGTTCATCGCAATAAAGGTCATGCAATGGTGCTGCTGGGACAAACTCTGTTTTGGTGCAGCTTCCCTGACCTCCACGAGCACAAGAAGTTGAAAAGAATCCTTCTTATTTATCCATTCCTTTTTCTTTCTTTCTTTTTTCCCTTTTCGTTGTTACTCATTTTCTCCTAAGCAAGAAGAGCTGAGGCAGAGCTTCTCCAAACTGTCTGAAAGCCGCAAGTTTACAGAAACTTCTACTAAGAGCACATTTTATGTCTGTATTTACATTCAACACCACCCCAAACTATTAGCTGTCCGTTGTGCCTCCCAGACAGCGAGCAGGGCAGGCTCAGCTCCGCACATTCACACGTCCATCAGAGCTGAGCACTCCTGGCCTCTCCACAGCGTACATTTGTTGTTGCTAACCAGATTAACAAATCTTGGTATCTGGTCGCTCAGGAAGAGCGAGGCTAGCCCTGTCTGCTGCCCTGAATGAAAAGGCTGTGACAGCAAAGCAAGCATGAGAAGAAGGAAAGGTGGAACGAAGCCTGGGTGATTTGCCTTGCGTTGAAGGCAATCCATCCCCAAGGATGCTGCTGCTCTGGGGGACCAGGCAGAGCTCTGGCACAGCCCCACGGGTCGGTATAGCCCGTCCATCACGGAGATGGTGATGCGCGGGCAGCCTGCATGCATCCCTCACCACTTTCTCAATTATCTTTAATTAAAGTCTGATACTAAGCCACAATATTCCAGCCGCTTTCATTACTTTCTTTACAGGTGGGAGAAAGGGGGGGAAAAAAAGCAATTACTGTACATCACGGCCGTGCCAAAATAAATTTTCTAGTTGACATTTGGTTTTGCCTTTTGAAGCTGCGGGTCTGTAAGGAAGATCCTTCCCACAGATCCCCCCAGGCCCAGCTCAGTCCTGCCCAGCCCGCAGTGCCACTCACTGGGCAGCGAGGGGGGGGATGAGGAAAAGGCCTGCAGCAGGCAGGGAAAGACACTTCTTTCTCCTCAAAAACGTCCCCAGAAGCGTCAAAAATCACTTTAGCTTGGAATGAGAGCAGCTCGGCTCCTCGCTTGCTACTGAGTGCTGTGGCTCCCTGCTGAGGCTGCTTTCGCACTTCGCTTTCTGCATTTCTCTCTCTCCTGAGGTGGGCAGCAGCTTGCGCTCGGAGCCCTACCCGCTCTAAGGGAGTTCTCGACCTCCCCAACATGGCGGAGCCACCGACCTGCCTTCACAAGATGTCGGCGCATTCACTCGCCCTTCCCAATATGGCTCCCACCCCGCACTTCCCGTATAAACATGGCACCGGGCGGGGACAGGCGTGCGCCCTTCTCAAGATGGTCGCCAGAAGGTTGCTGCTGGCCCTCCTCAAGATGGCGGCCGCCCTTCCTTGCTGACAGAGTGCTTCCGGTAAGGCCTGGCGTCAGCGCCGCGGCCATGGCGGAGCTGACAGACGCGGAGCTCCGGAAGGAGCTGCTGGCGCTGGGCTACCGACCCGGGCCCATCACCGAGACCACCCGCAAGGTCTACATCAAGAAGCTAAGCTGCCTGCGGGCTGAGGTGGCGGCGGCGAAGCGCAGGGGCCGCGGCGCTCCGCCCAGCCCGGGCCGCAGCTCCGGCAGGCCGCAGCAGGCCTCACCCTCGCGGCCGCGCCTCGGCTTCAGCCTCAGCCCCGGCAGGGCCGGCCGCGACGGAGAGGAGGAGGATGAGGAGGATGAGGAGGACGGGATGGAGGAGGACGAAGAGGAGGAAAGAGGACGAGCGCCCGTGTCCCGCTGGGAGGCCGCTGAGGGAGGCAGGCTGTCCTGGGGAGACCCACGAGGGTCACCGCCCGGGCGCAGCGGGGGGCTCGGCGGTAGGAACGAGGGTGGGACATCCCGGGATGGGCTCCGGGGGCTGAGCGCACCCTCCTCGTGGAGCTCCTCCCTGGAGAGGAGCGGGGGGCTCAGGGCTGGGATGGGCTCGTCTCTGGATGATGGCTTTCGGGCCTCGAGCTCCTTTCAGTGGAGCACATCTGCAGAGGGGAGCGAGGGGCTCAGCGGCAGGCCGAGGGCGTCCCTGGATGGGTTTGGGGGGCCGAGCACGTCCCAGTGGAACACATCTATAAGTAGAGGTGAGGGACTCAGTGCAAGGGCTGGGATAGGGTCGTCCGTGGATGGGGTGGGAGGGCTGAGCTCCGTGTCCTCCTGGGGTGCATCTGCGGGCAGAAGTGGAAGGCTCAGCTCCATGCCCTTTTCCAGTGATGAAAGCGAAGGTCTGACATCCAGGGGCCATTGGGACACATCAGTAGGGCGGACTGCAGGGCAGAACTCCCCAGCACAATGGGAGACAGCAGGGGGAAGGAAGACAGAAAGGAAGGGGCTTTTCTCCAACAGCTGGTGGGGACGGGAGAGCAGGGTGGCACCCAGCACTCATTGGGAAACCTCAGCAGGACGTAGTGGGTTGAGTTACCCATTTGAGAGGAGAGAGGAGAGCTTGGCGCCCAGCATTCGAAAGGAGGCAGACAGAGAGCCAAAAACCAGCAGCTGGGGAGAGGGATTGAGCCGACGGCTGCCGTGGAAGGCTGTGAGTGGCACAGGGCTGGGCTCGGGCAGCCCGTGGGATGCATCTGCTGCAGTGGTGACACCCCGCACTCAGCTCCTGCGATCAGCCCCCAGGCAGCAGATGGAAGGAAAACGCAAAGGCCTCGAGTTCTACCTATCCCAGTTCCTTTTCCTCGCCAGCTTGGTGCTGCTGCTGATTTTTCTGGGTATCCTCATGGTGAAGATGATTGGGTCAGGCTGGCTTGAACAGACAGAGGAGAACTGTACGTGTACCGGTTTAATTGTGGGTTTTTTTTAACTTTATTTGCTTTTATTTTCTGATTTCCCTCTATTACTTCCATTGCTATCAGATACATCATTCTCTCACTTGGCATCTCCGTCTCCCTCTCCCATTGCCTTTGGGAAGTCTCATTCATCACTGAAAATAAGTCAAGTGTGTGTTCTTTTTTATTTTTACTTTTGCCTTCAGTTCTTCAAAACCCTGTTGGGTTTTGCCCATAAAAGGAAGCCAGGCCAAGGAGGTGTTTTATGGTTATTGGCTGTGTAGTATAACACTTGTGTAGCTGTCCTGTGTTTTAACATTAGCCTCTGCAAAGCACAGCCCTGCGATGGTCTCTGTGTTGCATTTAAAGCAGATATCCCAGCTAGATGGAATTAATGCCACTTCAGGACTTGGAACTGAAAGAAGAGGTTTGGGTTGGAAGGTACTGGTCCTTAATTTGGGCACACTGCACGTAGATGTACAACCTGTGGCCAGCCTGTACCCAATTGTTGGGACAGGAGGCAGCTCTTAAACCAGAGGCCACAATCTTTGGAACTAACTGTTCATGCTGAAGTATATCCCCTGTGTTTGCCTTCAGGGACTTGATTTAAACTCTTGTTATTGCCATGGTATTTCAGGTGACCATGGCATGCAGCACTTGAGAATGATCAGTGGAAATTTCCATCTCCTGCCATCTACATCAGCTGTTAAAACATTCTGGCCACAATTTTTACTTTCCAGCTGAACAGAGTTCATCATTTACAGCCTGGTACAAAACTAGTTTTGTTTCTTTTGCTGCCTTCCAAGGCAGTGCTGTTTGTGTAGCAAGGTACCATGTAGAGTAAGATTAAAAACAGCAGAATCAGACTTGAAGGTAGTCTTTAAAAAAAAAGTTATTTTCTTGGTCAGAGCTCTTGTTTTGCAGCCAGCTAACTCTCTTTCTCTCCCATAGTTAATCTCTTGCCTGTGGATTGTGACAAAAGAACAGATGATGTAAGCATACATTTATTTATCTTTAAATATTGTGGATGGGATTCTCATAGAAGAGTAATTATTCTGGGAAGCTTCCACCAGTATCACATCACTGTGAAATTATTAGTTTTATCTTCGTGATTTGATGAGTTGGAATTAATGAGCTCGATTAAGTTAGGATTGTGTGTAAGACTCCAAAAGATAAAACTTTAAATTCCCATTTATGTGAATCAGTTTCTTTAATAGTGGTAACAGAAGCGATAAGGATTTGCTGAAGAGGCTGTACCTGCGTTCAGCTTTAGCAATGCAGGATTTAATCCAGCTCATTCCCTCAACTCCGTTGTAAAGTGTTTGCACAGCCCTGTTATTATTATTTTTTAATCATGGTGCATCACTTGGAAAAAGAAAATCTTGGATTTGGAGTTATGGTTGGTCCCTTGTGACAGCTGGGACACACAGAGGTGATGGATGCAGCCTGTCTGAGGGGATGGCTGGTGGTGCAGTGTGAGCTGGGCTCTCAGTGGCACTTTCACATGATGTGCCAGCTCCACTCGGCCTCAGAACCCATAGCTGTGTTGCAGCTTTGCTGCAGGTGTGTTCAGTTTGAACTGGTGATGCATAGCTGAGCTAAAACCCCTCTGCTGGCATTTTGCTGTGACGGTGCTGGCTAGTCTGACTGCTGCCCCGTAGCTGCCAGGCTGTTCATGTGTGTTACCTGTTTCTGACTTTCAGTTCTGCAAAGCCAAAGAGAAGGACGTTGTGATGAACATGCTGCACGAGTTGTATAACTACTTGTCTGTACAAGCTGGTGAGTTCCATTTGTCGTTGTAAAACACTCTCTCAGCTATCTGGACATTTTTAACCTTAATTTGAAGAGAGGGATTTATGGAACAGTCAGTTCCACTCATAGAGCTTTGAGAAAGTCAGGTAACAGCAAAACAGAACGAGGTGTGTTTATTTTTGATCTCAGTAGTGCTTAGCTAATGCTATCACTGTGCTCTTGTGGAGTGGTCCTTCTTTGCACTCGATATATTGGGAACTTGAGGTGCAAATCTTCAGCTTTGTGGTTCTTTTGTAACAGCACCTTGAAATTGTCTTCAAGATGCTCAGAGGCAGGTAAGTGTAAATCAGTGCGTTTTACACATGGAGTCGGAATGACTTAAGAAGTTGTCATCTCTCTGCTGAAATGTGACAGCGGATTATGGGATTTCTTTTAAGTTTTCTGTGCTGAGCAAGGCAGGCTAAGGAGCCAACCAACTGCAGGAGTTGAACGCTCTGTACTACGTGTGTGCCAATCCGATCCATAACAAGTGCTGTTTGACAGAGAAAGCTGCTCTAGCAGCAGTTCAGCAGACAAGTGAGAACTTTTCTTTCAGCAAGATGCATAATAATGTTAATCATAACAGTGCCTAAGTTCCATTTTCAAGATTTCAGACCCCAATGCTTTTGAATCCTTTGGGTTCTTGAGTTTCACAGGATTTCTAAAGCTTCAGTACCAATTTTGCCTGGTCTCTCAGCACACTTGTGTGGCCAGCTTTGTGAAGGATGATTTAGAAGCCCAAGTTCCTGGCCAGTATTCCTCTGCCTGGGCAAAGGGTAGAGCTGGGATATAGAAGCATTTTGTGTTGATCACACTTCAACACTGCAGTCTCTGTTGCATAGTGGAAAGCCCCTCTGCCTGCCATTATGATAGAGAGGTGGTTATGTATTCTGTGGAAGAGAAATAGTATTTTCCCTCCTTTGTTGAGTAGCTCGTGCTCTTAAGCATGAGGTTTTCTTGCCCTTCCCCAACCTCTATCCAGTGGCTGAGCACTTTATTAATAGTCATAATCTTAACCTGCCTACTGTATAAATCTCACCTTGCAGTCGTTTTGCCCAGAGCTGTAGCTGTGTTTAAAGGATGTTGTTTCTGGACAGCTGAGTGTATTTCTGAACTGTCAAGGGTTGTTTTTTTCTAAACATTATTTCTGTTTGACTTTTTTTTTTTTTTTTTTTTTTTACCAGGTAATTTTGAATGCGGAAACCCTGAGAATCTAAAAAGCAAATGCATTTGGGTTAGTGAAGCAAGGGACCACGTGGTGGTGAGTAGGCTGTGAGCAGCTGTTGTTGTAACATGGTGCTATGCCTCTTACAAGGCAATAAATAATAGATACTAAAGCAATTTGCCATTTGTTTTACTTCCCCATCCTGTTCTGATTCTTTCCCATACCTCTGGTTTCCCCTTTGGTTCTCAGCAGTTCGTTTGAAAATAATCTTCCCCTACATCTCTGATTCAAGCCCTGTAAATCTAACTTAATGGTTTGTTTTTTTGCCATGGCCATCAGTCTTTTGTAACCAGAAATTTCCCAGGATTGAGGCCTGGGCAGAAGAAAAATCTTTCTATACCCCAAAGTGTCAGAAGACAGACTGCCTTGATCCAGCATTCCATTTCTTTCATGGTAAACTGTCAGTAAGATTATGTTGTATTTAGTGGTTAGCCTTAACAGTCTGGTAGAGAGTTATTTTACAGAGTGCTTCACGCATCATCTACCAGAGTCAGAAGATTTCAGTCCAGACTGACTTTCAGATTTAGTTTTCCTCCCTCCAGTTTGCAGAATTATGATAAGAATTAACCCTGGGACAGACTGCTTAGAATAAGTTCTCTCATAACTGTTATGAAATAACGTTATTCAGCATTTTAAATGAATGGGAGACTGACATTCTAATGGATTCTTCTCACAGAATATAACTGGTGGTTCCCCACAGAAGTTTGAAGCTGCCCTGAAGTGGATACTGAACAGTAACAAGGATTTAGGAATATGGTAAGTGGAAGCCTGCTGTTCTAAAATGATCTTTCTCGCCGTCGGCTGATGTGTAATTTGACATCCTGTGTGCTGTGCACAAAAAGCTCCATTAGATTTCAAAGATAATCAGAGGCTCGCTTTGTCAGTGCTTCCAAATAAAACGTATGGTCCTAGAACAGATTGGCAGCTGCAGACGTTCCTTCTCAGTGTGTTTCCCAACCCTTGCAGTGGGGGACATCGTGTTCACGAACGCACTGCTCTGCAATGAAGTTCAAGCCTGATGTTGTGCCTGTTCACTGTGACGTTGTGCTTACAGCAGGGCTTAGAAGTGGTGGTTCTGGTGTCTTGGGAGGGCAGCTTGCTTGTTAAACTTGCCTGTGTCCTCGCTGTTCTCCAGACAACTCTTTTATTCAGTACTCGTAGCAAAAACAGAGCTTTGGTATTGCGTGGGCCCCCTTTCAGCAAAGGGGTTGGGTTGTACAGGTCAGCAGAGCGTTGTCTTCAGGAGGTAACAACCCACGTGCCCTGGGATCTCTTGGGGCAAGTAAGTCTGTGAGGAGGGGAGGGAAACAGACTGTTCAATGGTATCTTTTCTTTAGTGTCAGTTCTCTTTCCGGCAGAATGCACAGTAGATGTCAAAACCAACAGACTGTGACTGCATAGCAGCTTGGTCAGTCACCAGTGGGGCTTTTTGTCTTGGGTTTCTTGGCTGCCACTTGTTTCTGTACATGTGGAATGGCACAAGTGCTGCTTTCTTCAGCTGAGAAATACAATGTTCGGGCCGTAATCTGATGAGAGGCTGTTATGCAGTTTCCACAGACATAATTATCTGCCTCTGGGAAGTGTCAGCTGCCTCCACTCCATGTTAACTCTGAAGCCTAACATTTGTTTGCATTTTAATATTGCATAAATTGTATAATATTGCATAATACTGCATAAATAAAATGTATCTCTGATTAAACGAATTGCAACGGTAGTAATACTAGAGCTTCATGGGTACAGTTTGTGTTGATTTCCATTGCTTGATTTCTTGTCCTAAAAAGAATTCTGCAGCTGCTGCTGTGGCTGAATGATCAGACAGTGCCTGCTGCTTTATTCTTGGCGTGTGGCAAATTCCCAGGACAAGACATTGTTTTCTTATTGGCAGGTTTGGATTTGCTTTTTGGGCCGTATTTTTGTACAGGGGCAGTGCTTGTGTCAGGAGCCTTGTAGTGTAATATATTCTCTCTTAATTTTCATAATTAGCAGTTTTCTGGGCTGTTTGCCAAGTGGATCTACTTTCACCAAGTCTGCATGGTGTGCAGAGTGAGTGTTCAGCAGGCTTACCAACCTGAGGGTGGCATTTCTACGTGAGATTGGCGTTCTGGGTGCCAATCTGAGAGGCAGAACTGGAAATGAGCTCTGCTCAGTGATTTTGCTGCATGTTTAAAGTGTGGAGTGTGGATTGTCAATAAGATGAGGGGTGGAAAACAGCTGTGTCTGCTGCTGCTGTAGAATCCAGCAACCAAACACAGGCTGTCAGCACTTGGTGAGATCTGCACTAATAAATTGAGAGAATGACATTGTCTAGTAAGTCATTCATTGCAAACCTGGAATGAATTAGCTTAAAAATAATGAAATCCCTTTTGGTCTCGTTGCTCTGAATCTGATAGCTCTCGCTAGGATTGCTTGATGCCTGTTGGCTTAGAGGATCTAACAAGGAAACCACATCAGCGTAGGTCTGTATAGAAAGAAGTGAGCTAAAAGCATCTCGGCTGGCACAGCAGGTGTGTGCAAGTGATTTTGCAGGAGGCTGTGTTATCGATTTTGCTGTGAATGCTTTCTGAGGGTGTGTCCATTGCTCACTGCAGACAAGGCTGATGTGTTGTCACTTTCCTAGCTAAACTGTTTGTGCTCATCAGCACTGAGGGAAACAGCGCAACCTCTACGGACATTTGCAGTCTCCCTCAACTGCTCTCTCTGCAATTGCTGATGAGTGACTCAGTAAACATTTCCATTTCTCTGTGCTGGGAGGTGGGAATCCAATTTAAAGTTTAATCTTCTGCTCGCTGAGAGGTGCTGTCAGAGAGTCTGCAGAGGGAGATTTCAGTTTAGCAGTGGGAGTTCCAGCCCTGCTGCCTTTTCTGAAGCCATATCCAGTCCTTGCTAAGCAGCCGGTCCCAAAATGTTCTGGAAAGAGGAGGTGCAAAGATGTTGGTGCATTTTCTGTGTGGCGCATAGAACGAGTTACTGCATCTGCAGTCTGCTTCCTCTCCCTCTTTTGATTAAAGACTGCAGTTGGAGCGTTTGCGTTCTTCAGTGAAGATTTTCTGCCTCTTCCCATCAGGTTGAAAGGCGGAGACCCCTCCGAACCCGTCAGCAGAGTGGAGGAGGTGGTCTGTCTGGAGTCGGCCCACCCTCAGATGGGGCTCAGCTGCCGTTTCCGTCGGGCGGTGATCACTGCTGTCATGAACCTGTTCCTGTTTTTCTGGTGTAAGTTGTCAGTGTTTCTGATCGACTTCTCCCCTTGCTGGCTGTAGAGATGAACACGCGTGCACCCATGTATTTTTCCAGCCATATGAAACTACTGGCAGAGGTGAAATAAATCTGCCAACGAGTTAATTTCTAATTAACCTTTTTCTGGCAGCAGAAAGAGACCTGTAGCCCTGCTCTTGTGCTGAGTGCTTAACACTTGCTTTAAATCAGCAAGCTGATTAGCTCCCTGAGTATTCCTCAAGTACCCATTACTGCGGTCTGCAAAATAAGTATGTTAACCTACCTAAAAGATTCATTTGTTCTTTCTTTTCTTGCACTAAACTACAAAATCTTCTGGACTCTCCTGTAATGACTTGTAGCATTTCAAGTATTATAGGTTTTATGGGAAGAGTCTGTCACGCCCCAGCAGAGACAGAGGACTTACTGAGCGAGGTGATAATGAGAGATGAGTGCTGGCTGGAGGAGTTTATAATCTGGCCAGATGAGGTGAGGGTGAAAGGGGATAGTTATGTTTATTGTAGAGACTGAGATGCTAAAGTTAGCTCCTGTCGTAACGGGGACATTTGTCAGTGCTAAACCTTCAATTTAGATCTCCTGAATTTTAGGCTGGCACTGGAGCCCCGGGCTTTATCTCCTTATCAAGTAGCTATCTGCAGAGCAGTGGAGCTTGACAGTCTTCCTAAGTGATTATTGTAGGGGAAGCCTCTAGCAAAGAGGTAGCTCTGGGATTTAGAGAATTAGAGCCCTGTGGTCATGCTGATGTTTTGGGGGGGGGGGAGGAAGGTCTGTGATGAGGCCTTCTGGCCATCTCTGCTCACATGCACACCTGCTCTTCTGCTGCAGGAACAAAATGTACTGCTCGGATGCAGTTCCAAGCAGGCCTGGGAAGCAGGGAGGAGGAAAGCTGCCTCCAGAGAGTTGTAAAAAAAGAAACCTGCTGGCACTGAGGAAGTACGTGCATGTCCCTACTGAATTCTGTTTGTTTTTATTCCTCTAGGTCTGGTAACTCTGTGGGGGATCCTGATCTTCCTTCGGTATCGCTGGCGGAAGATGGAGGAAGAGGAGCAAGCCATGTATGATATGGTGAAGAAGATCATAGGTAGAGTCCAGTATCTCTGTAAACCCAGTTAACACTCTCCTCCTCTGTGCAGTGTTGAAATCTCTCCTTGTTTTTCCCTTCTGCCCTGCAGCTGTTGTCCAGGACCACTACAAGGAATGGGAACGGAACCTGGAGCGCTACCCCTATGTGGGCATTCTCCACGTTCGGGACAGCCTCATCCCTCCTCAGAGCAGGTGAGCTTTGCTCTTTGAGAGGGAGTCAGCATGGCATGACTCGACTCAACTCAACACCGTAGTTACTGGATGACAGACCACGAGCAGACAATTGATGGGAAGCGAGCAGAGTCTGTCTGGCCTTTCACTTCATAAAGGATGTTGATAAAACCCAGGCTATATATTAACCTGCTGCAGATTAATGTGGCAGTCCAGGGGGCTAATATTTTTTGCAGTCACACTGGTGTATTGTCATTGTTCTATCACACAGTAATTGGATTTTGTTTTTCCTGGGCCTGGAGCATCTTTTTTTTAATTTTTTTTTCTCCTTTGTCTAATCTATGTAGGATGCCATCCTGTTTCTCAGCCATTGTGCCTTGTTCTCCAGGCAGGTGCTGCAATCTCACAGAACAAACCTTCCCATGAGCTGAATGGGGTTTTGGGGAGGCTCTTCTGAAGGGATTTTGTGCACTGTCTGCCTGCAAAGTTTCCTGTTCAGATGAGGCAGCTCTGAATGGGAGGCAGAGCAAGCTGTCTGATTCTGATGCCTTTTCAGAACAGAAGCACAGTTGGTTACGCCGCAGTTGGTGGGGCAGGAGGAGCAGCCTGGGTTGTGATGCTTCATCTTTGCAAAACATTTTTTGTTTTTTTTTTAACATTTTGCTTAGACTCAGCTGCTTTGTTCTCCAGACAGCACAGAACGCTGCACGTGCTGCAAAGTCTCAAACATCCTCCCTCTTCGTCAGTCGCGATACAACCAGGAGTTATTTCAGCTGGCTTTGATTGATAGCTGTGTAGTACCTAGAATTACTAGACTGCAAAACTGGATGGAGCTCCAGTTTGTGCTCCCTTGCCTGAGAGTTCCCTGTGCTTTGGAGGTGGGGGCAGTTTGCTGATGGAATCCCTCTGCAATGTGAATTGGGCTTGACATTCAGGGCAGTCATCAATTGTTTGTGCTGCCAGAGGGTCTCCTCTTCCCCACTGGTAGGATTTGTGCTTTCATGTCCTGGGCTTGAAATCACCTCTCAACTTGAATTCTGGTTTAATCTCCTTTACTGTCTGCATGGGAAGCTGGCAGTGGCTTGATCAACAGCTACAATTACTGTAAGCAGGAAGGCACTTTGAGAATATAATTATTTTTCTTTTTCATTGCTGTTTTTTTACAGGAAAAAAATGAAGCGCGTCTGGAACAGAGCTGTGGAGTTTCTGGCCTCAAATGAGTCACGGATTCAGACGGAGTCACACAGAGTAGCAGGAGAGGACATGCTCGTATGGAGATGGACTCAGCCATCTTATGTCTCAGATTCAGAGCACTAAAGAGGAGCAGAAGCAGAACAACTTTTGAAAAGGACCTCTGCAAGGGAGCAGTCCCTTCTCTGGTGGTGGGAAAGAGCAGGTCACGGTCCCAACCTCCTTGGGTTGGGGATTGCACGCATCTGTTTGCTCTTCTTTCTTAAAATCTTCATGTACAAACAAAAAAAAAAAAACAACCAGGGCAATAATGTTGGCTTAGAAAGAAGATGGGCTTGAGCTGGTGGGAAGCTAGAATCACACCAAAGTTAACCTTCCAGCAGATATCTGGCTTCTGTAGGCAAGCAGGCCTAAAGCAGCGTGTTAAAAAAACGCGTCCTTAAATGTTGAAGGACCTGAGATCTCTCTGACAATGGTTCTTAAAATTTGACCTCAATTGTGCAAAAGCCAACTGGAGGCAGCATCCAGCATGGAACGTGTTTAAAGGAGGTTGGCATTTCCCATGGAAACTTTAGGGTGGCAGCTGAGATGCGTTTTGTTAGCGTTTGTTTTTTAGCAGTGCAGAGACAACGATGAGAGCACTTGCTGCTTCCCAACAGGGAGAATGTTTGTGTCTGTTTCACCCTTCAAAAGTGGGGGGGAAAAAAATAATAGGAAAAAAATAAAATGAGGCAAAGGTAGTCATAGAGGGAGGGCAGTCTGACGTGCCTTGATGGTTTGGGCTGGGCTGGGGGTGTGGAGGGAAACATTTGTCATCCTGTTCCACTTTTTAAGTCTGCAAATTCTGTGCTTTATGTTTTCTTGGGGGGCGGGGGGAATTTGGGTGGGAAGTGAAGGATATAGGAAGCTTCAGGAAGCGCTTTCTTGTGGCTACAAGGGGTTGCTTCATGGGCTTTTAAATAGCAGCTTTGGAATGTCTATTGGGGCTGAATGTACTTGTTTATCTTGGGCAGCTGCAATGTGTGTGCTGTGGGTCAGAGCAGAGGTGTACAATGCATGGGGTCGTGCATTGTCAGGGGGTGCCAAATCCATGTTCCTGCAGCCTCACGACAGGTGGAAGGAGCAGCAGCCCATCCTCTGTTGGTGCTGCAGGCGTTGTTTTGTATCTGCAGTCATCTAGCTAGTTAAGTTTGTTTCTGTGTCCTGCGTAGGACTGTTGTTGTTTTGGGGGGTGTTGATTTGTTTTGTTTTCTTCAAAGAAAATATCTGCAGAGTGTGGCAGCTTAGACTGGGCAAAAATACTGTTAATCTGTTCTTCCCTGTGTCATCAAACCGCTGACAGGACACCGCTGGGACAGCGAGGACCAAGTTCATTTCTGGCCTAAGCTAACAAAACCTGCAGAGAGAAGCCAGTGGCAGCGTGTGTCAGCGGTGGGTTTAGCAGCTTCATGAGCAGAGTGTGGATTTTTGCATTCAGCTCTGATGCTGAATGCATGGAGAGCTTCCCTTCCAGGCTCTGCTGGGCAGCTGGGCTCAGGATGGCAGCCAGAGCCCTCCTGCAAGGTTTGCAGATCGGTGATGCCACCCACAGGGTGGGCGCCCTGCCCGCATCCCAGGATGAAGTCTGCATCTCCTCCCTCCCTCTCCCCCCCCAGGGTGTTTGGTGGGGTGTTCCACCTGTGCCTCCTGCTGCAGAAGGGTGGGAGGGGCACCTGGCAATATCTGGTGCTGCTCATCAGCCTGGGGGAGTGGGGAGAGCAGCTTTCTGCAGGGAGGCCTGAGGAGTCACACGAGAGCTGTTCTGTGGGGGGTTCACTCCTCGCCCATAGGTTGCTTTTGGTCGCACGTGTAAGGTGTTTGAGCAAGAGAGGAGACTCAGGAACGGCCTTCTAGTCGTTTACCACTAAATAGGGAATCAACTGAGGGCAGCCTTGATTCTTCTAAAGCATTGTGATGAGATCTCCACTGTTGTTACAGAAGCTTTCGCAAACACCAGTGCCTATGTAATTAAGCCTTTTTTAACTGTTTGCAGGTTTTGAGTTACGATTGTTTTTAACCATCCAAATACAGAGTGAGGAGTTAAGCATTACAGTCATGTTTTTTGTATTAAACTTGTTTTGTAGAACAAATCTCACTGGTTTGGTGCTGTTTATTATCCGTTCAGTTTAGCTCTGTAAACCAATATATAAAATAAATTTATTACGAATGATTTGTTACCTTTTATTTCTGTGGAAGAGTTGCAGGCTGTTCCAATTGCTTTTGGTCACGCAGATCAAATAGATCCTGCTCCAAGGAGACGGTGGGTTCTAAGTATAGCCCTGAAAATGGCATGGGACTGCATGACAGCCTAATGAGACAGCATGGATCCTTGTGACGCTCGCTGATCTCAATAGCCAGCAGGCTCAAGTGTTGAGTTGCAAATTCAATCTGTGTTCTGGGAATAGGTGGCATTAAGGAGTGCGTGGAAGGCAGTTGTCTCATTTAGCTGCATTTTGAAGAGATTGACAGCTTTGAGGATTGGGGTACTGCAATTATTAGCTCAGTGGGTTGATGGGTTTTCCTGTGGTCCTTCGTAAAGCGTTGGTTCAAGATGGGGAATGGCACAGAGCTGTAAGGCTGTGGGAACGGGGAGCATCATGAGTTTCCCACGTTTTTTTGCAGGCAGATCTCTTGTGCATTGGCTGTGTAACATCAGCAGCCTCTGCATGAAGTTTGGTTCTCCTTGAAGTTGCTGCAGGTCCTGAGCACGGCTGCGTCCTCGGGTCGTGGTCCTGAGGATCCTGAGGTCCTTTTCTGGGGATGTGATGTGAAGTAGCAGGTGTCATATAGGAGAGGTAGGATGGACACACATCCCTTCCTGCCCTCGGCCCCGGGCTGGTGCCTGACCCTGGGCACAGCACTTCCCTCCTGGTGTCCCAAGGGCTAAGGCTCTTCAAGCAAAGCCATCACACAGTGCTATGAAAGGGAGGATTTTGATATCGAGGATGAAGGCTAGAAGTCGTTTCAGATAATTTACCAGATACCCAAGGTTTCCAAGGTTGCCTGGTGAGTAGAGGACACGTGGGCAAACCTTGGCGAGTCCTTGGAGTTGTCCTTGGGCTCTGCTTTCGATTCCTCTCTCACCTGAGTGTCACTGACTCACAATACATGCACTGTGAGCCTCCACTTCTTCAAAATCCACCCGTGAGACAGCGACAGAGCTCTGAATCATCACTGTGTGACGGGCAGGGCTGACTCACTGCTGTTGGGTGGAAGAAACGTTAATCTCACCGTGTAGGTCTGGATGACAGAGGGGCAGTTTCCCAGCAGTGAGAGGTGCTGGCTGTGCGACGGCCCTGCTCGTCCAACCTCCTTGCTGGTACTGAGCTGTTGCTAAGGTATGCGACTAAAGGGAGCGTGGGGCTCCAGCTCTCCTCAGTACCTGCTTTCCTCCTTGGTGCTTTCACCCAACACGGGTTGCTAAGTTACAACCAAAACGCTTTTGAGGTTAGGAAAGAATCTTCTGTTTGGTGTGATGGCACGTGCTGGGGGCTGTTTGCTGTGGCAGCCCACCTTGTGTCCATGGGCAGCAAGGAAGGTGGCTTCATGCTGCTCTTGCTGCCGTGTTCCTGCCCGCTCCCTGCAGCCTGTGCACCAGCAATTTTCCCAGCCTCCCAATCCACTCAGGGAAGAGGGGACAGTGGGTTCATCCCTCCCCTGCTCTGCTCCCAACCTGCATTCGCTCCCACTTTCTTGCAAAGCGTGAGGGTTCCATAAATAGGTTCTCGAGCAGTGGGCCGATAAAGCCATCGCATCCCCTCACTGTCAGGAAGGAAAATATGTACCAACAAGGAATCTAAAATAAAATTTGCCCTTTATCTTTTCATTTCCTGCTTCCATTTAAAGCCTTTCACATTAAATGTTTTGTCTCCCGCTGACATGACAGCTGATGCTGAGCCTTATTTATGGGATGCGGAGTCGGGGCGCTGTGCCAGTTCTCCTGGAAAGATCAGCGTGGACTGGAGAAGCAGAAGCACAGACAGGGAGCTCTGCCCCAGGGCGCCTCCCTCCAGCACTGCCCCCATCTCAGGCAATCTCTCGCAGGGCTTGTGCTGGAATCTCCACCGTGGTTTTGTTCAACTTCTCAAGAGCAGCCCTTGCGCTTGGGCTGGGATCTGGGTGGCTGTGTGCTCTGCACCTCTGCTGCCCCTGTGTTCCCCGGCTCCTGTGGGCAGGACAACCCCCGGTCTCTGTGACCTCCCCTCTGATGGAGAAGATCACCTGCCCTGCATTTCTTCACAGCACTCCCTTAAGGCTGGGCTCGTGCTGTTTACGTCGCTGCTCCAAAACAGTTCCAAGTGTCCAAGCTGAAGCAACACAGGAAAACATTCAGCGGGTGGCCGGGTCACGTTGGGCCGAGGTCCTTCTGCGGTGTGGACGTTACCAAGGAACCCACTCCTACGTGAAGCCTGGAATGCACGAGGTTCAGCTGTAGTGGCATCCCAGTGTGAGCTGGGGGGCATTCACTCTTAGGATCACGTCTCCATCTGATGGAGGCTGCAGCTTTCAAGCTGGCCGGGGTAATAATATCCTTGTGTGCCTGTAATTAGTTCCTAATTAGCATAGTTTTAATATGAGGTGGGCTTGCTTTCCCCTTAGAGTGCTCTGTGTTGTACAAGGGGCTGAGTAATTGCCTCTGCAGCTGTGGTGGGGGCACCTCCTGGGATGCAGCAGCCTCGAGCTGTGCTGGTTTGAACGGAGCAGCCACTGCAGTGCTCCTGACATCAAAATGAGATCACTGCAATTAATATAACCATTAAAAATACATATGGCATCCAGCAGGGCAGGCTCTGTACAGGGGAGGTGTGTGTGCCAGCACCATGCAGGGCTCCCAGGGCGAAGTTGGGCTCGGTCCTGTCTGCTCCCCTCCAATTAGCGGCTATTACTGCATCCACTGATTGGTTCCTCAGCAGCAGAGTTCCTTCCCACCCTTTCCAGCACCATCCCTGTTGCAGGCACTGATTTGTTGATGCCCTTGAATTATCACTGGGACTGATGGGGGACGGGGTGGGGGTGAGCATGGGGTGCTCAGACTGCATGTACCCCAAAATAGCAGTGGGTCTTGTGGGGATGTGCCAGGTTGGCTGCAGCATGCAAGGATCCCACAGGGCTGTTTGGGTTCCTGGCAGGTGCACAGCGTGGGGCACACGCTGTCCCCGCAGAGCTGGCAGGAAATGCTCTGGGACTTTTCCACTCTGCTCCCGGCCTTGGTTTCCTGCATGAGGCTGCTGGCAGGGCCGGGCGCTGTGCCCCAATTCTCTCAGCTGCTGCATTGCATTGGACACAGCATGGTTCACCCCTTCCCAAAAATACCTCTTCCATTCTCAGCCCTATTAGCTCATCGACTCATTTGATCCCCAGCATCCCCGCTCATTCTGCTGCCTCTTCCCTGCACTCACAGCCCCTTTGCTCCATCATTCCCTGCATCATCCCAACCCATTTCCCACAGCAAGCAGCTGCAGGGTTGGTTTGCACCTATCCTCATCCCAGCAGCACAGCAGGCTCCAGCCTGCTCCCTTACACCACCATCGCTTCTTTGCATGCACCAGAATAAAGCTGCAGTTATTTCCCTCTGGAGCCATTGCACAAGGGAGGCAGAGTGTGGCCATGCTTCATACAGCCCCACACGTGGCTTCCTCAGCCCCAACCTCACCCCACGGCTTTGTTTTCCTTTAACACCAGGGGCTGTTTTCTCCCCCTCCCAACCTCAGCTGTCAGCTGGACATACCGGAGTGCTGCCAGAAATGTTGCAGTGTCAGCTGATGGCCCAAATGTCTGCAGGCTCCCCCTGCTCCTTCATTTCCCATCCTCGAGCGACACCGAGCAGCACTGAGATCCCAGAGCCAGCGGCTGAGCCAGCAGGTGAGGGATGGGGACGGGGGATGGCGGAACACTTGGAGGCACCAGGAGCGGTGTTAGAAGTGCTCCAAGCATGGCCACAGCCTGTGGGACAGGATGGGGGAGCGAGGGGACGGCAGCAAGCTGGGGTGTGTGCAAAGTGAGCATTGTGGCTTCAGGTTTGGCTGCATCGCATTGCTTTGCTTTGGGTTAGCTACAGGGTTGAGTTAAGGTTTAAGGTTGGCTTTGAGTTCTCCGAAGGGTTCGTGGCATTGCTGGAAAGCACAGGGTGGGTTGGTGGGGGGCAGAAGGGGGTTGATTTTTTTATATATATATATTTATATTTATATTTTTACATATAAAGCGCCTATCACCTGATTGATAAACATTCTTTGGAACCATTTTGATGGCAGGGGTAAGAACAGGAGTCAGCCTGTCAGAACCTCAGCATTTCTGGCTGAGGTGCAAGGCTGAGACAAGTTGCAAGGCTGAGACTGGACGGGGCTGTGCTGGAATGGGCTCAACAGTACTGTGGGGCTAAGGAGTGCGGAGGAGTGGAGGGAGGTTCTGAGCCAAGTCTGTGTGCACAGCTCCCAGAATTACTGGTTGGAAGGTCAGGGGGGGGACAGGCAGGTCAGATCCCAGAGCTAGGATAGAGTTTGGGTGCTTATATTGCTCTGATTTGTGCCCGAGCAATTGATCGGTGCAGAATTGTTTCTTGGAAACAACTGATGGTGGTGGAAAAGCTGATTATTTTCAGGGCTCAGGAGCAGCTCGGTGCGTGCATCCCAGAGCTGTGCGGATGTGGGGAGGTGACATCCCCATCCCTCTGCCCACTTGTCGGTACAGTGGGTACAGTGGGTGCTGCAGACCATGGGGCACTGTGCATCCCCACGCCCAGATCCCAGCTTGGGGTTGGGTGCTTTTGCAGCCATTCCATCCAGGATAATTCTGCTCTCATCCCCTCTACCCATGACCCTGCGCTTGGCAGAGCCGCCAAATAAATCCTTTGGTGCAGCAAACTGCATCTTTGCATCTTATTCATGAGGGACACAGGGACTGGCCGTAAAGTTTATGAAAGTCATTTTCTTTCAAGGAAGGAAATACAAGATAAAAGAGCTCAGGGTTTCTGCACATCAGGATTTATGGGGTGCTTAGAGCTGGGTTTCATGCCAAGAGCCGAACATTTCGCTGCCGGCACAGTGCTGACTTTGGCTGTGGTTGAGGAGCCCATTGCTGTGAGCCCTGTTTGGGAACGCACAGAGCTGGGAGAACTCGGATGTTCCTTGTGGCCAATGCTTCGAGGTGCTCAGAGGCACAAGGCCAGAAACTGGGCAGAAATGGGGTAACTGGGCTCCGCAAAGCACTCCTGCAGGCTGTGCTGGTGTTGGGTGCAGGAGCTGGCCAGGAATCCCGGTCAACCTGAGAGCTGCAGGCATGAGGATCTCCACAAATTAACAGCCAAGTCCATTTCTTGCCTTTTAATTAAAGCAAAATAAAACAAAATAAAAACCATCAACCCAACCCAGCAGCACCGTGCAGTGCACAGAGCCTGACTGTGCAGCACAGCGCCTCGAGGTGCCCCGGAGTGCCGGCACTGAGCTGGGGCTGTGCTGATGGGCACTTGTTTTCATGTTGATTTTCTTCTTTTTTAATATTCCAAAGCCTTTCTGGCAATGGGACCCTGGGGCAGAGCTGCTCCCAGGACCAGGCTGTGCTTCACCCCGTTGTGAGTAGGGTGGGATGGGGCAGGCGCTTGGAGAACGCCGTCTGCTTGGTTCCATCGGGCTGCATTAAAGCTGTGCTGTAAACAGAGTTCTTTGCACGGCGCCTTCTGATACCAGGCCCCAGAACAGAGCCTGACATGCTGTGTCCCCAGGAGCTCTGCCCAGTGAGCACTGCAGACCCCCAAATATTCAGCCCCATCTCCACCCACAGCGCCTGCGCGGCTGTCTCGCTTTTGCTAGAGGACAAAATCACCCAGGGTTTTGGGTTTTATTGTCAGGGACACAGATTAATCTGCAATTCAGTATATTTTTAGGGCTGTGGATATCTGTTGGCATTCACGACCACTCGAGCTGTAGATGGGAGCTACTCCCAGTGTCCCATTTCAGAGGAGCTTGAGGTCTGCAAGGAGCGAGCTGCTTGCTTTCTGCTTTTCTCAACAACAACAACAAAAATCCAGCAAACCTTCATCTTTGAAGGGAGAATCCTCCTTAAAAGCTGCTTCAACTGAACGCAGCGCTAAATGCTTTTATTTACTTCTAGAAAGTCTATGAAGTGCTGCTTTCTTCCTGGGCTGCAAAGCATTCATCTGAGCGGGTCGGCTTTGTTCCCTGAGCTGGTGCTGCTAATTGTAGAGCAGAGATTCCACTCTGAGGTGTGCAGTGATGAAAGAATAGAGAAGAGAGGGTGAAAAACCACCTCGGGGGGTGTTGAAGGAGTGAGCTGTGCAGGGAGGAGCGTTCCTTCTCCCCTTGTGCCACCAGCCCACTGCATCCAACTCCTCCAGGTGCAGAACCTTTGCTGTCTGTTAGCTACTGAACTTGGCTATGGAAGGTGGTGATACTCACGGACAGCCCTGTGAGCTCTGGTGCATGGAAACAAACCTTCAGAGGTGTCACATTTACTGCACAGGGTTCCTTCAAGCACAAACAGGATGCCAAGCTCCCCAGGCTGAAGGAGTGGGGGGAAAGCCTCCCATGTCAGCACTCTGCCTTGGGAGGGCTGCAGGAACGCTGAGCTGCCCTCAAAGGAAGGATAATGCACAGTCTTTTTTTTTTCCCCAGCAGTTACATTTTGGGATCTGGAATGTCTTATTCTGATTTTAGAACATTGATGGCATGGAACCCTCACAAATGTTAGCTCTGCCATCTTTCTGTCTGTCTCAGTGGCTACAGGAGTCCTCTGCAGAGCAAGAGCATCCTCAGCCCCTTGCAAAGAGTAAAGCAAGGAGGGGAGAGGGTTTGCTGGGTGCAAAGCAAAGCTGAGGTGCTGCTGCTCTGCTTCTGTGCCTTTCCCATCTTACTTCTCCCCCCCTTATACCAGCTCCTTTCTCCTGCCACAGCCATGGGAGGATTCCTCCCTGGGCATGGAATTGGGACCCAAATCCATGTGTTCAGATGGGAGCTGTGGGTGCTGCTGTGATGCATCCTCACACCATGCTTGTGCAGGAAGCATTCCCAGTGCAACGGTGTTAATTGGTTGGGAACATCCCCTCCGGATGGTGCTCTCGAAGGTGTAGAGAATGTTGCTGCCCCCTTTGGTAGCGTCGAGAGGTGGGGAGCTGTGCAAGGACGGGGGTTTTGCAGAGGCTTTATTTAGAAACCTCATTCACAGGGAATGTTCTGGCTTGGGGAAAGGCTAAGACCATCATTAGCACTGTCTCATCAGGCAAACTGAGGCTGTTTCACAGCAGGGCTGTTATTAATACAGCATATTAATACCCCAGCATTGCTGGCCCAAGGAACGCCCTGATCCAAGCTGGTTTCACAAGGCTGCTGCGTTAATTTGATAGCTCTTCTCAGTCATCCCCTTCTGTTTCCTTTGCCCCCAACGGGTCTAAATCGGGGCTTTTGGGGACATGTCACACCAGGGCTCCCCGCCAGCACCGTGTTGTACACGAGGCCAGGCTGCTCCCAGCCCACTGCAGGCGGTGGCTTTGCAGTGGTCCATCCCCCCACCCCTGCCTTCACACTCTCCCATATCCTCTGCTTGCAGACACCACGTCAAGGAGCTGCAGGGGCACGGAATGACCCACACTGCGACCTCCCCACGCTGCTGACCCACAGCCTTGGCCGAGCAGCATGGTGGGGCAGAGCGAGGGCAGGAGGGCAGTGCTCCTGGAGCCCTTCGTGCACCAGGTGGGCGGCCACATGAGCATGATGAAGTACGACGAGCACACGGTCTGCAAACCCCTGGTCTCACAGGAGCTGAGCTTCTACGAGTCGCTGCCCCTGGCCATGAGGCAGTTCACCCCTCAGTACAAAGGTACGGTGGGGAACAGTTTGGTTGGGCTGGGTCTGAGCTGGGAGCTCCTCGAGGAGAGCAGAGCAGGTTGTGCTTGGCGAGGCTGCTGGCAGGGCGCACAGTGGCTGCCTCCTCCACCAGGGCTTGCTTTGGGGACCTTGCTGGATGATGCCACGGGTTTGGGAAGGCTGAAAAGCAACGACACAGAGCGTGGCCAACGCCAAACTGCCCCGTGCTGCTGTGCCAACTCCAAGGGCTGCAGCCAGGCAGACGTGCTGCCTATTTCTGTTATGGCGAGTCAAAGCAGGCTGCATGTGCGGGATACCTTTCATTCCTTTGTGGGTGCTAGCCCTCAAATAGACCTCTTTTTCCATGCCGTTCACATTCCATTAACCCCAATTAGGAAGCCTGCTCCCGCTCAGCACTGTGATGACCTTTTCCTAAGGAGATGCTGTGGGTTCCAGCTCAGGAGCTGCCCGTGCACTTGGGACCACACAGCACAGAGCAGAGCTGCTCTGAAATCGCGGCGTGTGAGAAGGAAGGGCCGGCAGCTGGAGCAGGGCTCAGGGGTGCCTGTGCCCCGTGGCCTTTGGTGTTAGGGGAGGTGAAGGTTTGCGTCAGAAAGGAGGAGAGCAAGGGAAGGGCAGGGCTCACAGCCGGGATAGAGCAGCTCCTCTGAGCCGGGGTGACATACCAAGGCAAAAATAGCCCGGGGGGACGGAGCATCTCTTTGACGGCTGCTCCACCAGGTGCTGCTTGTGGTGCTCCTGGAAGCACTGATCCTGGAAAAGCAGAGACAAAACTCAAGTCCGTGTGTCTCAGATTTAGCTGCTGAAATGCAGCGCTTGATGCAAGTGCAGTGCAAGAGGGTCCAAGCGCAATCCTCCTAATTCTTTTTCTTTTAAGATGCCCCCCCTTCCTTCCTCCCTCCTTATTGCTGCTCCTGACCCTGGGTTTGGTGAGAGTCGAGAAGCTCAGGTGTCACATAAAAGCTTAAAATATCTCTTGGTCCTTCAGCAGTACAGAAAGGAGCTTCGAGTGTCAGCTGAGGTCTCCCATCCAATCTCTCCCTTCCCACCAAGTCAGGGGCCTCCGTAGATTTATGGGGCAATATTAAAAAGATGCTTAAGAAAGAAAACCAGGCTTCCTCTGAGCGATTTCCTATAGCAGGTGCTGGGGTTCAGTGCCAGAGAGCTGAGTCCTGCTCCGTTCCTGTTATAAAGACATTAAGCAATCCCAGCTTATCAGTTCAGAGCTTATTAATACCTTTTTATCCTCTCTTTCTATTGCAAGTCCCAGCACAATAGGGGTAATTAAACACCAATTCTCCTCCAATTTGGCATCAGGGAGACACACTTTGTTCCCTGCTTCCAGCTGTCCCAGCCCGGCACATTAAAGACGTGGAATGTCTGCCAAGGGCCAACATTTTCCCATGGGGGTGATGAGCATTAGAGGGAACAATCCCGAGGTCTCCACCCCCACCCATAGGCATCCACACTCCTCACCTCTATTCTTAGGCTGGGGGATTGCTCAGGGCTCATTGTGTGCTGCTGATGTGACGCACGGCGTTGATCAAATGTCACCATTCAAACCTCACACCCGAGCTGCCCTTGACCCCTTCCAACCCAATGGGATTGCACTGTGGGTGACAATGCAAGCCAAGGACCTACGGACATCTTTGCTCCCAGATAGGTGTTTTCTCCTTGCAACAGAAGAGAAAGTGTTGAGTGCTCATATGCAAAACTGCTCACCCCTTAAGGAAGCACATGGGGAAACAAAGGTCATTTTAAGGCAGAGATGTGGGTTTACAAAGGCAGTTCCCAGGTGGAAGGAGGTGATCGCATTCCCTTGCCTTTGACAACATCTCCATTAATTTTCATATTAATGTGAGGTATTTAAGAACTTGTTTCATGCTGTATAGAACGTTTTTAGGGCCAGACTGTCAGCACTGCGTAAATGAGCACAGCTCTGTTGACTTGCAGGCATGGAACTGGGGCAGATTTTAAGGTTACACACTGCTGTAGTGCACAGTGCTGTGCTTGGAATTGAGGGCTCCGTTTGCTTTTATTCAGGCAAAAAATATATTTCTTTTCTTCATGTCCACCTCCCCTGAAATCCCAAAGCAAACACTGGAGCGGGCAGGACTTCTGCTTGCTCTTGTAATCTGTAATACGGATTCCTATGAGCGGGGCGCTGCTAGGGACCATGTGGGTGATGCTGGGGTTTGGGAGCACAGCTCCTGAACTCGTGATAACTGCGAGCAAAGGACCGAGAGAGCTGAAAACATTACTCACCCTCTAATTAAGCTTTCCAGCCCTATAGCTCACGGGCAGAGCAGCCTGCGTGTATTCCTCACTCATTTCAGCTCAGATCTGACCCAACCTCTATGGCACGCCAGTTGGAGTGATGCTGATTTTTACAGTGAGGGAAAGGAATGGCTGTGGGCTGCATGTGGGCTGTGGGGCAGAGGGACCTGCAGGTCTGTGAGGTGTGGGACCGGGGAAGGAATGGGCGCCCCAAATCTCATGGAAGGAAATCTTCCCTCAGTCAGCAAAACCCAGCAGCCATGGCCCTGCAAATCCTCCCATCTGTGTTTGCTCACTGTAATCTCGCTTCAAACGGAGAGAAGGCAGTTTGTGTATTTATTTGCTTTGGCAAATTGGCTCGGGCAAAGAGAGCTGCCTTGTTTGTAAGCTGCAGAGACGCATTTCCCCGCAATGACTAACAGACTGCACGAGGAAACCCTGGGGACAGCTGGACCCAACCCAGCTCCATGCGCTGCGAACGGGGCCTCTTTCCAGCGCTGAGTTCTGTTGGTCCAACATCCCTGACCGTCCTGTCTGGATCTGCCTTGCTGCAGCCAGACCTGAAAGCATTGGGGCGGAATGATTCACGTGGCTGCATCCCCTCTGCGAGCAAAAGGGCGATGTTCTAAAAGTGCCTGCACTGCCTTGAGAGGCTCAGACAGCCCTGACAGGCTGCAGGAGCAGCACTGCCCCGAGCAAAGGACTGCTGTTATCAGCCTTTCCCAGAAAGGTCAGAGCCGTCTGTTGCGCCAGGCACGGCCATTCCTGTGCTGTCATTTGACACGCGGAGGCAGCGCTCCTGATGCCAGGGATGGGCCGAGATGGGCTAAATACGTGATGGGCTGAGTGGCATTTGTGCCCTGTGATCCTCATTAGAGTCAGGGAAAAAATACACAATGGCGTTTTCGAGCACGGAGAGTGGAAATTAATAATCACCAGTCTTGGTCATGTTCTTCCACGTGCGGGTCCAGTCCCTGCCATCATCCGGTGCTGGGGGAAGGATGCATCCATGACAACATATGGCATCACCTTCATTTGCAGCTTTGCCAGCCCACACGCATACCTCTGCTCTTGCTCCTGTGGGCTCTGCCATTAAATGAAGTAGTTGGCATGCTGGTTGTCTTTGTAAAATTCCTGTTCCCCAACTCTCCCTTTGCTTTCTACTAATGCAAAGCATTTCCAACCTTGCCCTGTGCTCAAAAGTGCAACTTAAATCCCTCGTCATAAATAAGGCAGGAGCTCCTGATCCAAGGCAGGGGGTCTGTGCTGGGTCAGCTGCTGCATAACGGAGCCTGAAGGAATGGAGAATGAAGGAACACAGTGTTCAGAGCAGGCAGGTTTCACAGAAAGAGGGGAGGGAACATTAGAAAAGCTCATGGCTGTTTTCCAGAGCCTCAGACTGATAGTGTTTATTGGGTCTCAAATCAGCCTGGGCTCAGCGTGAGGCCACTAAAGTACGAGGCAACAGCTGAGCCCAGGAGGACTCATAGCACCCACGGTGTCACAGGGTTAACCCCGTTCCGGTTTGCTTTGCCTCCTTCCCTTCAGGAGTCATTTCAGTGCACCTCAAGAAGGACAGCTTTGGCAACCTGACCCTGCTCGCCAGCCCCAACCTGCAGCCCGAGGGCTGCGGCCGCCTGGACAACACCAGCAGTGACATATGGCACAAATACAAGTGGGCTGCCAGCGCCAGCAGTGGCACCGAGCTCGTCAAGAGGTGCCACACGCAGCTCACCAAGACCTTCAAGGACAGGTGAGGGTGTGCCGAGGGCAGGATGCTCCCTGCTGATGTTCTCCCAGTCCTCGCCTGGAACCGTCCCGGTCCCGGTGGGGTGTGAGCAGGAGTGGTTTGGTGGCACAACTGGTTTAAAGCAAAGTCCAGCCTCGGAGAGCAAAAAGTTGCATCCAGCACGTTGGCCTCATGGCTCACCTCCCCCCTATGGGTAGAGCAGAGAAGATTCAGCTATGGCTGAGATGCTGTCGCTCAAATTTATGTTTCAAACTCTGCTTTAAAGCTGCTGCCTCCAAACCCAGCAAGCTCCAAAATGAGAGGAGGCCCCATGAGGTGAGATGCTGAGCACAGTGGCCCCATTGCTGCCAAGCAGGCAGAGCTCAGCCACACAACTGCACATCGAGGGGGATTCCATCCTGTCCCCATCCCTGGCTGGCTCTGATGGGCATCGCAGTGCTTGCAAGCACAGCCCAACCTCAGGCCTTGCGGAGGCTTTCCAGCAGACATCTTTCATCTCAGATTGGTTCAGAAAAAGCTTAGGTCAGCTGTGACTGAAGGGTGCAATATTGCTCCCGTGAAAGCACAGCCCCCAGTGTGAGCACTTAGGGATTGTGGATGGGCAAGGCCGACAGATGACCCTGCAAGGAGAGCAAATATCCTGCTTGCTCCCCCCCTTCCTTCCCCAAAGCTAGCCCCTCCAAACTGGGAAGCATTCCCATTGTTGGACAATTGCCTGTGTTGTGCCTGGTCGGTAGATAGAGATCCCTGGGCACTGATGCTATGAATGGTGCTTTTCATAGGAGCCAAGCACACTTTGAAATTATAATGAAAGAAAATATTGGCATCCAGCAATAGCTGCCTTTCCGAAAATTACTTTTGCGGAGTAACAAAAGATCTCCGCAGGTTGGACATGATGAATAAGTTCCCTCTGAGAGCCCCAGAAAATTTACCTCGTCAAATTTGAGGTTCTACAAAAGGGAGGAGGGGGAAGAGAGGGACTATTCTCTTCTGGGGCTCATAAACCAAATACATTCCTTTGTGTGTTCTGCCTAGCTGCCCGGGCAGGATGCGACTGAGGACAGACCTTCAGTACTGCACAGATTCACTTTTGGAAGATGCAAACAGAAACCAGACAGAAAAAAACAGCTCCAACCCCTGGGGACTGCACTGTCACAGACAGCACCTGAACCGCATGTCCTCCAAGTATAACGAGAACAAACTGCATCGTATCCTTTTTCCCCCCTCTCCTCCAGCATTGCTTTGGCTGCAGATAAGAGCTCATAATCGAGGTCTGGTTTATTGCAGCAGCATGCACCCCTCTTTCCCACTGTCTGAATAAGAAGGGGAAAAAAAAGCATTTCCCATAAGAGAGCATCCAAGCTTAAGTCAAAGATCCCCTATATCCCACTATATGGGAATTAGCAGCTGCCTCGCCTTTTATTTTCCTATTACACTTCATTACCCACCAGTCATGTGAGTAATAGTTCAACAACTTCCCCCACACCCATTGGAGTAAGTGCAGTGCTGAGGAGAGGCGCTGGATCGACAGCCCGGGGCTGCGGTGTCACTGGAGAATGGAGCTGTTGCTGCTTTAATTGGTAGGACTGTACTACAGTAAATTAACTGCAATCGGCAGCAAGGGGCCCATAGCAATGACATGTTGGTAAAATTGGCTCAGAAAGTCTCATTACAGTTGTGAGCTATTATGGAGAGCGTCAGCAGTTGCTCTGATTTAAGACCTCTTTCAATTAGAATTTAAAAGTATTGGGTTTCCCTTAACTCATGTTTAGAGTTTCTATTGCTTGAAAATGTGGTGTCGAAATACAGCTACCCCTGCATCCTGGACTTAAAGATGGGAACCCGGCAGCATGGGGACGACGCCTCAGAGGAGAAGAAAGCACGGCACATCAAGAAGTGTGAACAGAGCACCTCTGCATCGCTGGGCGTCCGCATCTGTGGGATGCAGGTGAGGGCAGCCCTGCTCCTCCGGCTGTTCGCCCAACGCACAGCTCGAAACCCCGCTGCAGATCTGAAGGGATTCTCCCCTTTGTTGGTGTAAATTGAACTCGTTTCATTGGTTTCTGCCAACAAACACAGAGTGCAAGAGCTACCCACGTGGTTGTGCATCCCATCCTTAAACAGGATGCTTCAGGGACAGCATAGGATACGGCACAGGGAGGGCAAACCTTTCCCCGTGCTCTGTTTGACTTCTGGAGATGGGATTACTTACACAGGTGGTGGTTGTCTGTAGGAGCAGCTGAGGATCAGCTTGTACACAGCAGCAGCATCTGCTATTGTGTGCTCAGCTCATGACACGAGGAAAAGCAGCAGGCATCCCTTGCCCTGCACATGCCTTCACTGAGCTGCCTCATCCTATTGCTGCAAGAAGGAAGGGTTTCTTTCCTGCTAAATATTATGGTTCCTCTCGATTAAAATCGCTGCCCTCCCTCCCAGAAACTGAAACCAGAAACTGAAACCACACATTTTTTCCATTCAACAGTTTTCAAACGGGTTTCACAATGTTCTGCTGCGCCTGAAGGATAATTATGACAACGATGATTACAAAGAACATGCACAGCAATGTAAACAGCGTCGAATGCTGTGTCCCTTCCTGGTCTCTGCCATCCTTCTGTTGAGCAGATTATCCTTTAAAATACAACTGGTGTGTGAGCTAATTCTGAATTCACTCTTCCAGTTCTTACTCAGGATTACCAATGCCTCACACACATACAAATTTCTGTCTACATCTTCTTGTCTCTCTGTTTAAGAGAACAGCATTATTGCTGCTTGTACTGAGAGCAGGAACACGGCTGGGGCACTGCTGTACTACTGCAGGCTCCTAACGTAGCCAGAGGGAAAATGCCATAAATCAGTAATGACATGGCAATGACTTACAGCTCTACAGGTTTCACAGAGGAGTAATTTATTGGAATGCAAAAAGAATCTGCACCAGTGGCTTAAATTGAATAGTTTAAATCTCCAGAAAAGACAGGGGGTGGGATACAGTAAGGAAGGAGCCTGCAGTGCGCTGCCAGCATTGCTCCATCGCAGGGGATCCGTGCCCCATTTCTCAGCCTGGGTCCCAAATGTTTAAATTAGGATGAAATCCAGAGCATGTGAAAAAACTGAACAGCAAGGCAGCCACTGAATCTGCATTGTTGCTCTCTTTCCCCAAGGTTTACCAAGCGGATGCTGGCCATTTTCTCTGCAAGGATAAATACTATGGAAGGAAACTCTCACCCGAGGGATTCAGGCAAACCCTGCAGCAGTTCCTGTGCAATGGAAACCATCTCAGAACGGACGTCCTGGAGCCCCTCATCCAGAAGCTGAGAGCTCTGCTCTCCGTCATTAAGAAGCAGAGCTCTTACAGGTTCTACTCCAGCTCACTTCTCATCATTTACGATGGACTGGAGCACAAGGAGAGCACGGCGCCTCTGGATAATCACCTGCAGGGGCACTTCCAAAAAACAAACTGCATCACGTCGCACTCCAGAGTCGACGTCCGCATGATAGACTTTGCCCACACCACTTTTAAAGGCTCCAAATGCAACCACACCACTTACGACGGGCCGGACCACGGCTATATTTTCGGTTTAGAGAACCTCATCAAAATCCTGCAGAACATTTCAGAAGGAAAATGACACATCCTGTGAGTTGGCCCTGAGAAGCACCGCACTGGGTCCATAGGATCCTCCCAGCTGCAGAATGTCACGTGCATGGTTTGGAATGAGAGCACGGACAGCTTGCTAGGAAAGTGCAAAAACTGCTACGTGCCATTACTGAACTCAACCGTAAAAAGCAAAGAGCTGAAAGAATCTGTTCTGTCTGCAATCAATCAGAAGATTTATTTTCCTTTCTTGTTTTACTGCTGTCCTTGATTTATTTGTAAGCCAAAAGAAAGCATTACTTGAAAGAGTCTTAATGATAAAATAGGACCTGCTCACCTCCACCACGCTCACAAAGCCGAGCGAGCTGAGAAGATATTGTGCATTTAAGTGAGACTATTAAAATGAGCTGGCAGGTCTTAACAGATGGCAGCATTACTTTCAACTCATGCTCAGCGCTATGGGCTGAACACAAAGACAGAAGGGGAAGAAAAATGCACACCCTGACATTCACGCTCCACCTGCACAGAGCTGCTCTTGCAAAGCACTTCTCCACACAGCGCAGGTGCACGGTGCTTTCTTAAAGCACAGATATGCCAGATGCTGCAGAGCTCCTGGTTCTGTCCTGCTGAAGGTGTACAAGCAGGCAGATCTCCGACCAAAAGTGGACCCTGCAAAGGGTTTAATACCCCCTGTGGGTCATAACAGAGCATGTTTCCAGAACTTTCTCAGCAAGAAGCTCCTGAGGGGCTGATGATTCTGTCAGTAGTCAAAAAGTCATTCACATCAAGGTATTTATGCTTCGAATTCAAGAAAGAAAAATGTCAGGGACGGGATATTAAAGGTTACCTAAAAATTCTTTGGTACCAATATAATGTGTGTGTTTGGAGGAAACGGTAACAAAAAAAAACCTGATTCAATGTTTACAGCTTTTGTTGACAGACTTTGTTATGGAACAAACATAATTCCTTCCTGCATGGTGTGGGAAGCTTGAAGGGGAAGTCCTTACACAAGGAACAGGGGTACAGAACCCAGTTACTGGGGAGTGGGAATACAAATAAAGTTGTCTAAGCAACTCTCACCTGTTGTCCATCTCGTTTTCACTCCCAGAGCATCCTCAAATCATGCTATCTTTTCTTTAGGGCTGCATGTTTTCAAAAGAGCCATTATTCCCACAAGTTTAAATACCAGATCTGAAGGCAGAGCCCTTCACTTGTATTTTACTGCATACAGCTGGAGAATTGCTGCAATTTATAGCTGGAAAATTTAAGTCATCTGGCCCAGCTGCATATTTTACTTGGCCTGAAGTGCATCTGGGAATATCTCATTATTTACTGAATATTGTTCATGGTATTGCATATTTCTTGCCCACAAGCACTGCTGACTATTAAAAAAGCCACAAACATTGCTTCAGCAGTGAAAAGCCTGCATCACCCACTGCCTTGGCTCACACTCACATGCTGTGGTCAGTGCTGATTGTGGCCCACACCTCACAGCTTTTGTGCTCATGCAGACCTACCTCAGCCCTTACACTGCTGCTGAGCCTCTGGAGGGCAGGACGTGGGATCTGCAAGCAGGGAAGGATGAGGAAGGCTCTAAGCAAGGTGCCAGCAGCTGGGCTATGTGTGATCCCCAGCCATCCCTCATTTCTCCTGCAGAAATGGAGGCATCCCAGCTGCTTGCACAGGCATCACCCTGCTCCCTTTTTCCTCCCTTACATACCAGCACAGTTACTGAGTATTTAACCACTGTGAGCATAACGTCATGTGCTCCGTGGAGATGGCAGAAAAAGGAATTCCTTACTGTGAGGTGGTGGGGCACAGCACACACTGCCCAGTGAGCCTGTGGGTCACTCAGGGCCAGGCTGGGTTAGGCTATGAGCAGCCTGAGTAAGAGGAAAATGTCCCTGCCTATAACAAGGAATGGAATGAGGTGACCTAAAAGGTCCCTTCCCTCCCAACCCTAACTCCAACCATCCCATAGCTCTATGAACACCAGCCAGGTCTCCCTAGGTTGTGAAGCAGGCAGAAACTGTTGGAAATACCCAAATAATGTATCAGGACGGTATCTCTGATAAAGCAGGTTTTATTCACAATTGCAGTGGCGGGCCTCCTGCAGGCAGGAGAGCACCCAGAAAACAGCATTCCATCTTTTATGCCCTATTACTCGACGCTTATCTCCTTCTCCCCTGGTTCCTCATTGGCCGAGTGCTTCAGGATCGCAGTCTTCCTGATGCTCAACTGAACACACAAATACTGGCTAAACATCAGTTGTTGCAGCTGAGCATGTATTGCTAATTAGTAACTTCTCACATTTGCTCACTCAACACTCGGTCCTCTTTCTGCACATCTGCTCGTCCTTGCATACAGATAAGCTTGGAAGGAGGACAGAGGGCCTTGATGCCTGCCTGCTGCACCCCAACCTGCCCAGAGCAAGGCAAGCCAGCCAGTGTGCAGCCCTGCCTGCTTTGATGTTTGCTAAGTCTGTTTTTCTTTTGCTGAGGGTCTCTTATCCAAACAGAACAGCCCTACAACATGCTCTCTAGTCCATCACACTATACCTACACTATTTGCAACATTTAAAAACTACTGCATTTTGCAAGCAAGAATTGATCACGTGATTCAGCAGCTGTATTCCTAAAGCATGTTACCAACATAGATGGTATTTCTACCTTTTCACACCACATTTCTAAGGACAAGTTACAAAACAAAAACACACTGTGCTCTACTTCAGATCAATCTCCCCCCCTTTTTTTTTTATATCTAACGCAGAAACAACATTCCATTCCATTCCATTCCTACAAAACCAAGCACCAAAGCAGCTATCTCACGCCACGCTGCTGGCCAACGGGCTCCGCGCAGCCCAGCAGCGAGGCACCTTTGCCGGCCCAACGTCGCACACGGAGAGACACCGCTGAGCCGCACAACACCCGCTAACGAACCACGCTGCGCGGCACTGCGCATGCACGGCTCCGCCCCTCCGCCCCGGTCACGTGACCGTCATGGCAGCCACCAGGTACCGGCGCTTCCTGCGGCTCTGCGAGGAGTGGCCGGTGGAGGAGACGAAGCGGCAGCGCGATTTGGGCGTCTTCATTCGGCAACGCGTGGCTCAAGCCTTCCGCGAGGGGGAGAACACGCAGGTGAGAGCGGGGAGATGCAGCGGGAGGGCGGCGAAGGCCTAAGCGGGAACTGGAAGGGGGGGAGCAGAAGGGCGGGACCGCGCATGCGCATTGTGGCGCTCCTAGCGGTGGGGGCGGGGCGGGGCGTGGTGCAGAATTGAAACTGAAATGAATGGGAATGAAATGTGCGGCTGCAGTGCTTTACAGCGTGGGAGGTGGTGGGGGGAACGGCAGGATCGTGGGGCATCCTGAGCTGGAAGGGAACCGGGAGGAATCATAGAGTCCTTAGTGATGGAAAGGGCCTTTAATGGGCACTGCTCTTGTGAGGCTCCATCTGCAGTGCTGCGTCCAGGTCTGGAGCCCCCAGTACCAGAAGGACAGAGGGCTGTTCGAGGGGGTCCAGAGGAGCCACAGAGATGATCAGGGGGCTGCAGCACCTCCCCAAAAAGACAGGCTGAGGGAGCTGGGCTTGTTCAGCCTGGAGAAAAGAAGGCTGCGGGGTGACCTCATTGCAGCCTGCAGTACCTAAAGGGAGCCTACAGACAGGAGGGGAATCAACTCTTGGGAAGGGGAGATAACAGCAGGACAAGGGGAAATGGTTTGAAGTTGGGAGGGAAGATTGAGGTTGGATGTCAGGGGGAAGTTCTTTCCTAAGAGAGTGGTGAGGTGCTGGAACAGCTGCCCAGAGGCTGTGGATGCCCCGTCCATCCCTGGAGGTGTTCAAGGCCGGGTTGGATGGGGCCCTGGGCAGCCTGGGCTGGTATGAAATGGGGAGGTTGGTGGCCCTGCCTGTGGCAGGGGTTGGAGCTTCGTGATCCTTGAGGTCCCTTCCAACCTGGGCCATTCTGTCACCTTACACTGAACAGGGGCATCTACAGCTTGATCAGGCTGCTGTTTGCCATGTCCATCCTGATGATGAATGTCTCCAGGGATGGGCTTCCACCACCTCTCTGGGCAATCTGTGCCAGTGCTTCACCACCGTCATTCATTGTAAAAGACTTTTTCTTTGTATCCACTCTAAATCTCCCCTCTTTGAGTTTGAAGTCATTTTCCCTTGTCTTATCATCACTGTCTGCTAAAGAGTCTGTCCCATTCTTACAGCCCTGCTTTAATTTCTGAAAGGCTGTTATCACATCTCCCACAAAGCCATCTCTCCTCCACGCTGAACAGCCTCAGCTCTCTCAGTCCATGCTCATAACATCAAGTCCAGATCCACCCAAAAATCAGGGCATGTGCACGTTGTCCAGATGCTACTTGAGCTCTGGCAGGCTCAGAACCATGAACACTGCCCTGGGGAACCTGTGCCATGCCCACCACCCTCTGGTGCAAAACCTTCACCTCACACCCCCTGACCTCCCCCATCACAGCTCCAAGCCGTTCCCTCACGTTCTGTGGTCGATCAGCAGAGCTCAGCACTGTCCATCTGCTCTCTCTGAGGAGCTGCAGGGCTGTGAGGCCTCCCCCCCTCAGCTCATCTGTTGGCTAACCCAGGGGACCTCAGCTGCTCCTTATACATCTTTCCTTCCAGACCCTTCACCTTTTGTAGACCTCCTTTGAACGCTCTCTAGTAGCTTTATGTCTTTTTTTGTACTGTGGAGCACACGACAGCCCTCAGTGCTCAAGGTGAGGCCGTATTGATGCAGTGCATGGTGGGGCAGTCCCTTCCCTCAACCAGCTAGCAGTGCTCTGCTCAGTGCACCCAGGGTAGAGTTGACCTTCCTGACCATCTGGCCACACTTCTGGCTCACATTTAACCTGCTTTCAACCAAGACTCCCATGTCCCTTTCAGTAGGGCTGCTCTCCAGAGTCTCATCCCCCCTGTGTATGTACAGCCAGGGTTGTCTCTTCCCAGGTGCAGAATCCAGCACTTGCTCTCGGTGAACTTCATTTGGTTTTTGATTGCCCACCTCACTAATTTGCCTGAATCTCTCTGGAAGTCATCTTCAGCTGTGTCATCAGCTCCTCCCAGCTCAGTATCATCAGCAAACTTATTCAAAATACCTTCTAGTCCTACATCCAAATCATTTATGAAGGCACTGAAGAGAACTAGCCTAAAAATGGAGCCCTGGGGGAGTGCCAGTGACCAACCAGCCTGATCTGTCCCCTTTGGGCCCGACCCATCAGCCAAATGCTCACCCACCGTAGGTTGTTCTTGTTTAGCTTTATGCTGGACATTTTGTCCAGAAGGATATTGTGAGAAACAGTATCAAAAGCTTTACCAAAATCCAAAAAGACAGCATCAGCTGGCTTTCCTTCCTCAACTGGATGGGTGACCTTGTCATAAAAGGAAATGAAGTCAGTTAAACAGAACCTTCCCCTCACGTATCTGATGTGCCCTTTCTTAGCATAAAAGCGCTGTTCCAGATGTGCTCCTTCTACTGCAGTGTGCCATTACAAGCTCCTAATTCCATATTGGTCACCAGGATAATCTGCAGCAGACACTGCAGGAAGTGCTTATTGCTTTTCCACACGCTCAGGACAGCTGAATGCGCTGCACCGATTGGTCACAAGATCCCCAAGCTGCCACCGGTCTTGAAAACCTAAATTGATGCCTGCAGCAGTGATGTCAATTTGTATGTATAAAGACTTAATACAGCGAAAGGAAATGTACTGGCAGTCAGCAGGAGGAATGTATGAGAGAAGCGCTCGAGCCTTACAGGATACTCTGTCAGCCAAATGTCTGTTTTATTCAGGTGAAGGAAGACTTGCTGATATTTTTTTTCAGGCAGTACTATTTAATGGCTATTTCTGCTGTCATTACGAAAACATCAGCAGGGTCACTTGAAAAGTGGCTGTAAAATATGCGAAGCTGAAAATCACCTGCAGTTTGGTGGCGCTTGGCAGCCCGTCTGGCCTTTATCCCTTCTTCTCCGGTAGCCATCGCGTGCTGTAGCAGGAGAGCCTTTTCCTGGGTTCCAAGCTGGTGCAGAGGAGGCATTACCCTTCTTGTGTTGAACCCATGCCAGCACCCCAAGGACAGACGAGCTGTGTCATTTTATCCCGCCTTGTTATGGCTGATGCTATTCTTATTCACGTATCCATTTTAATCGTTGGCGTTTGATGTCATTGGCCAGCAGTGCAGAGTTCTGGTCAAGTTGGTTCCCACTATAAATTAGAAAAACAAGACGACCTGCCACACATGGTGCTGAACAGACTCTGTGAGGCAGAGGCACCTGTCGGATGCACCGAGGAGTGTTTTAGGTATTAGCAAAATCTTTCCAACTTACTGGACCAAAATAGAAATCCATTTACCCTACGCAAGCTGCTCAGTGCTGCTTTTCCCTAATCAATTATAAACTATTTTTAGCCTGCACCAGGATTTTCTCTACCTTCCATCCTGGTACCTCATCCTGTTTGATCCTTAGAATGAAACAGGAGGCAAAACCTGCCTCTGAGCAGAGAAAGCTCAGATTTCACAGTGCTGGCCAATAAGCACAAGAGGAAAACCATCCAGCTATCTTCACATTCACTGTGCACTCACAGTTGAGCTGCCATATCTTTGTGAGCAGAACTCAAAGTCCCTTCTAGAACTTACGTGCCTCATTATTCTTGTAGGCCAAGCTGGCCAGAAGTGGAGGAGAAAGAAAATGCTCTGCCTTCAGGAGCAGCATAATAGGGGTCACCAGCATCCAGCATTGCACTGGGAGCTTGCTAAGCTTCTCTTCTGCTGTCCTTCTCGCAGACTTTCAGCTCAAATGACATCTTCTGCTCTGCAGGTTTTAAAATAAGACTTGTGTAATATTTCTGTCACTTTCCAGATTGCTGATCCTGAGACCTGTGACCAAATGTATGAGAGCTTAGTCAGAATCCACAACAACTACTACAAAAACAAGGTAAGGTTTGTTGTTAGCCATTGCCAGCCCTTTAGTGAGCCAGTCACCACCTGCTGCAGTGCATTGCCTCTTCCCAGCAGGGGCTCTGAGCATACAGCAGGCGAATGAGAAGTCAGATGGATGCTGCACTGCCTGTCCCTTTGGTCTTCCTGGTTTTACTGCTGGCCTTCATGGCATGTCTGAACAGTGCTGATGGTGGTTTTTGCTATGGATGAACACAATTCTTAGTTCTTGACCGAAAATGAGTAGGGCTCTGTTATTTGGTGGCATATTACCTCTTTTGTGCACTGCAAGTAATGCCTTGTTCTGTCTCTCCTTCTCACACCTACTTGCTTGTTTGAGAAGTATCCACGCCTGAAAGACACAAGCTTCACTGGAGTGACAGTGCAAGATTGCAAGATGATCCTAGCAACAGGTACTAATGCTGTGACTTGGGAGTAAATCAGTGCAGGAGATAAATTACATTCTTTTCTTTGTGGTGTTCACTTCATCACTTCTACTAAACACTTGTGACTAAAGGACTGATTGGGACTGCCATGCAGGTATATTAGGATGGTTAAAAAGGTGTAAAGTTCAGGCATAATTGAGGAGAGTCTCAGTAATCGATTGGGACAAAAAGTCAATTGTGTTTTTTGCAGTGGGCAGGAATGGCAGAGGGTTTGTGAGACTCTTTGAGACAGAATGGCAGGAGCTGCATGAAAGCAATCCACATTTGCTACGTGGCTCAAAAAATTCTTGGCTTCCATTTCATCATGTTCAAATTCCCTTCAGTGCTTCTTATCTCGTGTTAGACTCAGAGAAAGCAGGGTACCACAATGCAGAAAGACTCTCAGCCAAATCATTTATTAAGCACGGTGCAGGAAGCCAATGCCGTTTTGTTCTGCTCCACTTCCTAACTTTGACTGTGGTGCGTGGCAACTGAATATTAGTTGTTAGAGATAAGGGACTCCCTGCACAATTGATTGAAAGGGAAAACAAACTTGCCTCAGGCCCTGAAATAGAAATTCATTAAGACAAAAAGTCAAAAAAAGAAAACGTTTGTAAGGCAAAGCTCTTATAAGAGGGCCGTCAGCCCTTTGCTTTCCTGCCTTTCTTCCTCTTTCCCCATCTCTCTCTCTCCCCCTTCTCCTTTTGCAGACATTCTGAAACAGATGGAAGACATGAAAAAAGGGACGTGGAGAAAATTGCGAGAAAGGTTTTACGCCAAGAAATCTGAAGAGGACTCGAAGTGATAGGCTGACTCCCAGATTCTCCTCTGTATATATTCCTATAGCTCTGTGTTGCCATGATGAATAAAACCATTCATTCCTCTTAGCAACAGCGTTGGTTTTTTTTTTTGTTCAGACTTTATACCCTTCATTTGTAATGTCTGCTCTTTTCTTTTTGGAAATGTAGGACCTACCGTAACACATCTGCAATGAAGGCATATGGGATCGGTGTAAAAGTTTGAAAGGAAAAAGCTCTGTGTTGTTAGACCAGATCATTTGTATTATAAGAAACAGACCATCAGGAAGTGCACAGCAAGGAGGTACAACCATGTAAGCTTTACATCTGCTTGTGAAGACAGCACACAGTAGTGATGGCAGGTAGCTGTGCTTATCTGTGTTTGCACTGTTAACAGTGAAATGGAGGGAGAGAGAACTTAATGATCACGTTTGTGGTGCTTTTGAGAAGTAGCCTGGGAAGGCACAAGAAAGCACTGAGGTGACTGTTTACCATGGTGACAGCAGAGCAGTGTAAGAAGAGTGCAGATGAGATCTCAGCTGCACACCTTGTCTGCAGTGCTGCATTGCTGTGGTGCTGGCTCAGCTAACAATGCAGATTGCCCCCAGCGGGAAGAGAAGGCTCTGTGTCGGTTACTGCAGATCTGAGGGATGAAGATAGGTTGTCATGATGTGTTGCTCTATAGGGCCGTAAATTAATTTCAGGTGTGATTAGTCCATCGCTGTGGCCTATTTTTATTGCTTTTTAAATCTTTGATGCTTGCCTCAACCTCTGTTCTTGGGAGGCAGAGGCGCAGGATTGTAGCTGGGATGGCTGCAGCACTGCTTGGCTGGAGAATGATGAGTGTCTAGAACACAGCTATGCCAGGACTCTGCTTGGCTCCAGGCAGCTCGAACAGCTGCTCCTTTCCATGTGTTCAAAGTCTGTTTTCCTGGCAAGTAGCGAAAGAATTGGAAACTTTGCAGGATGCTCTGATCGAACGCTTCGGAATGCAAGGCTGGTGTTCCAGGTAGTTCTTCACAGTAACGTTGTTGGCAGTGGGCTGTGGTATCTTTGGTAATACAGCCCTGCATTGGTTCACGTATCTGAATTGCTCTTTATTTCTATTCACAACAGCCCCCCTGCGTCCCAGAGGAAGGGAGGTTTCTTTACCATGTTTAAGTTTTTATTATAACTTCATTTTGTCTTTAATTTAGTTAAGGCAATTTACACTTTAGTTCTTAAGTAACAACAACAAAAGTAAAACATTACACCAGAGATGAATCTAAACCACAGGACACCCCTTCACAGTGAACTCCTGTAAACCTGCAGTTTCCTACTACTACTCCCCAGATATTCTTTGTCCACAGAAGGCAAAAGGCCAGTTCTCATAGTACTACCTTAGATTCTCATCCTCATTTGGTGAGCTAAATTATCAAATCCATCTCCTGAGGTTAGCTCCTCTTTTACTGCACCAAAGTGATGAACAGAATTCTTTAAATGGACAGGAAGCAGCATGGAGCAGGTACAGCAAATACGATGGCTGGTCTGCAAAGTTCCACGTTTACTAGTGATGCTCCTGGAATAAGTTAAATACTGCAGCCCTACAGCTAGTTACACTACACCTGGGTGGAGGCCACCAGATGTAGCACATGGAGATAAAGATACAACCCCCTACATTTGCAAAATAAAGAGTTATTGCAATGAGGAATAAAAGTCTTGTATAATTTATCTTCCTCTAAGGGCATGGAGTAACATGTGGGTCCAGGAATCGTGAGGAATCCTCGCCAGCCATTGGTTCCTGAATTGCTTACAAGCAATCTAAGGAGAATATTGACTTGGAAGCCCCTCCACGTGGTCCTGCTTTCTCTGACAGTGATGTCCATGCGTGGGACCCAGGGATAAGCAGCCTCATCATCTGATAGGTGTGTTTAGTCCTTCAGGGGGTGAAGCTGATCCTTTTTCTGTGTCTTAATGGTTCATGGTATTCTGGACATCCACAAACCCCATCCTTTGTCTGCGCTTCCTCTGCTCTGTCATCTGGAGTTCAAACAAGGACACAAGTGAGGTAGGAAACCAGGCTGTTATTCTGTTCATTAGTGTGCTTCTCAGGTGTGTGACTGACTGGGCTGCTCTAAGCATCTGCCAGAACACGCCATGAGCCGGGCTCCAGCTGATGAGGAGGTATCAAAAAGCACACGACTCCAGTATTCTCAACTCCCTGCAGAAGAGCTAAAAGAGCCCTCTGAATTGTATCCATAGTTAAATAGGAGTGGGCTGGTTCTGCCTCCTGCTCTTGGAATGGGTGTCTATTCTGGTAAGGGCTGAGGGTTTTTTGATACAGTGGGGTGTTAATTGGAGCGTTCCTGTTTTTATAACATTTAGTACCTGTTCCTTCAGCTCATTCAGCTGGGAGGTGAGATGGGACACCAGCTTCATCGTTGAGTTGAGTTTGTCTTGAAGATTTCGGATCTCGTTCTGTTCCCCTTCCCCTTCATTGCTGACCAGAGACATGGCTCGCATCCGGGGGAACCAGTCTAGGTTCTTGTTCTGGGACCATGGAGAATGGGAGAGGGTGAGAAGGAGACAAAAGACCCGGTGGGATTGATTTCCATGGCCTATGCTTAGGGACTAAAGGAATTCTCAAAGGCTTGTCTGCATCTCTGCACATTTCCCACCACCAACCCTTTTAACCTTTTTCCCCCCCAGTCTGGGTCCAGGTTCAGAAGGTTTTTTTCCTAAATTTCCTTGCCTTCCCTTTTTGCCTCGAAATCACCTTGCAGTCACACAGTCCATACTGCCTGGCACAATCCTTCTATCCACAGCACACAACATCAAACAGCACGTCGTTGGCTGAGATTGCACAGGGGAATTAACCAGCTAAGAACGAACTACGGAACAGCAACTTTCTTAAATATTTTCCAAAAGTTCCTTCTCAAAACTCGTTGGGTTTTTTTGGCAAACCCAGTGTTCTCAAACATCCCTCTGGGGCAGGCAGGGTGCAACAGGGCTGCTCAGAAAGGACGCTACCTTTATCATCTGAGCCACGTAGCTCTCCGGACCTGTGTAGTCTGTCTTGTTCTTCACTCGCACCAGCACTATGAAGTACAAGTAGTTCCACATGTTGTGCTCGTACTTAATATGCTCCTCAAAGGACACTGTCTTGTTGTCAAACTTGTCCCGTTCGAGTCCTGGGAAAGGCAGTCAAGTGTGGAGAAGGTGGAGAAAGGAGAAAAGGAGGGGAGGCAAAGGTAAGAAGTGAGCAAGCAAACAAATGTGAAAGGAAGTACAGATAATTGCCTCCTGTCCCAGGTGTGACTTTCAAGAAGTGCTTTTAATAATTAGTTGGCATTTAGCACACTACAAGAATCCAAAGCAGAGGGAAAATAACCCAGTTGTGTATTCAGGAGGCTTCTATTTAAAGTTCTACTAGCTATGCTTCCTGCCTATATAATCTAAAAGAACACAATGCACCCACTGGATCTTACAAGAAAAAAAGAAGCTATATTTATGGTTGGGTTGGTTTTTTGGATGCCTTCCTATGACCAAAAGCATTCTGGAACATTTTCCTCTATTCTATTTCCTTAGCAATATGCTTTTTTTCCAGTTGATAAATGCTGGTCCCAGGAGTGATGCACGGCGACAAGAACACCACAATGCAGCATTCAGTGTAACACCTCATTAACAGAAGGCCAGGAGGAACAGGGATAATTTCCCCCCTCGGTTTGTGTCCTTGTTTAAGCCTCCTCACACTGTAGTGACCTACTGGTGAACAGACTTAAGTTGTGCTGTGAACCAAATGAAAACTAAAAACTGGTTGAAGCTTCACTTCTTCCCTCATGTCACAGGCTGACCTTAAAGAGAGGAACAACGTGGGGGCAATTCCTGCACACGCAGAGCCAAGGATCTGCACTCACCACATATGAAACAAGTGGTCTTCAGTATCTCTTCTTTCTTTTGCTTCTCGCTCCTCAGGTCAGCAAAGGTGTCAATAATGACCCCAAAGATGAGGTTCAGGACGATGATAATGACAATGAAGAAAAAGAGGAGGTCGTAGACAACCCGAGCAGGAAACAAGGACTCCTGAGGTGGACAAAAGGAAAAAACATGTCTTGCAAACCTCCCCTCCATCCTGCAAGGACCATAGGCTGAGGGTACAAGGTGAGGAGAGGCGTGGGGGTGCGATGGGCAAAAGCACTGAAGGACAGCAGCGGGGGAAAGAGCTGGAAGTGATTTTGAGGGAGGAAGGGCAGCTCTGCAGTGGCAGAAGGAAGGGACCCCACTCACATCCTTCGATGGCTTGCGCAGAATGTCCCCCACACCCCCTCCGTTCCTCAGGCCGTGGTTCAGGACAGTGACAATGCACATGAGCAGTGTGTCACAGGCTCGTTCCCACTGGTCAGTGTCTGCTTCTACAACACCAGAGGGAAGAATAAAAGCACAAAGCCAGAGCGCAGAAGGGCAGAAGAACCAGCCCGTCCCAAAGAACCCAGAGCTCCAGGATGAGCTGCAGTGATGCAGTGCCCCAGATGGGAGCTCCCAGGCACCCCAGCATCTCCTCCATCTTCCTCCTCGCAATGGAGGTGTTTGGCTGAGCATCCCCAAAGCACTCGATTTCCTTAATTAAACTAAATTAAATCAATATTTCAACATTTTTACGTAAAGGAGTGCAGAATTTTGCTTAACAAGTGCCAAAAAGTGGGCTATTTCTTCCCTCTTGCAGTCCTTTGTAGGATTTTTCAGAGCTCGCTGACAAACAAGGCCGTAAGGCTACCCTGCTGCTAACAGCACTGACCTTTCTGATGAGCTCACTTACCTTGCAAAGCAGTGGGCTCAGCGGAGCAGCTAATTTTGTCACCACTGCAGGACTCCATGAAGGTCTCCATGTTCCTATGCATCCCCAAGGGGTCATCTGCAAGTAAAAGAGCCCACAGCCTTGTCAGAGCATCAGCTCTTTGCTCCTGTCACAAGTGTTCTTCACCTGCATCTCATTGCAGCTTTCAAACAACTCAAAAAAAAATCTTGATCCCCGTTCTCGTAGCCTTTTCTAGGTTTTGAATCATAGAATGGCTTGGATTGAAAGGGACCTTAAAGATTATCTAGTTCCAACCGCCCTGTCATGGGCTGGGTAATCATCGCACTGACATCCCAACTTTGTTCAGAAAGAGCTGCCAGTTTTCCAGGCTAAGATGCATAAAAACCATATTCTCATCCTTTGAAGTTAAGAGTCTTGGATGCAACCACCAACCAGCTGCTTTTTCAAGGGTATTCTCTCTTTAAAACATCCAGATTTTTTGACTCTAATCTCCAAACTACTGTACTGTAGTCCAAGTATATTAAAAACCTGTACTTTATTCAAATAATCCGAGCATATTTTTTCCATGCTAACTTATCTCTGTGATTGTAAAAGCATACCAAAAAGACTTCAGATGCAAAGAGGAGTAAAAGCCTACCCCAAAGCCCTGTGTTATGATTGACACACAAGCTGCTTGTTTTTTTAACATCCAGAGCAACAGTTTCATCAGTGTCATCCATTTTCTGCTCGAGTTTCAGTAAGACTTCTGCAGTGCTACAGAACTCATTCCTATCTGCCCACTTCCTTCTCTGCAGTCCCTCCAGCCCCCAGGCCTTGTTTTCTGCAGCGTGAGATCTCTATGTCAGTGCAGGCAGACTCTTCTCTGCCGGCCCCAAAACCAGCTCCCCCAAGAGTGTGTGACCACCCATCAACGACTGCACCCAGCAGTGCAGCCACAGCGAAGGACCCGTGCTCTGCTGGTCCCCTCCAGCCCAAGCACCACGGACACCAGTCCATGGTTTGGCTCACCTTGGGCTTTGCTATCCGGCAGCCGGTCCACCTCCAGGATGAAGTCATCCTTCAGGAACAAGAAGCCCACGATGGAGAAGAGGTAGACAAGGATGAGCGCCAGGAGGGCAGTCAGCAGGATGGAGCGCCCGTTGCGCGTCACGCTCTTGATGACATTAAACAAGGTCTCCTCGCGGTAGATCAAGTCAAACAGCTGAAAGGACCCAGGAGCAAAGAAATGCTGCAGGGTGCTTTTCTGTAACAATGCCTGGCCTACCTACGTCCCTTTTATCCCGAGATCTAGGATCGCTCAGTAGACATGGACTAACTTTCACATAAAGCACTCAAGTTTTCCATCTTACTGCAGAAGAATGAAGTGAACTTAAGCTCAGCAGGAGAGCCAAGAATAGGACGCATGCCCCCTGCCTCTGCCTTCACGTTGTCTCCCTGCTGACCCAGATAAAGTACGCAGCAGAGATTAGAAAAAGAGTGATAGCAAAAGGCTGGGAGAGAGACAGTAATAGATGCTGTCGGAAGGCAGAAAGATCAGCCTACGCAAATATTGAAGCATGGGGCATTGTTCTCACTGCTGTTATCGATCAAGGTGTCACAGGAAACTTCTAGCTCCTAACAGCTCAACCTGGCTGTGTCTGTGCCCCAAATGTTTACTGTACCAGGATGCTGTAGAAGAGTTCGTGCACAAAGAGCCCCAGGACGCTCGTCAGGATGTAGCCAACGTGGTAAAGAAACTCCACGTCCATGATCATGGCCTTGTAGCCTCGGATGAAGGTCCCACGGTTACCCACGAAGCTCACCACAAACACAATCTTGTTGGTCAGCTGGAGAGCAAGCAGAAACGGGAGGGAGTGAGGTTTGCTGTGCTTTGTGAGTGCAGAACAGCCTCCTGTGCCATCGGACGCTATGCTGTTTTTCTAGCAGCGCTCTGAGAACTTACATTGAGAGCTCCCAGGATGTTCAGTGTGAGTCCAATCCCCAAGTAATAAATTGATCGCAAGATCAGGGCCACCAGCAGCGGTCTGACACCGTACCGCTTGGTGAACAGGGCCATGATGGAGAAGCAGATCAGAATCCAGAAGAGCAGTGAGATCAATGGGGAATCCAGCACTCCTGGGAAGAGATGATCCACAGCAATTAAATGGCATGAGGTTAAATGCATGTTGCCAATCAGACACCATGTTACTGTCCAAAGCATCCAGAAACCCAATATGCTGATTATCTGAGGGAAGGAAGAAAGAAATTGTGCTTGACTGCAGAGAGATGGTCCTTGCTGATATGCTTTTCTAACATCTTTTATCTGAGATCTCAAAACCACGGTAGATCATTAAGATTTCCAGACAGCTGGTACGTATTCTGTCCTTACTTCCCCCATTTTCCAAATAGGGAAAGTACAGCCCAGGGAGAAGAGCCTGTTCCCTAAGAAGGAAGTCGTGGGAGGGCTGGCAACTGAAACCTCGATTCAGTCCCTTGCCAGGACCAACAGAAAAGGCTTTAGGAGTCAAGAGGAGACAAAGGCAAGGAGACACAAACAAGAGACAGTGCTCCCTGCACACCAGGATCCCCTTTTTCCTCTACTTCAAGGAGCAGAAGCTACTGGGGCACTTACCCATGGAAGTGGCTTCAACATAAGGGTAGAAGAAAGCAATGATTATGTTGATGAAGACAGCCAGGTTGAAGGAAATGCTTCCCCAGAGAGTCATTCTGCGGGAGAACCAGTACATCAGCGGCATGCCTGCGGGGAGAGGAGGCAGACACACATCTCAGCCAACCTCGTGCCAGCAGGGACGGCTGTGACCTCCCAGACACCCAAACTGAGCCAGTGAGGCCCTCGCTTCACGCCATTGATAAAAGCTTCCTCCTCATCTCTTGTAACAGGAACACAAGTTCAAAATGTCTCTGCTCACATTTTGTGCTTTCTGGGCCCTTTGACCTCCCTTGGCACCTTGGAATCTGATTGGCTTCACTCATCACTGCACCCTCCTCCCTGTCTCCCACATCTTATATCCTCACGCCTTTCCAAACAACAGTGCCTTTGTGTTTGCAACCTGATTCTCTGTCCCAGAGGAGACACAGCCAGCAATTTCCCATCCATACTGGAAACGTGTTTCCTGCTGAATTCCTAAGATAGTTTTGACTGGATCTGCAAATGTTTTCAGTGCTGCCATGCTACCTCTGAGCCACAGCACGGTATTTATAGTGTGCCTTCTTACTGTTGACTGAGCTGCTGATATTTTAAGCCAGGAAGTCCGTCCTGGTGCAGCCCTGAAAGCACCTAAGGAGATCCACATCGTGCAAAGAAAGCACCTTTATCAACAAAAATGTAGCTACTAGATGCTGGCTTGGGAGAAGCCAATTGAAAACAAACAGAGGGCTCTCTAGGTGAGCACAGCTGCAGGTGTGGAATGTGTTGGAAGATGCTCTCAGGCTATGAGGAATTACACTAACAGGTGTGGAGGAAATACACCTCCCAAGGGCACAAGGAGGTCTCCAGTCTGCCACGGGGGGTCACAGCCCCCTCAAAGCACGGCTGCCCCCCAGCTCACAGCTGCTCTGCTGCAAAGGGAAGGTCTGGCTCGCTCTTACTGCGCAGTTTCTTCTGCCATTCCATCTCATTGTGGAGGAAGGATGACTGGTCGAAGAAATCACTGACTTTGCTGCCCTGCTCGTCCTGCTCCGTCGTGGTGAAGAGTCGGTACTTGGTCTCCTTGGTGAGGAACTCACAGATGCCAGGCACTGGGAAGATTATCTGCTCCATGCTGCGGTCCAGGCGCACAATCTGCAGGAGGAAGGTGCCTTTACATCCTGCCTGTATCACGCTGGGCTTCCTGCTTTTCTACACCCAGCCGTACCTCCCCAAATCCAAATATCACCACCACTCATCTAATGCTACGACTCAACCCAACAAACTTGCATGGCTATCTATGCTGGGAGGAGCAACCAAGGACTGGGCTGCCCCACTGCCTGCATCCCATCTGCTCTGGGGAGAGGGAGGAAGGGCCTGGGGGGGGTCCATGCGTACCCCCATCTCCCTATGGGCTCTGCTAATGTCTCCAGCTCTTTGCAGCTGCTTCCTATGGGCAGCGGGCTGGGAAGGTTCCTGGTGCAGAATAACGGGGCACGAGGCAGCCAGAGCACACGTGGGATCCATCAGCTGTGTGTACTAGCAACCCAAACAGGTCTTGCCTCAATCTGGGACGTGTGCTTCTCGTAGTACGCCAGCGGGTCCTCCTCCTCCTCCTGGACTGGGGCCGTCGACTTCAGCATCTGCGTCAGCTGCTTGTTATTGAGGCTGAGCTGGGAGAGGAGAGAGGGTGAGAGCAGGGACAGCCGGGGGGGGTTCAAGTCTAACTGCACTGACAACATTGTTCCTCAAATTGTACCGAACCTGATGAGGTTTCAGGAGAAAGCAAATGAATTAAAGCTTCCCAAAGGGGTACAAGTGCTCCCTGAGGTGACAGACATTCGATTCCCTGCAATAATTACATCCAAAAGCTGCTAATCCACAAATTACAAATCAATGCCCCTAAACCCCAGGGAAATCATATTACTGCTGAATCTCGTTCAGGAGCTGAGGTACAGTAGGAAGAAATGGCAGCAGAGGGACTCAGCCCTTCCTTTTCTGAAGGGAAGGGCAGGAGAAGGGGAGCAGGGGAAAACCTGGCAAGGCACAGCCCGTCCCTGAAGCACACAGGATGTCAGCTAGTGCTGAGCCTTCCCCAGGGAGCTGTACAAACAGCTGAGCTACACAGATGCACGTGCCATTGGGCGTGCTGATTTGGCTACATGGGCATTTATAAACCTCTATTTCTCCAGTTCACCCTGGGAATACCAAAAGCCACCAAATCTTGGCTGATGAGCAGCGGGGCAGCCTCCATGCCCGAGGACTTTCTGTACCATGGATGAGATGCCCTCCTCCTCTTCCTCCTGGATTCGCTTCACCGGCTTCAGGAGCTGCTGCAGAGACTTGTTGTGTCGGGACAGCTGGAAAGGAACAACAAGAGCTGCATTAGCATGGGATGGAGCAGCCTCTGCAGCACTGGAGTGGGATGGCCAATAAGTCACAATGCCGGGTTTTCAGGGAATGCAAAAAGCACATCTCTCAGCCTGGCTGGAGGAAATGTAGATAAATAAGATGTGCAAATGGATGAGTGGGAGCCCAGCCTGGTGGGTCACTGCTGTCACAGCAGATTGCAGCATCAGTACCTGCAGTGCCAGTATATAAATGTTGTGGCCAACTTCCCGAGGGGAGACCTCGGCGTTTTCACACTCTTCCTCCTGCAGATAGGCCTTCTTAATCACGTCGACCTGGAAGGCAGCAGAGGGTGAGTGAGCTTGTCCTGGTCCCCTCACCCTGTTTTCCTCCTCAGGAGGGATGCTGGTGCAGAGCGGTGTGTGACTGCTGGTAGGGCAGCAGCCAACGTGGGTTTGGGTTGAAACCCCACCAGGACCTGGAAGTGCAGAGGTCCAGCAGCAAGTTCACAGGGGTCCTTCACCCTTCCACCCCGCTCAGCCCTTACCAGTTCCTGCGGGCGGAGGCTGATGAGGATCCGCTCGGCGTTCTCACTGTCATGCCTGCTCTCCATGAGGGCCAAGAGGAGCTTGGAGGCATTGTCCTGGTGGGGACACAGTCCTTGATGAGAGGAGCTATGCATTGCTCTGCCCAGGACCTCAGGATGGGCAGAAATCCCTTGCATTGCAGTCAGTCATAAATGCCCCTGTGCTAAAGGCATCCAAACCTTCTGTGGTGGGGATGCATCAGCCCTATCCCAGCTCATGTATGTAAGACCTGATGCATGCCCAGTGCTCGCCTTACTCCACAGCTCAGCCCAGCAAGCAGGGAACTCACACATGTGCCACCCACCCCAGCCCCAGGCTCTGCCCACCTTCAGCTGCAGGACCAGGTCCATCCGGTACTTGCAGAGGGGACTGATGTCGTTGAGGATGAGGGCTGTGATGATGTCAATCCCATTGGACTCATGGGTCACGATGCAGCTCTAGGGAAACAATGCAATTCTTTGTCCCATGGATGCTGCCATCCTTCCCAGCTTCACCATCCAACACAGCCCAGCTCCAAAATGGTGGCTTGCCTACAGCACTGAACCAGGAGCCCTAAACCCCTTCTCTCTCCAGCAATGACACCGTTTCCATCACAGCATTATTTAAGCATTATATGCAATGTTATACTGCCCAGCAGTCACTGAAAACCCATGCACCATCCCTGTGCACCATGGTACCCTTTCTCCCCATGCTCTGCTCTCCTTCATGCCCCAAATCCCAAAACTGGCCTTATCCCTGCTGCTGTCCATGCATTCCCCCCCAAACCCCCCTTGGGTACCCCAACGGATGGTGAAATGCTGCAGGAACAATGCAGACCCACAACAACATCACAGACCTGGTTCTCATGGCAGGGCCCTTGGCAGTACTCAGTCAGGGTCTCCAGGGTCTGGGTGATGAGAGCCACGTTGTACTCGTTGATGTAGAGGCCCAGCAGCCCCAGCCCACCCGTGGTGCTGCCACACATGATGTCAAGGAACTGCAGTGTCTCACACACCAGGTTGTAGTTGGTCTTGTTATTTTGGCACCGCAGGAAATTCTGTTGTGCAAAGCCTGCAGTTATGAGCCTGAAGCAGGTCCTGACCCCCCTTTCCAGAGTCCCCTCCAGAGATGGAGAATCAGGCCCAGGGCCGTTCCTATAGTGTGTGCAGACCCCTCAAGGGCAGCACCTGCTCCCATGGACACAGGAGTGCCCCGATTGGCTCCTTCCAGCATACCGAGCAGATGGAATGGTGGTTATATCCATAGGAAGCTGAGGCACAGAGTGGCCAGTGCCTGTTTGGACCCAATGGAGGCAGAACCCATCCAACCCGCACCCCAGCCATATGGCTTCTGCCCCAGCCCCTAGCAGCCCCCAGCACCAACCTGAAGGTCTCGGTTGTGGTTCTCACACAGCAGTTGGAGGAATCGCAGGATAGGCTCCATAATCAGGACCGTCACCCCCATCTCATTGTTCTGCCCCTGCTCCCCGGCGTCGTGGCCCTTCCGAAACCCTAAGGCCAGCGGGTATCGGGAGGGGGTGCCAGGCATCATGAAGGTCTCTCCTCGTCCTAGGGGCAAACCAACCCCATTAGCATCAGGCTGTCCAACGAGGCAGGCACTGGCCTTGCTGGGAGGACACGGCTCCATACCTTTGGTGCCAGGGTCAGGCTCGTCCTTGTCCTCACGAGGTTTGTTCCCAATGTCACTCATGTTCACGGACACGGTTGACTTGGTCTCTTGCTGAGCCTTCTTCATCCGGTCGTGTAAAACTTTGAAGAACTTCTCGGACTTCTTGTCGCTCGTCATCAGGTTGTAAAAGGATTTCTGGGTGGAGGAAGCACAGTTGGAGTCTCCACCCCAGACCGCCCCTCTGGTTTGGTAGCCTGTGGCACTTCAGACCTTGGGATAGCCTACCATGAAAGTAACCAGGCAACTACCAGCCTCTCCCTAAATCTTTTACTTTCTATGCCTTTGGCATTGCAATCTTTTGGATTTACGGGGGTGTAGCATGCCCTGTGCCTATTCTTCTCCTTTACCCACAGCAGGGCTAGGGACAGAGCAAGCAGCAGTTACAGCAGCCGCAATCTTGGAACCCCACAGGTTTTTGCACATTATTGGCTTCCCTATGATAAAGAATTCAAGATAACCTACAAGTTATCAACAGAGAGCTGCAACTCTGAGTCATTTTTGTGATACCCAGCAGAGGGCATCAGCATTACTCCAGAAACAGTCAGCAACAACCTGCCCCTTTCAGCATCCAGCCCTGAGCTTTAGCCAGTCACCAAGCAGGAAAACTCCAAAACAGAGAAATGTCTGTAGTTCCTCCCCCAGATGGTGAGCAAACATATGCAGTCCAAATGTTGGCAAAGTCTGCTATCCAGAGGCCAACCAGGGACCAGGGACTGCTCTGCACCTGTCCTCCCCATACTGCATATGTCCCCATATGTGCTTCACAATGCACACATAAACCATCCCATGGACTCATGGCCACCACAGGCACCTGGATCTCGGTGTTGCCCCCATCCAGCAGCCGAATGGCAAGCAGGATGCTCTCCTGGAAGATCTTCTCGTTCTTGGTGTTCATGATGAGGTCAGCCACCAGCTTGGTGGCTCCTTCTCGGTCCAGCCGGCACTGGACAGCAGCAATAGCAGACCAGTCCTGGTCCTGGCCTGCAGGAGAGGACACAGATGGATGTGATGCTGCAGTGATGAAGGAAAATAAGCACAGCCAACTCACTACCAGGCCCATCCTTTCTTCTGTCTCCCATGGAGGTGGGAGCACAGAGATCATACATGGGTGTGATCCTACCATGGTTTGGAACCAGGCATTCAAGGCGTGTACAAGCAGCACAGAAAGACACGGAAGGTGCAGGAGAGGGGCACTCACCTCCCCCAGCAGCATCCACGATTTCCCCTTTGGAGCTGGACTTCTTGTTCTGCAGGTAATTGTTCAGGAGCATTTTCCGCAGCAGGTTGCCCTGCCAAGACAAATAAACGTCACAAGGCTCCCAACGCCAGTGCTGGCGTTGGAGAACTGCAGTGGGCAGGAAGCTGCCAGCTGAGCAGTGGAGCTGGGGATGTGCCGTAGGGCCGCGATGCTCACCCTCTCACCATACTTGTTCCTCTTCACCAGCATTTGCTGCAGGGTCCGTAACACCTTGATGCACAGCTTCTCCTCCGTCTCCATCAGGTCCTTGGTGTGCTGCACCAACCTGGCCATGCACAGCAGAGTCACCACCACGTAGCCAAGAGGACAAGGAGGTCCCCAGGGGCACCATCCCACCGCCCCTCCACTCTGCAGATGCGCATCAGGATGCACAACCCACCAGGACGCACAACCCACCGAGGATGCAGGTCCCCAGCCTGTCACAAAAACCCCATGGCAACTGCAAAGCATCCTCACTTGGACAGGAAACCTCCACTCTCGCATCGCTGATACGCCTCTGTGCCCTCCATGAAGAGCAGCTCTGGCCGGTGGAGGACATCCACCAGCACAGAGAGCTCAGCCTCCACAAGCGGTTTCAGGCGGTCCTCCAAGGCATTAATGATGTCCTACAAACCACAGCGCACACCTTTAGGTCGGCGCACGACAGGGACTTTGCAATGCCCACACCTTCCTGCTATCACGCATCCCCGTACCTGCAGCTTCTCTATGATGTTCTTGTAATCCCACTGGTTGGGGGTGGTGGAGACGCGGGGGAAGGTCCGCGTGGCCGTCTTGTAGCTGGATGTGTTCCTCTGCACGGTGCTGGTGGAGCTGCTGTTGAGCAGGGAGCTGACGTGGGCATCCAGGTCCATGGGCAGCGCGATGGAGCGGCTCTTGGCTGCAGGACAGGGGGAAGGGTTTGGGGACAGCCATGAATCATCAGCTGCCACATCGGCTACCACACAGCCCCAGGCTGGGCACCCTTTCACCTGCTCTTCATTTGCAGTAAAGAAGATATGAATAAAATACAAGAGAAAAGCCCTCCAGACTGGTGGTGCCTGTGCTACTTCCACCCTCCACTCCCCAGTGCAGCACCCATTGCCTACAGCCTCCACTGCCCAGCACGGGGTGGGAAGAGGCACCGCCTCTGGTTTTCAGTTGGAAAAGCCCAGTGCAGAGAGGCTGCAATTACAAAGGGGAATCCTACATCTCCGGCCAGTGTCTCCACCCAGCATCTAAGCAATGCTTTCCACATGGTGACTCAGTGCTAACAACCCTTGTCCTGAGTAAGGCAGCTGCAGGCAGGCTGAGGGCAAAGTCTTGGCGAGGGAAAGCTGCCACAAACGCCAGCATTCTTTCTGGGCTCTGCACCAGCAAGGACACACCAGGAATTCCCCAACCAAGCCCAAGCTTCAGCTCTCCTCTGGCCACACCAGACACAAAACACGGAGCTCAAAAGGCACATCCCAGAGCCACAGCTCCCTGCTCCCAGCAGACAGCCTCCCCAGGGCATCCTGCCATGGCTGCAGTAGGAATGATGGCTGTTGCCTGCTGCTGGAGCAGAAGCAGTTGGAACAGCTGCATCCCTCTAGCAGGCAGGGAGCAGGGCATCCCTCCAGCACAGCTCCTTACCGACCATCGCCAGCGTTCGGATGCAGGCCTCCACTGAGCTCTTGTGCTGCTGCTGCAGCCAGGGGCACTCCAGCAGCCTCATGGTGGACTGGAGAAGCTGCACCACAATGGTCTGGTGGGTCTGAAGGAGAGAATGGGCAGCTCTGTATCAGTACAAGGTGCTCGCAGAGTCCTTTTCCCAAAGGGTGAGCCCTCTGCTCACTCCATGCATGGCCTGGCTATGCAACACCCCGTTACCTGCAGTGAGGTGCTGTTCTCTGAGAAGGGAGAGCTGAAGAATGCATTGATGGTGTCCAGCACCACTGTCAGCACGTACTTCTCCAGAGTGGGGTCTGGCAGGCGCTTCTCTCGCTTTTTGCACATCTGTGAAGAGAAGGGAGGATGCTGACGGCATCGGAACCAGGTGAACAAGCACAGCTGGACACTGCTGGCACCTTGCTGAGCTGGGGGCATGGGTGGTGACACAGCTTCTGGGTCTATGCCAGAGTGCTACCCATAATGTGGCTGAAGAAGCCTCTGTCGTGCCCATGCCCCTTGTTTGTCAAGGGGCTTTGGTGACACCAAGCTCTCCCCATAGAGCACAGTAGCCATTGCTGCTGTGTCCCTCCTTCCCAGCCTGACCCACGCACCTGGGCCATGTCCAGGGTGAAGTTCTCAAAGAGAGTCCAGATGTGGTTGCTGGTGTAGATCTCTTTCATCTCCACCTCTGTGTCCACGTAGCAGTGGTTGACAAAGTTCACATAGGCCATCTTCACCTGCCAGGGAGGGAGGGAGTGGGGTGCAGGCACCGTCAGAGGAATAGAAAACAGAACAAAGCCACCAACACCCTCCTCACTGGGCAGCCCATACCTCCGTGATGCAGTCCTCATGGGTCACCACCCTCACCACGTCCTCCAAGGGCAGCAGGGATGTACACTTGATCTCAGTGTAGACGTTCTTGCCCTCAGCACACGCAGCCAGGAGGTCCACCAACGAGATGTGGTACATCAGCGGGCTGTTCTCCTCCACCCCATCCCTGGCTGCTGTCATCATCTCCAACAAGGTGGCCAGTGATGCCTTGTCATTGTAGAAAACAACCACGTCGTCCCCAGCATTGGTGAGCTGTTGGGAAGAGTCACCAGTCACTGCTCCAGAGAAGGATGAAAAACCTCACCATGACATCTTCTGCACTGGGGCGATGAGATGGAGCACCCAGGGTGAGGTAAAAGGGTTGTGTATTCGTGGGGAAAATCAGGTGTTTGCAGTGCAATCAAAAATCACAACCTGTAGGATGCCAAAGTGTTTATTGGCTCTCAGACCTTGCATCTCTTAGAGGTATTTCTTCCAACTCCAGGGAGAAACCAACATGTGGTTGGGAAGACTAGTGCCCAAAGGAGAAAATAACCACGCTCCTCCCAGGACCCCTGTGCTTACAACCCATGGGCAGGAGAAGAGGTGCTCACCTCGGTCATGATCATGTCCTGACACTTCTTGACGTACTTGCCCTCGGCCTTGATGATGGTGTGCAGGAAGTCCAGGTACTGCACATGGCGGCCGTGGGTGGCCACGCAGTGGATGAAGTGCTGTGGCACCGTCTCGTTGATCTCTGAGCAGAGCTGGTAGTTGTTGAGGAAGATGTGCTGCATTGTCTCAGCCTCCAGGAGCTGTGGGACCAGGGAGACAGAGTGAGGCCGGGGGCTGCGAGGCACAGCCTCCCCTCCTGTCCTGGTCCTGCCTCCTCTGCGTGTCTTCTTCTGGTTTTTCTATCTCCTGCTCTCAATCCCAGGACTGATACTAAAGTCCTTTGGTCTCTTCTCCTTACCCCCGGGGTCAGGAACAGGTTGAGGTGTTTGTGCAGCAGAGCCTGGTTTTCCTGATTGCCAGCACAAAACTTCTGCAGGAACTGATGGGTGAACTTGAGGATCTCCATCATCTTGGCATCACCCTGAGGAAGGGCAGAAAGGACAAACACTTGGGGTTGGTAATAAACGGAGAACAGGACCCAACTATGCAGGATGTCCCCATGTTCCCACCCCTTGCTCCGTGCACTTTGAAACCAGCTGGCTTCTGTCCCCCCACCTTCTCATAAGGGATCTGCAGCAGATCCAGCATCACTTTGTGGGCATCCATGTTCTTCAGCAGGCGCTGCTGCTTCTTGCGCACTTGCTCTCCAACTCCACACATCTTATTCAGCCGCTCCAGGATCTGGGGACAGAAGGACAGTGGCCAAAGGGGAACTGAGCCTGAGAGCCCCAGGCCACCAGCCCTGGGGACCTGCTTGAAACCCAGATGTGCCCATCATAAGCCCAGATGGTTCCTTCAAGCCCAGCTTTGGGTATCGCTCACAGATCGCAGCATTCCACTCGGAAATCTTTCTTAAAAGTGTAAAGCAGAGAGTGTTTGTACTCATCACCAACCCCCTACCCTCCACTGTCACCAGGGTGAGTCTCATTTGCAAACCCAGGGACTTAATGGGCTCCTTGTGTGCTGAGCTGGCAGGAATGAGCCCTGGCTTGGATTCATTTCTACTGAACCACTGAGGAGATCTGAAGTTCCCCTCAGTTTCCCTCTCTCCCTTCTCACTGGTGCACCAGCCAGCTCTGGGGTTAGCTTGTGGTCTTTCTTACCCCCTTGACTATCTGATAGTTCTCGCTGCTCTTCTCTCCTGGAGCAATGACCTCTTCATCAGCAGTGTGCTGCAAGGGACAGAAATGGCTTCAGGGTCCCACCACACCTCCCCAAAGCCTGGAGAGTGACAGGACCCTCTCTGCCCTCCTCTTCCCAGAGCACCGGGCATGCTCCATCGAGAGGTCTGTCCCCAGCTGCTCACTCACCCTGGTTCCACATATTGCTCACAGCTCTCACCTCTTTCTTCTCCTTCTTGTTCCCATCCACATTGCTGTCTCCTTTGACGCTGCCTTTCTTGTCCACCCACAGCTCCGATTTCTCCACCATGGTGCGCAGTTTGTCCAGCTCTGACTTGATCACCTTGTAGTTCTCCACATCCTGGGCTGAGATCAGGAGCTGAACCTGCAGTGACATTCACAGGGACTTCCCTGTGCAGCTGCTTGCAGAATAAGCCCCACTCCCCTCCTCACCCAGATGTCCTCCAAAGGGGCCAGCAGATGCAGCCTCTCCAGGGTTACCTGCTTGAAGGTGTGCAAGACCTCCTGCCTCTGGCTGAAATGTTTGAAGAGGAGCTGCAAGGAGCCGGAGATGAGCGGTGGGTAGTCGTGCATTGTCAGGTGGATCAGCACCCGCAGGAACATCCTCCCTCCTTCGTCATCCACCTCCAGCATGCTGCTCGTCTTCCTGGAGCCAGGACAAAAATGCTTGTGTTAGCAGCCACGTGGGAGCTGGCATGTACTCTGTCACCTCTCAGGACAGATGGGACAGCTGCATGGGCCTTCAGAGTTTCATCTTCCTCATCACCTGCAGCTCTGAGCCCCAGCAGCAAGTATGGGCAGGAGAGGGAAGAGCCCTCCAGCCAGGCTAACTGTGCACCAGGGGCAGGGACTCACCCCACACCAAACATGGCCTCTGCATGCTCGCCGATCCGGTCCAAGTTCATTGCTGCAGCTGAAGGGAGAGGAAAGGGAGATAAATGGGGAGACCAACGTGACCCCCGTGCACCAACAGAATTCCTGCAGGAGCCAGCCCAGCTCCCTGCAGACCACGGTCCAAGCACCCATGATGGACACGAGACCCCTCATCTATCCTGCACAAACTTCAATCCCCCAATTCCCTGCCAGTGTATGGATTGCAGCTGGAGCTACCCCCCCCATGTCCCTGGCTGTGCCAGGAGCGAAGGGAAGAGTTACTTGTGGAGTCAAAGGCTGGAGCCGTCCCGTCAGCTGCACTGTCCTGCATGGGGTAGACTTCCACAAATTCTTTCTTGAAGACAGAAAGCAGGTAGGAAATCCTGTAGTCCAGCCGCACATTCAGGATGAACTGGCAGAAGCAGAGAGAGAAGAAAGCAAAAGTGAGTCCTCTGATCACGTCATCTGCTTCTTTGCATCAGAAAACCATGTCTCCCTCATCCCCTTGCAACTTCATGATGCTTCTCCTCCCACCTGCAAGATCTCCAGGATCTTCAGCTTGGTCTCCATCACCACAATGTTCTCATTTTCGACGCTCCTCCCCCTGTCCACAGGCTCTGGGGCAGAGCCAGCACTGAGGCTCGGAGGGCTGAAGATAGACTGTTTCCTGCTCAGCACCATCGTGGACATCATCTGTCCAACGCCCTGGATTGACCTCCTCACATTCTTCCCTGTAGAGTTAAGGCAGACAGAGAGGCGGGAGAGGACCAACAGAAAGACCCACTTAGACTGGAAAATACTATGGGTGTTAACCAGAAAATGAGCAGGAAGGACTCGCTTCTTCTCAGCCATGGCCAAGAGCTTGACAGGACTTGCCAATGGGTGACAAAGACTCATTTCAGCCCCAGCCCAAGTTTCCATGTGATCAAATGGGTGGCTTGTTTTCCTGCAGCCCAAACTGGATAGCACTGGGCAGAAACCATTTTGCCCTGGGACCATGCCTGCCTACAGAGCACGGACTCACCTGTCACCTCATCACTGTAGACCGCCTGCATCATCAGCTGGGGGTTTTGGACACAGTCGATGATGCCCAACAGCGTGCGCGTCAGGCGCAGCAGCTCACTGAAGCTGTAGAAGCCAAAGTAGATGAGGTTGTGGGCAAGGCTGACGACCTGGGGAAGGACAAGGCAACTCCAGACCTTGCTGTGCTCAGGGACGAGCAGGAGGAACAAACATGGGATGTCACAGAGGCAGCCACAAGGTCTGGATGAGGCCGATGGCCTCCACGGCCAATGCCACATCCCACAACACGACGTGACACCGGCAGCTCTCGCACCTCGAAGGTGAGCTTGTTCTTCTCCTCGTTGGCAAAGGGCACTGCCTCGCTCACCACGTTGTTGAGGTAGTCCTCCACAAACTCCATGGTGCTGGCAAACTTGTTTTTCTTGTCGTCACGTGAGGCGTTGAGGTTGGAGTCGTAGCTGCGTGGGGAGACAGCAGGGTGAGCACAGGGCAGCGAGCAGTCGGGAAGGTGCCCCCCTCCCGGTCCCTGCTGGTGCCTATCCAGTCCCTACAGAGGATGGCACCTGCCATCCCATATCCCTCAAAGCTGCAGCGAGACCCGGCGTGTCTCACTCTTTGATAGTGATGGCGGTGGGGATCTCAGTCCAGAGCCGTGCAAACTTCACGGGCATCACCAGCTCCTGAGGGTCCCTGTCCACGTGCACGTGCAGCATGAGGTGGCAGAAGGACGCTCGGAGATCGAAGGGCAGCATTTCATCTGCCATGCAGAGGAAGATCAGGTCCACACCCAGCTGCTGGGAGATCTCCTTGATGGCCAAGTACTGGCGGTCCAGACACATGCGAGCAAAGAGCTTCAGCTGGTACCTGCATGGGGACGAGGAGGAGAGAGTGAGGCTATGCAACTCTTATGTCCTCACCCTGTCTGGGGAAAAGATACCATGGGATTGCCACCTGTAGTAACTGAGGACATTCTCATCATGGGCATTGCCAGCCCGGGCCTCCTGCGCCAGCTGCCGGATGCTTTTCTCATGGTGGTCATTGTTTTTGTCTGTCCAGGTGAGCCAGACCTCCTCCTCTGAGTACTCGATGCTCAGGTACTCGTGGGTCTGGGACATCTCCTTCACCGGCCTCAGCCTGCAGTGGGAAAGGAGTAAACCTGGAGGTGTTCCTATGGATGCAGCATCTCAAGAGGTGACGGGGGTACTATGGGATTTATGGGGCCACTGTGAGAGCTGGCAGCAGGCAGGGGCAGGCACTCAGCCAAGGAAACCTCTCTGCTGGGCTACTCACTCTGTTTTGATGAGGATGTCACTGTTCTTCGGGTCCAGCACACACTTGCAGATCAGCTCCTGGGTGACGGGGATGGCAATGTGGTTGGACACGCACAGGTCTGAGAGGTAGTCCAAAAACCTGGGAATGAGAGCAAGGCAGAGACAGCTTGCTGTGAAAGGGGGGGTCCACTTCCAGCCTGCTGCAGCACACCCCACCACCATGCTGCACAAAGCCCTCTGGGCTGGGGCGCAGGACACGCACCGTGGCTCACGGTTCTTGCGCACCAGGCTGACGAAGGTCTCCACCTCGGTCTTGGTGATGTGCTTCTCCAGCAGCTTGCGGTTGTTGTGCAGCAGGGCTGTGATGGTGTCCTCGGCCAGGATGTCGTAGCCAATCTGGGACTGCATCATGCCGAACTGCTTGGCTATGTGCTCCTGGAGTGAGCAGAGGAGCAGTGAGCACTCAAAGCTGTGCATCAGGATCTGTCCATGCCCTCTCCGCCCCAACAAGACCTCTTCAGCTCCCTGGAGATGTGCAACACATAGATGGGAGGGGGGCTTTTCTTGACACCCCCAACCCACCTGGTTCTTGCGATAGTCGTCCTGGGAGTGCCGGAGCACACGGTAGCACAGCCGGAACATGTACTGGTAGGGAGCATTCTTCTGGTCCGACAGCTCCTCCAGCCGCACCAGGGGCCCTTCCCCACCCTTGTCCTTGAAGGGGGCTTTCAGGATCCCAAAGATCTGTCCAAAAGTAGAAATAAATGCTGCATGCCTTCCACACTGCCTCCCAAGATGGCTTGGCAGAACTCAAGGGCGTGAACTGGAGACCAGTACCACTTCCTCCATGGGCTTTTTTGGAAATAGTCTCTATTGTGGTTCAGGGCAGGGCAGCAGGCCTCTGAGGACATCCGCCTTCCTTGGGTGCACAGCCCCAGGGCCACTCACCTGCTTCAGGATGTTCTGCTCCCGCATGAGCTTCTGCCTTTCCCGGTTGGGTTTGGTCACCACAATGTCCAGCACGTTCTGGCCGTTGTTTGGGACATCACTGACAAAAAACACCAAGTCCTCCAGCAGCTGGATCACAAACCTGCAAAGGGGCACAGCGTGGTGGTGGGACCCTCCAGTCAGGGGAGCCACTTGCACACCCCACCCACACTCAGCTCCCCGCAATGCCGCTGGCACATTGTGTAGGGCCAAAAAGCTCAGGGCTCAGGACACTGCTGGTTGATCCTCCCCATCTATGAAAGGCCCGCAGCTGCCCTCAACCGTGAGATTTTGCAGCGCCTGCGCTTCCTAAGGAAATTATTGTTGTGAGTCAGGTGCCAGGCTAAACACCACAGGCTTCTGCTTGTGATTCACGGCTGGAGTTTTGTGTGCAAGTCTTCTGCCCCTTGAGTCACAATCACAGCAAGCACTGCAAAGCAGTGGGCTGGCAGGGCGGCAGCGGCTCGCTCCGTCCCACAGAGTATCTCTGTTTGTGCAGGAAACACCAAGAACCCACCCACCTAAAAATAACACCGTGACTAACTGGGCTGCCCCTATCACGAGGCCATCTCCCAGCCCCTCGCTTATTTTTCTAGCAGCAAAGGAGGGGCCGGAGTGGGTCTGTGGTGTTATCTGATTTCCTCGCCAGACCCCTGGGAGAAGCAGGCGTGGATTTGGGTTGCAGGCAGGAAAGCAAAGCAGCGCTGGCACCAAGACCCAGCCAGGGGCCCCGTCCCACAGCAACACTGGAAGACCCTGGCATGGCCCCATTTCCACGGGAAAATGACTTTTATTTTATTTTTTTTACCTCCGGTCGTTCTGGCTAAGAAAACCTTCGTTCATCTTCTCCACCACGTTGGCCAGCATTGAGCTGGCGTCGTTGGCAAAGTCCAGGTCCCGGATCTCAGACACAGGCACAGAGACAATGGCAAATGCTTCTTTGTCTTCTTTGGTGGGACACGTGCCCAGCTGGGAAGGAACAGAGAAGCAGTGTCACACAGGTAGGGCTGCGGTGAGTGTCTCCATCAGCTGCCAACCACAGAGATGACATCAGGAACACAGTTGGTCCCTCCTGAAAGGAGTAGGATGGGCTCGAGGTACTGGGGGAGGCTGTGGACTTGGTGCCCATCAGGGTACCTCAGTCCCCAGGTGAAGCCAGGGGAGCCACTGGGTAAAGCCAGGAGGGAAGGAGGATGGAGCAGGGGGATAAATCTGTGCAAGGAAGGAGGGCACAGGGCCGCACCATGAGGCGGATGGGTCTTTCCTCATCAATGTCAATGGGCACGTTGGTGCTTTGGATCCAGGTGTTGGTGCAGAGGTGGCGAAGCCTCACGTAAGAGTTCCTGCAAACGGCACCACGCTTCGGTGAGCGCACCCAGCAAAGCCCCTCCAGGAGCAGACTGGGCCCCAGCGCAGCACACGATCAACCCTCCCTCTCTATTTCAACCCCTCCATGCTGGCACATGCTCACGTACCGTGGGACGAAGGAATCTGTCTTCTGCAGCGTGGTGGGGTCCAACTCGAAGAGGGAGGCGATGTCGTTCCCGTGGGGCACGGCCACCAGCCGGTACTTGATCTTCTCCCCCGTGTTCCTGCGGCTGGAGCGGCTGCTCCCCCCCTGCAGCAGGGAAACGGCTCTGAGCCAGGCGTGGGGTGACCACCCCACTGAGCCCGGCCTCCCTGCACACATGGCATCGGAGGACACACAGCAGCAATGCTCAGGGCAGAAGCTTTTGCTCAGATGCTGAGCTGAGCCTTGCAGCGCAGAGACGGAGGGGCTGCAAGAGCACAAGCACGGCACGAGGCCACCCCTTCTCCAAACCTCACTAAGGGCAATGAGAAAAAACCCCTGCAAGTCCAAATCACTCTTCTACCAGCGCTTCACTTGCACACCCCCGTGGTCTGGTGATCCAACATGCACTGGGACCCCTCCAACAGATGTGGGTGGGATCCCCTCGCAAGCGGGACATGGGGATGCTACTCTGCGGTGCGGGATGTGGGGTGCTCTGCTGGGCAGCCCTGCGGTGGGGCAGCCACCAAGCAGGACTCGGCAGCATGGCACAGGCTCTCTTTTGGAGCATTTCCCTGTTTTCAGGCAGAATCTAAGAGGCAGCGTGGTTTCAGGCAGCGGCAGCAGCATTTCTGCTAGCGAGGCTGCACACAGCTCACCGTGGGCGCTGCTTTGGGCTCAGCCACGTCTCCTTTATAACTTGGGTTTTCCTGAAAAGTTAAAGAGGGAGATGAAAGACAGCTATCAGCCCTCCCCCTCGGCCCCTCCAAAGCCCCGAGTGTGGGGTGTAGGCCCTGTTCCTGCCTTGCTTCATCACAGTGCGGAGAGGAAACCTGCCCAGATGGGGCTGGAGGACAGGACCCATCCCCAGTGCAGAGTGCTCCAGCCCCATGAGAGAAGAGAGGGAGAGGCTGAGCCCTGGTTCACAGCTGGGGCTCTGCACTGCAGCAGGATGAGCTCCTGCTGGGAATCCCTTGAGGCCCCAGGCTGGGGTCTCGCTGAGCAATGCAAGCCAGGCAGCAGCAGCCTGAGAGGAGATCTTCTTTCCTCTTCCAATGCCACCTGCATGCCTTATGGTTGAAAGTACACCAGTTCAGCAGCCATTTTGGAGGCAGACCTGCCAGTGGCAGAAGGGGCCCTGGGTGACTGCCTTTGGTCATCTTTTGCAATGCTGGAACACCTTTGGCATGGGATGCACCCAGCACCCTCAGGCACAGCCTTGCTTCCCTGGCAGCAGTCATATAAACCACATTCTTTAAGTGCAGAAACCCCTTTGCATCTTTATCAGGAGGCCTTGAGCCAATTAAATGGGAGCAAAAACCACCTGGCAGATGGTGTTTCCAGGCTCAGATTTTGTCCATGCCTCCCCTAGCATCCTGGCTAGGATACCAGAGGATGAGGAAGGGTAAAACTTGGTCAGGAAGAGTTAAACACAGCCGGATGAGTTATCTCCTGCTTCCATCTCACAAGGTTGTGCTGGGACAGCTTGGCCCAGGGTGAGCAAACAGAGGAAAATCCCAGCCACCCCCCCACATCCCAGTTCTGTGTGCCAGGGTCAGAGGGAGAAGTGATGTTGGCAGTGCATGTAGCACTGCAGGGCAGGGGATTTTGGAGGGGACAAACGGGCAAATCCCGACATTGCTCATGGCCTCGGTGTCAGCATCTCTACCTGCAAGGGCAGAATGCTGCAAAAGCAAATGGGAGCAGAGCCGGGTGCTGTCCTGCAAATGCCCCCATGTCGTGGCATGAGGGGACAAGGCAAGACAGGACATCACTGCTCTAAGGGACGGTGTTTTTGCAGCCTCTCAAGTCAGGGCATCTTTCTACACCTCTCTGCTTGCCCCCTTACCTCTGCTGCCAGGTAGTTGCCCGTGGCGAGGTGCTTGAAGCGGTACAAGCCATTCCAGTGCCCAGCCCCTCCTCGGCACGGGTCGTGGTGAACTACCTGGAAGGAGCAGAGGAGGGTTCAGAGTGGGGCTGCCCAAGCAAACACCCCAACAACGCAGATCCATCCTACCTCAAAAGTGCCCACAAGTCAATAAACTTGGGCACGGACCCGAGACAGCCACCGAGGGGCTGGAGGGGGGCAGCCTGCACTATGAAATCTCCCCAGATCCCTCAGCCCCACTCACCTCCACCTCCCAGAGGGCATTGGAGCTGGTCGCTGAGGTGGCCGACTGCCGCAGGGTGGTGCGCAGGAAGACGTGCAGCTTGCCCTTGTACTCATCACAGGTCAGGAACTTCTCCTGCTCGGCGTGGAAGAGCCTCACCACGTCCCCCTGGCACCGGGATGTGACAGTGAGGACACAGAGGCAGCATTCGCTCCGTGCCCCATGGCTGTGGTTCACCTCCTGCAAGCCAGTGCAGCTCCTCCTCTGGCCCCACAGCCCTGCAAAGGGGCTGGGATCACCCACACGTGGCCCAGAGCAGGGTGCAGCTCCTGGCTGCAGGGCATTGCCAGCTCTTGCAGTCCTACCCATCCTATACCCTCTGAATTGAGGGAAAGCACCTTGCACATGTACAGAGTGGTGGGGACATGGGATACCCTTACTCTGCAATGCCATCACTCTGTTTACTTGTGTAAACTGCTTCTCTCTGTTCCTACTCCCCACTTTGCACCTCTGGAGCGGGCAGAGGCTCCGCTCACCAGTGCTGTCATGGCATTCATGCCCCAGCAGGAGGATGCAGAGGAAGCCAGGGATAAGCAGGCGCCTGGGGATGGGGATCTGCAAGGTCCTCACAATCAATATCCATCCAGCTGCTTCCTGGAGGACCTGAACAATAGCTCTGCAGGGAAAATTCCTTTCCCAGGCAGCAGCCAGCCCTGCTGCATGGCTTAACAGCTGAAAGCTGTCCCTGTGGCTAGAAACACTGCTGGCACCATGTGTGCCTCAAATTGTCCTCAAGAGACAACTTAATACAAGAAGGCAGATGGAAACCTGATGCCCTCTGGGGTACCTGCTGACAGTGGGTACTAAAATCCCCAATTCCAGCACACTGTTAGGTGCTCCAAGTGATGAATTCTCCTGCAAATCAAGATCCTTGAGGCATGCTGCCCTTGTCTCACTGCCAAGCAGCTATTTGCATGTCCTGCCTGACAAGGGATCAGCGTGGGGTCCTCTGACCCCATGGTGTCCCCATGGCCAGTGGCCAACCCTCCTTCCTTACCCCCTTCAACACTTCCTCCATGTGGTCACGGAACTGCATGAAGAGGTTGATTTTCCAGCTGGTGTTACAATTGACCGAGTTCACCTAAGGAGCAAGAGAATGAGGTCATGATCCCAGAGAGGGAAATGAAAAAGAAAGAAGAAAAGGGAAAAGGAAAAAGGAAAAAGCAGGCAAGTTCTCCAAGCCAGGCCCTTTGCAGGCAGCCCCGTACCTCCTTGCAGCCTGCATTATCAGCGAGCTCATAGTTGCTGGCGTGCAGCGGCTGCCCAGCATTCACGGGGTTCAGGATGACTTTGTCTCCCACAACTACCTGGGAAGCAAAATGGGAACAGGGCACAGAGAATGAGATGGGCACCCGACAGGGAGGTGAGCCCTGGCAGGGCCAACACCAAGAACTCATCTGCTTTGGGGGAATTTCCAGCCCTGCGCTCACATTGTCTCCATTGCTCCTCAGCTTCCAGAAGGGTTGGATGAAGAGCCAGGAGCCCTCATTGCCGGTGGCATCCAGCGTCACCCGCATGGCATTCTTCTCCAGCAGGGCTGGCAGCCGCTTGTTCACTGTCAGGTATTTGTTGCTCTTCATGTGCAGGAGCTGAGGAGGCAACCACAAGTGTGAGATCCCAGGGCTGGACCTCCAGCAGGGACACGGTGAGCCCCTTCCCAGCAGCCGCCCAACTTGCAGTCGCTGGATCTGAGTGTTTTCCCACCAAACCACCGACCAGCACAGCCCAGGGCCGCCCATACCTGTATGACGCTGCCATATTTCACCACGTCCCCGTGCACCTTCTTGTTCTCCGTCTCGTTCTGCTTCTGCTCCATCTGGGCTGCATGCTGAATGCCAAAAGGAGAAGAGCTCATCATGGTCACAGCCTCCTGTCCCTGGTGTGAACCCTGGGGAACCACCTGCACCCCGAGATATAGGAAGTGCAGGGGACACCTCCTGCTGTCCCCCAGGACCACCATCCAGAGCCATAAGATGGTTCTCAGCATCTGAGGGCTGAGCCCAGCACCTTGCTGTGGCCCTGCACAGCCACATGAAGCCTATGCAAGCTTTAAAATTTGGACAAGCTTCTCCAGAATTCCCCAATATGGGGCAGCATTCCAAAGGGACCTGGGGACGAGCGATGCTTCCACCCAGCAGGGCTGCTGGTACCAGAGACTCCTGGCAGCACCCCAACAAGCATGCAAAAAAAGAAAGCTCCAAGTAGGCAGAGCCATTCCTGGAGCTGGTGGCAGGTCTGTGCCTGCCGTGATGGATGTGGAGAGGTCCACATAGGCCAAAAAACCCAAGAACTATTGTAATTGCTTGGCCCTGCTTGCAGCAGGCTGAGCCCACCAGCCACTCTCCAAACTACAGGTATTTTCCATGGCAGCTTTGGCAGTGGAAGGGGAGCTGTCAGCAAGCACAGAGCAAGGCAGGAATCTGTTTCTGGGGACACAAGGGTGCAGCATCAGCCCTATGCAGCTGAGATGGGAAACCACAGTGAGGGACGGGGCTGGGGAAGCATCCATCCCTGTCCATCCTGCTGCAGTCTGCACCCTGCAGGAGGATGGGGTGGGTGGTCTACAAGGACAAATTCTTTTCTCACTGAGTGGGAATGGGCTGCCCTGAGTCTGTAGGGCAGTCTGTCCATGTGGGGACAGAGGCATCAGGGATGCGCACTGGGGTTGGCAGCCCCAGAAGCGTCAGGAGAAGGACAAAAGCCTCCATGGAGCTCAAGCCTGCACAGCAGCACAGGTAGCACCTTGCTGAGCCCAAAGCGCAGCACCAGGAGCAGCGGGATGGAGCGAGGAAATCACAGGACCTCTTGAAGACAAATCCAAAGCAAGGTTCAATCAATCAAGTTCGGAAATGAGCCTCTCTGTCCAGCCATGGCCAGTGCAGCTGCCAACATGACAGGCCCAGCAGGGCAGGGATCTGTGTAGCTGTGTGCATGGTCATGGCAGTGCTGACCCTGTCTTGGTGCCCCCAGCCCTGGCCGGATGCTGCTTCAGTCCTCATTCAGCAAAGGCAAAACTGGGGGAGCACAGAGGCCCGGCTCGGAGCCCAACGAGATGACTTAATGAATCCTGCCTGAGCTTCACTTCTATGAATCATCCTCAGGGCCTCGCCAGCTGTCTGAGGAGATTATGCAATGTTTAAAATGGGCCTTTTCCAAATCTTATGGAAGTCAACAGGAGCCTTTCGCTTCCCCAGCCCTTTGGAGCAGGTCCTGCTTGTAGCAGCTCCCCCTGCTCCTCTGCTATGGGGCTGAGACAGCACAGGGCTGGGCATGGCCAGACAGATGCCATCCCCTACCCCAGCATCTCCTCCTCCCCACAGCTCAGTCCCTCTGTGCAGCTCTGCCCCGGGACAAAGATCCACAGCAAGAAGAGGGCAGTGGGACAGCAGAAGAACATCTGAATACAGCAAAACCCAGATGGTCCTGGCTGGCCGTGCAGCTTTCCAGGAAGCAAAACACCAGAGGGTTTGCAGGGTGAGAGGTTTGGAGGCCAACCTCTGCCCAGGGACTGCTCACAACTGGATCCCAATGCTGGTAGCCATGAGCTCCGCTCACCTGGAGCTTCTGCAGCAGCACCACGTCTGCGATCTTCTCCTTGTCCTGCTTGGTCTGCTTGGCCTTCCAGTACTGCTTCTGGGCGGAGTAGCGGTTCATGGGGCACACTTTGAAGAGGCAATCTAGGAGGAGAGGAAGGCGAGCATCAGCTGCATGGCCTCACAGGGTCCTCCATGGGACCAGGGAGGAGCAGCACTGCTCCAGGCACTGCTCCCATCCCTGCAGTGCTCTCCATTCCCCCAGCAACAAGGCAGCCTGGCAGAGGGTCACACTGCCCACACACAAGCTGCAGATCAGAGAAAAGAGAAATTCAGCAGTGACTCCACTTCTTGGAGCAGCAATAAAAGCGTTCCCATCGGAAACAGCCTTGTAATTCGGGGAGGAAAGCTTCATGGGGAGAAAATGTATTGATGAGGCACAGCTGGGCTGCACAAGGAGCAGATCCTGCTGGGAGGAGGAGCGCAGGCTGCAGGACTGGGATAGGAGCAGGCCGTCCCACAGCCCTGATGTCCCATGTCCCTGCAGGATGCTGTTCCCATGGTGAAGTGCCACCAGGACACACCAGCTCCACAACAGTCCTGTGTCTGCTCACAGCTCAGTGGGCAGTGCTGGAAGCTCCAACCAAGGGCTTCACAAATTGGTGCTGCAAACAGCTGCAGGCCCACCCTAAAAGAGACTGTTGGGTGACGCAGAGGACACGGGTCTGGGTCCGCCCAAATGCTGGCAGTGTGGATGGAACCTGCAGAGTGCTCCAGTTTGGATGCTTTTCCCCACCATGCTGTGGTCAGGATAGACGTCCAGGACCAGGCTTTGTGAATCAAAGCACAGAGCAGCTCTCTGTGGAAATCAGGAGACTGCAGCTGCACTGTGAGCCCTGATTCGGGTTAGAAGCTGTGTGGGGATGGGGGCAGGAAGGGACCCTCAGCCTGGGTCATCCGAATTACGCCTGAAATAGCAGCGCAGAAACTTCAGACACAAAAGGAAAAATCACTTCTATCTCTGGCCCTGCTCCCGGCTTGCTGGCAAGCACGTATTTATTTACCTGGGAGTGACGAACAAACAAGCCCAGAGCACAGTTCTCACCGGCTCGGGATGCTGGTGAGAAGCCAAGTTTCACATTTCATTTCACAGGTCTGTTTGCTAATGGCATGTCCTGTGCCAAGGAGGCTTTGTGATGCTGGGCTTCTAATCGGGGACTCAGCGCAGCTGCTGCAATGCCTGGCTGCATTCTCCCACTGCCTCCCAGCAGCACCACAGGGCCATCTGCAGCACCTTGAGTTGTTTTCATTAAATTGCTAATTAGGTTGCAAAAGGACCTGGTGCAAAAGAGAAACTGAGCAGGGAGGGAAGAGATCTAACATAGCTATTAAGAGACAGAAGCAAATCAAACCCCTGGCTGCTTGCACTCCCTGCCTGCGGAGCTGCTCGACCTCCCTGTCCCTTAGCAATGTGTTGCAAGGAGGGAAACTGAGGCACGGAGTTGGCTGCACAGAGGAAAGCTCCAAAGAAATTCTTGTTGGAATTTGGAGTTTTGGGACCCTGAAACTGAGTACCAAGGATCTTTTTCAAGACGGATGGTGGGCTTAAATCCTGCTGAGTGCAGGACTGAAACATCCTATTTGCTTCTCCCTGATGTACCAGAATGTAAGGCTGGGGAAGAAAACAGCAATGAAAGGCTCCTCGATGGGCTTGGGCATTTCCAAAAACCGTGTAGGTCTGTAGGAGAAAGGCCCCATGCCCTTCACCATGCCCCAAACCCACTGAGCAGTGTGGGAGCTGAGCTGGGAAGGGCAGGGTCCAGCCGCAGGATATGGGGATGGCAACAGCCCATTACAGCCCTCTTAAGCCTCTTGCTGCTGCAGCAGGGAAACTGCACCAGCCAGTTGTTTTTACCTCCCTCGCAGTGATAGCTATTGAGAAGGCAAACCGCTCGCTTTCCGGCCATTAAAACAAGCAGCTGGATATCCTGATAGGGTTTGCATGGAGCAGGGCTGAACCCAGAGCAGACCTGAGTCTGGAAAAGAGATTCAGCACCCACCCACATCCAGGAAGGGAGACGCTGTGGCTGCTGGGACCAGGGGAAGGACTGGGGGTTTGCCATGGCTCCCGGCTCTTCCCAGGTGAAAGTCCATCAAGAACAGAGAAGCTGTGGGGCGTGTCAGGGCTGTGGGGCTGGCAGATGTCCTGGGAGCTGGCTCCATGCACAAAGGAGGGGCAAATGGTCCTATGGAGAGGGAGGTCACTGCTCGGCAGAGGGGACAGCACCGGCAGGGCGCTCCGCTGTAGGGAGGTAAAGACGCCCATGGAAGGGGCTGGGGCAGGATGCAGGGTGGGTAACCAATATTTAAAGAGCTGCTTTTTTTTGAGAAAGGGGGTCTGAAATTATGGTACCTGGTGTAAAATGAATGGCTGCCATAAACCAAACCTCAAATCCAGCAGTGTGAGCACTGGCTTGGGGGGTTTCTCAGTGCATAGCAATGTTTCATCCCCTAACTGCCACGCCATCCGCTCTGGGCACTCAGCCCATCCGAGATGCATTTTGGGACACAACCTTCCTCCTGTATTTCGCATGGGGCAGCCAGGCACAAGCATAGCATTTCCCAGGTAGATGCAGCACTTGGTGCAGCAGTTTGCTCCCTGCACAGCCCCAGGGTCACATTGCATCACCACTCAGCCCCAGGGCTTGCAAAGCTGGGGAGGCAGGAGCTGCTCCCTCCAGCAGCCTGTCTTAGCTTCCCATCTGTCCCAGCCCTCCACTGACTCATTCCTTTTCCACCTGGACTGGCCATGACGGCCCACTCCTGCTCAGGGTTGCCAGCACAGGAAGCAGTGAGCACAGCCCCGAGGAGACAGCCCAAAACGTGACCACTGAGGATGGGGAGGGATTCACCATCTCGCCCTGCATGCCTTGTAAAAGAGCGGCTTAATCCCTTGGTTCACTCTGAGGTGCAGCCAGGCACAGCAGATGTAATTAGTACTGAGTGAGAACAGACCTGCCTTGCAATAGTTTATCTGTTTCAACTGCAACTCTCTCTGTTCCCTCCTGGGCCCTTTCTTCCCTCTCTGTCCCCTGCTCGCAGCCAGGTGATGCTGCCAACATCCTTAAGGATGTGTTTAGGCACAGTCAGACCCACCTTTGCAGAGGACAGCCTCCAGCCACCTCTGCTCCTTAGGGCTGTGGGGTCCCACGGACCATCCTACTTGGGAGCAGTTCCAAGAGAAGCATAAATGCTCCCAGAAGCAAAGAGAGGATGGTCAGTGGTTTGGCCAAGTGGTGGCCTACAGAAGCTGCCTGAAGTCCTTTGCAAGCAGCACCTCCCAGCTTTGGCGAGCTGGGGCTGCAGTCCCCACCCCTGGCATGGATGCTCAGTTGTTCCCAAGCAGTGACAGGACTGCCCCAACCTGGCCCCACCTCACCTCGAAACTTCTTGGGAGGGTTGTCCAGGTCCCCAGCTGCCGGCTCCACCACACACCGGTCATCCACCAGCCTGCAGGACAGAGCAGGAGCAGAGCTTGAGAAAAGGCAGCAGCAAGGCTCGAGCAAGCAAAGCAGCAAACACACATTGGCTCCAAAGCATCAAAACTCATGTCTTCTGTTTTCTACCCCTTTGCACTCTACCAATATTCAGCACGATGCTCAGCTCCAGCAGCCATTCCTTGGCGCCTGCCTTGAATGCATCTCATTGCTCCTTGTTCACCACTACCCCCCAGGTGATACTGATGGGTTTTTCCTTATGGCCCCTTTGGGCAAACACAGCAGCACAGCACTGAGCTGCGTCCTGGGGCCTTTGCTCAGCGATCCATACTGGAGGCTCTGACACCCTCACTCTGCAGGAGTGGGTCCTGCTGTGCCCAGCAGAGCCAAATCTGCCTTGGGGTGAGGGCACTGTGCACAAGCAGGCTGCTGCCTGGGCCAGGGGTGGGGATGCTGCCCACAGCTTCGTGCTGCCATCAGTCTGGAAATCTGTGATGAGTTCAGCTTTCACATAATGGTTCTCCTTTCTCAGCTGGGAGCTAACCCTATGGATGCACAGGCTGCAAACTGCTGCAGGAGGTGGCACGGCCCCTGAAATTATTATTATCTGATTGGAGGTGCTGGCTCTACCCATCAGACACAAAGAGCTCTGTGCTTCCTCCCTGCCACCCTCCTCATTTCCCCAGACTCCTGCAGGCTCAGCTTTGCACACTGAGGACCTTCCCTGCAACTTCAGGACATCGCTGCAATGTCACTGAGACCAGCAAAGCCCGGGCAGACACCAGGCATCCCTCTGCTTGGCCCCAGAGGCCCGAGGGCCAGCAGGCATCGGGTTCTGCAGGAGGTTGAGGCTTCCAAGGGAACACACTGCAGTGGTGGGACAGGCTGGACCCGCTCGTCTGCTTTCTGCCAACCCCTGGGAAGTAAGGCAAGGAGAGAAACCGCGCTGTGCCTGGGGCGAGGAAATGAGCAGCGTGCCCCCACCTGAGTCTGGGCTGCTGGGAAGCGGTGCAGGAATGCAGCAACTACGCAATCAGGGGGGAATGCAGAGCTGGGGACAGGACAGGTGCAGTGGGCATGTGGCACCACACTGCCCTGGGGACTCGATGCAGCTGACAAACACAGCAAAGTGCAGCTGGAGCTGAGCATGTCGTGCTGCAGAGGGCTTGCAACAAGAAAAATCCCACTTGCAGCTCCAGCTGCTCTCTGGAGGAGGGGAAAATTCCTCTCCTTCGCTCGGCAGAGAGGAATTTGGCCTAAGCGCTGATGGATTGGGACCCCAGGGACCCTGGTGCTGCTGCGTCCTTGGCAGTGGAGCTGGAGCAGCAGCCAATGTCCCAATGCACGGCCCAGAGCACAGCGGGACCTCTGCTTTCACCTTCTATTAGGACCCCAAAATGCAGCCAGGCCTTGTGCTGCAGCACTGGGCGTCGTGGTGCTGCCAGGAGAGAGGTTTGCTGAAGCTGCAGCTTCTGGGGCTCGTGGGGGATTCAATTTAGCTTTCAAGTAAAGAAAGAAAATCAATCTCTCGAATATTTTTGGTGGCAGCAGCAGTTTAATAACTATGAGAAAAGATCCAGATTTTGGACAATCAAAACGCATGAGGTTTTGATAAACGGACATCGGGTGTTTTGCTAGGCAGGGTTTGGCTCACACTTGTGGTGGGGTGCTGGGCTCCCCAGCTGGCCCCTTGCTTCCACAACAACTGGGAAGGAGCTGGGACTGTCCCCATGCTGCTGTGGGCATTTGGGACAGCGAGAAGGGTGGCAAAGAGGGGACAAATCCTCTCACATATCTCACTGCGCAGGAGATATGCAAAGCCTCAGGCCAGCCCAATGCCAGCTGTAGGCTCTTTTGGTTTCTATTACTCTGCAGTGCTGCCTGGCACACATACTGCCTGAGTCAAATGAGAGCTACGTAGTGCAGCAACAGCTCTCAGTGAGTGCCTGATTCAATTCCACCACCCCCTACAGGAGCAGAAGGGTGCCTTCATTTTTGCTCTTTAAAAAAACGTTCAATATCTAAGTTCTCCACCATGTCTAAAGGTCTCCAAGGAAGCATCTGACCCACGCAGCCCATTTTCAACACAGGAGCTTTCTACAGGTGCCAGCTCCATCTCCTGCAGCTTCTGCACCAAGTGCCACCACTGTGCCACGCAGCAGCGCAGACAGCGACCTGCCAAGCTGCAAGTCTTAATTAGTTAATGACCTCAGAGCAGTTTCTGTGTCTTTAATGCTCCAATTACACACTCTGCAGGAATGCAAAGTATTATTTTTCTTTAAGTGATACTCCGGACTAGCATTATTCAGTTAAGAATTGCTGAAAGCAGAAAGGATCCTGACACGGTGGACATGAGTCACCTGGGTTGCTGCTGGGACGTGCTTCCCCCAGCGCCACGCAGAGCTCCCTGTGCTATCAGAACAGCGGGGCTGCTGGCTTTCATTTCCCAGGTGCTAATGAGAGAATGCCATCAGTGTCTGATCCCCTGGAGGAAGACATTGTAGGCTGAGGGCACTGCTGCAAACCTTGTGCTTTGCAGCTTCAAGGCGCCCTGGGATGTGATCCTGCAGCCCTGCATGCATGCAGCGCGTGCGAGCATCTGGTTAGCTTTAAGCCCTGCAGCAGTTCCAGCAGGGCTTTCTGCATGCTTCCAAACCGAGCACAAAGTGATTCCTTGGCCTCCAGCCAGCCCGAGGCAGAGCCTTTTGCTGGAGGTCAGGGGAAGCAGCTCTTCCAGCACTGCAATCTGCGGCTGCTGGACACTCCTGACACCCCCGGGGACAGCGGCCGGCTGGGGCTGTCCTGGAGGAGAGGAAGAGGAGGAGAGCAGAGCTTGCCACCAGGCACGGGGCTGGGTCAGCCTCTCAGGCTTGGGATGGGCACGATGCCCACGGGGCGGCCATCCTGGCAGTGCAAATGAAGCAAAAATAAAGCAAGTGAGCCACAAAAATGCAGCCTTGCCCCCACTGTCCCAGCACCACGAGGATGCTGCTGTTGGCTTGGCGAGTGTCTCCTCCCCATGTCCTGACCCAGTGTGGCTGCAGTTGCCCTTTCACCAGCTGTGTTTCCCTCAGCTGCTCCACCCTGTACATCCACCTGCAATCGCAATTACAGCTATCAAAGGTGTTGTTTTATGCTAAACAGCCAACTACCATCTGGGCGGGTTTGCCACCTCTGCCAGTCCCTGAGCTCCTCGGATGGCAGGGACAGGGCAGCTCAATCCCGAGCAGCATCTCACTGCTCCTGGTTGGCTCCTGCCATTTGGTGCTGGCCCAGCAGGAGCACAAGCCGAGATGGGAACATCGCTGGCTGTGGTTTTCCCAGGGCACACAGCATCACCACATCCACCAATGGAGCAGGAACCAAAGCAAGGTCTCCCACCCCTCCCCCCGGCCTGGCACTGATTTGCTTGGTATAGATGATGCCCACAGAGCACTCCACCACAGCAGCTGCGTCCCCATTCCAGACCCAGTTCCAAAACTTCCTGCTCCCTTAGCACAAAGTCCCAGGAGGTACCTGTGATTTCCTCTGAACACAAAGCTTTTGTTTCCTCAGACACCCTCAACCTGCAGCAGCGAAGCCTGGGCAGCCCTGCAGAGCCCTTCCCTGCCTCAAAGCAAGCTCAGAGGGCAGATGAGCCAACTCTGGGTCCCACATCTCCATGCACCTCCTGGGCAACTTCCCATGCCCCAAACCTGCAGCCCTGCAGAGCCCTTCCCTGCCTCAAAGCAAGCTGTCCCACTGCCCCCAGCTCCGCAAAATGAACGCGTTGCTCTCAGGGCACTGAACCAAGGGATGCGACCTCGATCAGCTCCTGCCCCGTGCTTCTCGAATAGCCTCCTCCTATTTGTTCCGTCTTCAACATCTGAGCATGTTTGGGTATTTTGGCTCGGCGTTCCCCCATCTTGCTGTGAGCACACAAGCACTCCCCACCCTGCAGTGTGATGTTTTTCCTCCTCCAGAGCAAACACCCACTGCGGGTGCGGGAGGAGTGCTTTGTGCCCCCACTGTGAGTGGGGCTGGGAGCAGAGGTGGAGGTCAGCCGGGGGGCTGCTCCTGCCCCAACCACTCCAGCAAGTCCCCCTGGATGCGTGGAGAAAGGAAACCACTTTAACAAAACTTAAGGCTTAGTGTTGATAAGCAGCCTGATTCTGCTTCCCTGCTGCTTTCCAGAGCATCCCACTGACAACGAGAAGCAGGGCTGCTGGCTCCCAACATCCCCCCCTGCCAGGGTACCATCACAGCTCAAAAGGCTGCTAAGAGCCTGGTGAGATCCCACAGATGGTGGGACTGAGTAGTGAGCAGCCTCATGTGCTGGCTGGTCCCATTCTGCAGCAGGGCATTGCCCTGGGCTGGTGACAAAAGACTCTCCCACTCACTGCTTCTGACCAGAACCAGCAAAACACTGGGCTTACTGGCCTTAATGCAAGGCATGGGCTGCAGAGTTAGACACTGCTTCAGACATTGCAGCCATATCCATCCAAGAAGAGCTTGTGGTGGCTCCAAACACTGCTGCATCCAAAACGCAGACAGAGCCCTGTGCATCCTGTAGCAGCACCTGCAAGCACCACTGGGTTTGTATTTAGGTGCCATTTAGACCCACATCATCCAAGAAACCCCAAAGAAATGCACTTGGGAAGAGCTCACCTCCCCACCAGGATGCTGGCACAGGGAAGCCCCAGAACCAGAACATTGGGTGCACGCCCTAACAGAGCACCTGAAAACTCTACATCATCCCATAAAGATCCCACTACAGACTCCCCCACCCCAAAACCTCTGCCATAGGGGAGGAAAGATGAAGGGAGCCCTTCTGGCAGGATGCTCAGCAGGGCACGCAGCACCCAGCTGGGGCTGGCAGAGCTATTTGCCTTGCAAATGAACCAAATAAGGTCCCAAGCAGGCAGCAGCAGGGTTGGGGAGAAGCACTCTCAGTGAGTCACCCAGTCCATTATCGCAGGAGTGATTTAAGGTGCGGTTGGGTCTCCCAAGTCATGGGGCAAACAGGAAAACAGAGGGTGGGAAATAAACCAGAGAAAACAGAGCCCTGGGAAAAGCGGGTCCAGCAAAAACCACAGAGGGGCCTGGGAGCACAGCCTGCCTTCCAGATGTGTGTAAGCAGGACTAGAGAAGCACCCTGCAGAAAAGTGAGCCAGAGCTACAAAGGGATTGGAGCCTGAAAGTATCTCAACATCTCTTTGTTTGGCTCCTTGCAAGCCATCGGGACATGCTGCGTGGGCTAATAACCAGTGCTGGCCCTGCTGGAGCTCCTCCACCTCCAATCTCACCACCAGGATGGGAAGGCGCTGAGCACCGAGCACACAGACCCCACCACAGAGACCAACCCCAACAGGACCCCGGGCTGAGGGCTGAGCACAACGCTGCTGCATCCCACACCCGACGTCAGCACCGTACACAGCTGCACGCACGGGGTTTTGTGCCTGCGCCCACCAGCACAGCTTTGGGCAGCCTCCTGCTGCTGGCCAGGGCATGGCTCCAACGGGCATCATCCGAGAGGCTGCGTGTGCCCCACAGTGGGTATGTGTACACGTGTAGGCGACGTATGAACGTCTCCAGTTCTACACAGGCATGTGGGAGCAAGTGCATTCAGCACAGATTATAGAGCCGGGCAGCTCCTGCCCCAGGAATCCCATCCAAGTCAGCATTCCTGCCTGATCTCAGCCTCTCCTACATGTACTGTGGGGCAAGTACTAGCACAGACTCCCGTCCTAGAAGCAGCGTCAGGCTTGGTGCTCAGGGAGGCAGGAGAGGTTTGGGTCCCTGCTATGTGCAGCCCAGGGGCTTTGCCCCAAAGTTATTTTAACACAAAAGCAGCAGGGACAAGGGACAGGTCCCTGAGGTCGGGTTGCAAGATCCCCTTCTGTTCTAGCGTGCCTGGGGGCTGCAAGGAGAAAGCTCTGCCATGCCCTGCTCCCCCAAGCACCCAGTCCTCGAGATGAGCAGCAAATCCATCATTGCCTGATGCCAGGACAGCAGCCTGTGGCCACACGAGGCCAGGCTGGGAACCCTCCTTCTGCCATCCGCACCAAACCATCCCGATCAGCCTTATGCACAGCCCCACGGACCCTCCTGCTGTTCAAGCCCACCTTAACCCTCCAAAGATGGGAAAACAACTTCTGCCAACGGCTGCTGTGAGCTGCAGGGCCAAATCACGCCCTAACAGCAACCAACAAAGGCAAAGAGGATTCCATATCCTGCCCTCCCCACGTCCAACACCTGTAAAGGGGTTTCAATCCCTTCTTCCCACCCAGTCCAGCCTCGGCACTGCCTTCCCTTCCCCGTTCCCCCCAGAAGCAAACGCGCAGTGCCGGGACAGGGCTCACTCACCCCAAAGTGCTGATGAAACCATTGACGGAGCCCTCGGCGTACAGGGAGACGATGTCCCCGATGTGCAGGAAACTCGACATCTCATTCATGGTTGCCCTCGAGTCGGCACCGCGTCTCTTCTTCCCGACGTCACCTCCCCGGGCACGAATGCACCATGGAGCAAGCGGGGCTCAGGATCGTGCCCGGGGGCTCTCCCAGCCCGGCTCTCGCCCTCTACCCCTCGCCCGTTCCCTTCGAGCAGCGGAGGGGAGCGGGACGCTCTCGCTCAACTTTTACATGTGCCGCGCAGGACTCGAGCCAAAGGAGCCGGGCAGCGGAGGGAGGAGGAGGAGGAAGAGGAGTGTGGGAGGAAGAGGCTCAAGAAGAGCACTGCATGAGATCTGTCCGGCTGTCCGTGCCTCCGTCTCCCCACAGCTTTCTACCTGCAGCCAATAGAGAGCAATCAGGAAGTCCTGCTCGAAAAAGCATGCAAATATTTTTGGCCTGGGAGGAGAACCGGAGCGGCACGGCGAGGGGGGGGGGGGGGCGTTGGTACCCAAAATGAGGCCCCACCCTCTGCTCCCCGCCTCCCAGCTTAGGGGAGCGTGGGCTTGGAGGGGAGGGAGGGGGTCGGCACCCCCACTGCCGCCGGTCTCTGTGTCGCCGAGCTGGGGACGTGGGGCTCTCCGCAGCCAGGCGGAAGCGCTCTGAGCGTTGCCCACACCCACCCTGGGCTCACCCCGCTGTGCCGCTCCCGGGGTGCAGAGTTTCCCCCCCTCCGCCTCCACTCAGCCCGGCTACGGGCTGCGGTTCCCCGTCCCGGGCCGGGCTGGGGGGCTGTTTGGAGATGGGGGCCCGCAGGCTGTTGCACAAAAGCGGAGAAAGGCAGCAATGCTCAGGGGAGGAGGCGGCTGCACTTTGCATCCACCGTCGAACTAAACGCCTGGTGTAGCTGGGATGCGCCCGCTGCCCCCCGACCCATCGTGCCCTCCTGCCCCGCTGCTGTGACCGCCCAGCCCCCACCTCCCAGCCCTATTTCTGCCCCCCCAGGACCAGCACACGCGGCTCCCAGTCCTCCAGCGCCGCTCCTAAGGCACAAAGCTGCCTTTGGGGCAGCGCTCCCCCCGAGGTGCAGCACAGCTGTCCCGCACCACCGGCGGAGCCGGGGAAAGCCCCAGGTGAGGACAGGCCGGCTCTGGCTGGATTTTTCTCCCCCAGGCAAGTGCTTGTGGCAGGAAAATCCCTGAAGCCCAGCTGCCAGCAAGCCAGTCCCGTGCTGGAGCAGCTGCACCTCCTGCCACCTCTCCATCCCCCTTCCACCATCAACAAAACCTCCCCTTGTGCAATGCACAAGCTTTCCCCCTTCACCTCCAACTACCAGCCCCGTTCATTATGTCCACCCCCCTCATCACCACCGGTAGCTGAGAGCAGGAAGGACCACCCCTCCCCCCCGGTCCCCAAAGCCCCCCTTGGTGCCTGCAGCCCATCACCCAATGCACCAGGCTGGGTGAGCAGCTCTGGGCTCCCTGTATAACATCAGTGGAAAAGGAGCATGTCCTCAGAACATCTTCTGGACAGCACAGCTGCCCTAGTTCTACACTTTAATTAAAACTTGACTGCTGTAAAAACAATATTGGAAGGAGAAGGAAAAAAAAAACATGATGCATTTTCCTCGTTTATTTCTCTCTTGTCCTCTTATTTTTTTTTTTTTTTTTTTTTTTTTTCCACAAACAAGCACACAGGTTTCAGGAGCCTAAACCTTGCCCTAAATAGTGGATTTTATTTTTTTCCACAAGGAAACGGACAGGTCCCCTGGCAGAACAAAGGGGAAAAAAAATTAGTGCAATTCCTCTGGGGGAGATGCGAATCCAGGTCCATCAGGATTAGCTGCGTTTTCAGCACAGTACAAATTTAGAAGCCTTTATCTCAGGGCAACAGAGGGGGAAAAAAGAAGATAATAAGAAAAAAAAGTGCCGCTGCTAAAAGCAAATGAAGGTTTCAAAACAGGAGCTCAAAGAAAGCCCCAGTGGAATCAGAGGCCCAAACTCTGTGCACAAATCAGCCGCTCTGATCAAAGGCACAACACACAGCATCTCGGCCAGCAGCGCTGTGCACCCATCCGTGCGCACCACATCCTCGCTGGGCACCTCCTCTGCAGGCTCCCGGTGCGCTCATCCTTCCCAGGGGGCTGCTTGTGTTTGTTGAGCACCGACCGATGAAATCACCAGGAGACGCCAAAAGCTCCTTTGCACTGAACACAAGTTGTGCCTGGCCTGCTTTCTCCTGTCCAGAAGAACACGAGCAGCAAGTCGCAGCCTCTTGCGTTCTCCTTTGCATCTCCTGCTCTGGACCAAACATCCCCAACCAACTCCACCGAGGACAGAGAATAGAAAGCATTTTAGTGGTGCGTCCCTTCCCCGCCACGCAGCCACAACCACAATGCTGACAAGCTCCTGTGTCCCCTCAGCTCAGTCCCTGGGCTGCTCCCAGCCCATGTGATGCTCTGCACAGCACAGCCCCAGGTGAGCGGCGCAGCCCCGGCCTTGGGGATGCTTGCAGGCACACACACTCTGGGTGGCCGCCTCGCTCCCCACACAGCCCAGGTCCCGGGGAGATAGAGGAGTTAAAAATAAGAGCGTTTCCTTCCTTACCCCCTACTTTAGGCCAAGCGATAAATAAAAACTGGGAGTTTCTGCCTCCCGGAGAGGAAGCGGCTGCGGAGAGGGGGCCGGTGAGTCAGTGCCGCAGCAGCCACCCCTCTCCCAGGCACAGCCTTCATCCCTGGCGGGGCCAGAACCACATTCCTTTCCCATGCTGAAATTGCTCCTTTTGCAGGCAGCTGCTCCAACTGAGGGGCCACATCCCTCCCCCGGCCCCCACTGTCCTGTCCACACGATGCTCCTTTGGCAGAGGTTCCCCTGCAACTACATCTCCTGCAACTCTCCCTGTGATGGCCTTGGGCTGCCGGGCTCCGCAGTGAGTGCTCCCAACACTGCAGTGCACTGTGGAGTGGGATTGGCTACACAAACATCCAAAAAGCCCTCCAGAGCCCAACTGGAACTCTTGGCTGGGCAGGGGCTGAGGGAGCAGATACAGCATTGAGAGTGGGATGGGGATGCTGGGCATTTGGAGCTGGGGAGTCTGATGGGTTGTGGTATCCAAACAGCATCCCCATGCCCTGCCAGGTCCCCAGCTAGTGTTGGCACTGGGAGTCCCAGATCAAGGTTGGGAGTGCAAGGGTGAAGCTGCATGCAGATGGGAGGAGAAAAATATCTGTAGCCTCCTTTGTTCATGGAGGAGGAAGGGAGACACTCGGGCCCTTGTGTGCATTGTGGGAAGGCTCTGCTGGCAGCCATAGAGAACAGGGGAACTCTTTGCCTAGGAGGAGGGTTTGCCCCCAGTGTCAGCATGCTCTGGGCACACTCTGACCCCAGTGCTGCCCGTGGATGCAGCACAGAGGCTGCCTGGGCTCTGCCTGCCCTCCACACCCCTGTGTGCTCCTCCTTATTCAGCACCCTGCAGTGAGCAGGCAGGACAGCACTGACTGCTCAAATCCCAAGTGCAAATCCCAAACCTCCCCACCAGCAGCCGTCTGAAAGGCAACCCAAGGTCTTTGGGGCTGGGATGAGCCCCCCGTGGGTGACTTAATTAATGGGAGCAGATGAAAGACAGCCCCCTCCCGCCTGTCCCATCTGTACCTCCCCAGCAGCCCCACAGGAGCAGCCACGCTCCCCCAGAATAGCTCTCAGACAGCATGACTTTGGCCCACATCCTCAAAGGTGTCAAGGCTTTAGGTTATGCTCACAAACCCCACACACTGCACATGCCATGCCCCTCACACAACCCTGCGCATGCTGGGTTTACACCAGCAAGGAACAGAGAAGCCGTCAGAAAATAGGACAAAACTGAGCCATACCTCCCAACCCACCTTTGCTCCTTGCCCATCCTCTGTTCCCCGTGTCTGAGGGCACAGATGGGCACACTCTGCCCCAGGGGGAGAAGCAGGAGCTGAGTGGAGGGGAAGGAGCCCCTGCAGCCCCCCAACCTACCCAGGAAGAGTTAAGCCAAGCTGGTATTGAAGACACTTTGTACTTGGTTTTAAAAATACAGCCAATCCCCCCGTGGCACAGCGCCATGCAAGTCGCAGGTATATTTCCACTGCTGAGCCAATAACCTTCCCCAAGGGAAATTTAGGCTTCTTATGATTAAAAGGGGAAAAAATAATAGCGGGGAATTAAATATAGTACGGAGCTAGAGAACAATTAGTAGTTGCCATTAGCGACACCAGGCCGAGTTTGGGACAAATGCTGCTGTTGTCTGGAGAGCAGCAGGGATGGTGACATTGGGGACTGGGGACACCCAGGGCTGAGCTGAACCCCAGCAGCCTGACCCCAAGCAGGCAGCAGCCCGCCGGCACCAGCCACACCTCGTGGGCACGATTTTTCTGCCTTCACTTTATCGAGAACAAATGGAAGTGTTTGCACAGGCTTGCAACTTCCCTAATAAGCAAATACGGGTTAATAGTGGGTGGAGCAGGGGCTGGGGCTGGGGCTGTACCCTTGCTGTGGGCACAGAGGGCAGAGGGCAGCAGGGACGGAGCAGGCAAGGCAAGAGTTCCTTGCCTCCTTGTCCTCCTTGTTCCCCATTCTGACCCATTTGTTGCCCAAGACCCACAGCGTTGCACAACCCTCCCTTGCAGTGCTGCCTGGTCACTGCCCTGCATGGTGCCTGTCACCTTTTTGTGGCTTCCATGCAAATTTCTGCACAGCAGTTTTTTGCTGCACATCAGCTGACTTGTTGCCCACTCCAGTCATGCTCATGTGAGAACAGCACTAGCAGCTCTGCAGGCTCATCCCAAGGGCACACACTGCTTTACCTCCTGACCTCTTCTCCCTGCTCCCCGTGGCCTCGGCGACAGGCACGTTTTCAAGAGAAACCCCAGGAATATGTGAAACCAGATCAGCTCTGCTCGCACGAGCTGGGCGGCCTTTCTGCCTCTCCTTTCTCACACCGGTGTGTGCCATCCAGTGGAGAAGCCTGGAGGGATCTGCTGCAAGCTGCTCCAGCCCAGCGGCAGCTGCAGCACAACCTCCCCTTTCAATGGCTCTTTCGGAGATGGATTGCCGCACCAAGCAGCATTTCCTCTGCCTCCAAGCAGGCCGTGCAGGCCCTGCTCCTGGCCCGTGGTCAGCACACAGCAATGAATGAATGACGTCTTATCAGAGCGGGGAAATGCGCTCTGTGGGCACAGTGCCACCCATGTGCAGCACCAGAGGTGGGACAGACTGCAGCTCCATCCCCACTGGGACGGGGATGCACAGCCCAGTTGGGATGCACTGCAGCACCAGTCCCTGCTGTGGGACGCTGAGATGTCATAAGGGAGAGGGACACAGCAGAGAAAGACCTGGCATGGCCTGTCCTCCCCCAGCTTCCATTTCCCCCTGTGAAGTTTCGTGTAAAATGGCTGATCTGAAGTTCTTCCCTCCTGCTTGGCGTTTTGAGACAAGTTGGTGCCGAGAAGCCTAATTACAGTCTTTGCTGAGATAACTACACGCTTCGCTGCTGAAGGAGAGGTTGGGTTACAGCAGGCATGGGGCCAGAGCCAGCTGAACCCAGCTGTGCCACCACCTCCCCGTGCTCTGCTCCATCCCACCGAGGGACAGGCAGACACTGCTCCCTTACAGTGAGGCACACCGAGCAGGAGAGCAGTGCTGGAAGGAAGTGTGCTGTGAGGGCACACAGCCACGCTAGTGGCACAGCTCCAGATGGAGGGCGATGCTCAGGGCTGTGCCTCTATCCCAGCGCATGGGGACATGGGTACTCGATGGGGTGAGGTCCCATACACAAATCCCAAAAGTTCCACGCTCATCAGCAGAGGGACAGCAGATAAAAGTATTCACAAGGAGAAAGGATCTGCTGTGCCTCAAGCACGGCATGCAGTCAGATCTAACTCATCCCTGGGCTGCAGAAATCCCTCAGCAATTGGGATGCTGGGAGCAGGCACCCCAAGAGGTGTCCAGCACACCACTTACCATCCTGGGCAGTAGAATGCATCTTTGCTTTTGTTCCAGCAGGACGACATCCCCAGGTGCATCAGGATTGGGATGCAAATCTAGGAGCAGAGGGCAGCTGTGCAGAGCAGTGCTGCACCCATGAGCACCTTGCACTGGCTCAGGAGCCCAGCTGTTCCCATGGCTGCAGCTCAGGGTCTGTTCTCAGACCACTTGCACAGAGGTGGGGAAGATTTCCAGGTTCATATCCCACCCCCATGTGCCACAGTACAGCAGATCCCAAGGGCATAAACTGCTTAGGGAAGAGCAGACCCCACAGGGTGGGTGCTCAGAGTTTGGGACCCATGATGTCTTTGTTTGGGGTCAGGCACTGTGGATCACATCACAGAATCACAGAATCACAAAATGGTGCAGGTTGGAAGGGACCTCAAGGATCACGAAGCTCCAACCCCCTGCCACATGCAGAGCCACCAACCTCCCCATTTCATAGCAGCCCAGGCTGCCCAGGGCCCCATCCAACCTGGCCTTGAACACCTCCAGGGATGGACGGGGCATCCACAGCCTCTTTGGGCAGCTGTTCCAGCACCTCACCACTCTCATAGGAAAGAACTTACTGCATCCCCTGCAGCCCCATAGGAAATGCCCCCACCAGCTCACTCCCCTGTCAAGGCTCCCCACCCGTTGCTTGGAGGGCTTGGAGTGGATTCTCTCTCCCCACATCCAGAGGTTGCTGGACCAAAGAAGTTCTCAGCTTCTTCCTGCCCAAAGCTCGTTCAGCAAAGAGAGAAGGGGAGGTTCAGGTGTACAGAAATTGTGCCCTACTGGACACGTTTCCACGCTCACTCCCAAATCCATCTCATCACACTGGGGTGGGTCAAAAAGAGTCTAGAAGCAGCTTCCACCAACAGCAGGGAATGCACTGAACAAAGACCTGCCACCCCTGTTTGCAGAAGGGAAGAGTTAGTCACACTGTGCTGAGTGCTGCTGAGTCACCCACAGGCAGTGAGCTGTGGGATATGGGATGGGAGAGGCTGCTTGCTGCCTCTCCATGTGAATCAATCGGGGCTGCAAAGCAAGCCAGTGGCAAGCTGAGAGGGAAGAGGAATAGCTGGAAATAGTTTATAAATGCTAACAAGAAGAAAAGGGAACCATAGAGGTGCTTTATTTGCAAGACTGGAGCTGGCTTTAAAAATTATAGGTAACAATATATTGGGTTTTATATAGCACTGAGAGCCCCAAAAGCTATTTCACACGCTGCAGCAATGTAGCTCCTGCTTTCCTGGCTCATAGCAGCATCTAGGCTGGGATTTTTGAGAGCATCGGCCCCTCAGTGGGGCTCACAGTGGGCACACAGTGCCTGGGGAGCTGATGGCTTGAAAACATGCTGTCCCAGCAGCACAGCTGGCTCCGTGTGGATCATTGGAAGCCCATCCAGAGGCAGGACATGATTGCCTCATTGGACTTTCAAACTGAAACACAACGTGTGTTTGTGTTGGTGAAGCAGAGTGTTATTTATTGTGGATCAAGAACACTTCCCATCTGGCATTTTGTTTTAACACCAAATGTTTGGCTCACCAGTAATGAACATTTCCTCTGATCAAAATCACGGCTCTCAGTGAGCAAAATGCTCCAATGCTCTGGGAGGGAACGGCCCAGCCGAGCAGCACAGCCGTGGGTTCCTCTGATGGGGCCACTTGTTCCTTTTCCCAGCCAGGTGCACCTCCAGCTCAGCTTTCCATACTGGGACATCCCTGGTTCGTGTGTCCCACTCCACAAAGCCAACGTGTCCCTATGGGAGGGCTGTGGTTGGGGCAAGCAGGGATAGATGCCCCCACATCCTACATTTGCAAAGGGATTCAAGTCTGCGTGTAAAGCAGCAATTATATCTGCATATAAAAGTGGGCATTGCTGCATCCCGGAGGAGGGAGGGGAGGATTCAGCCCATGAGAAATTCCTGCCCACGGGTGCTCACCCCAGGGCTTGAATCACTTCTCTCATCGGACGCACAAGATGGACGATGTCCTCGAAAATGGGCTCTTTGTTTCTCCAACATTTCTCCCGTCTGGGCCGGGGCTCTGAGCCCTCTTTGTTGGTTAAATGACAATTGCTTTCACAGCGATTCCAGTGGTTGAGAGGGGACTTTTGAGGCTCATCTGAAAGAGCTCAGCAGATGCCCCGTGCAGAGGAAGCGCTGCGCATGCTGGAGCAGCTTTGTTTTTGAAAAATACCAGGCTACATCCTTAGTGGTTTCAGATTTGGGGCACAGATTGTCTACTTGCTCTGCGGTTTTAGAGCACCTGAAATAATGGGATCTTAGGCTGGAGGCGATCTCTAGAACCTCTCAGCTGCCATCATCATACAAATGGGTCGTAATAAAAAATAAATTAGTGTGAGTCCACAGCTGCCAGCAGAGCTCCATTCCTTCCTCAGGCTGAGGATCCAGATGAATATTTCATTGAAAATATCCTATTATGTTGGCTCATATTGTTGGAATATCTGCGCATCTCTCGTTCTTAGCTCAACTTTACAACAGCTTTGTGAGACCGGGAAACCTCAGATGGGAAGTTATTTCGGGCACAGGGCCGCCTAATTCACCTCGTGTCGGTGCAGCATCCCGTGCAAAGCAGAGCAGGGCTGGGGAATAAGCAGTGAGAGCACGCAGCTCACAGCAGGGCTGCACTGACACACGGGAAGGAGCAGGAAGTTGGATGGAGCGCCGGAGTGCTCCCATGGCACATCCGTGTCTGCAGCAGCGATAGAACCGCCACGTTGCAGCAGCTCCCATCAGCGTGAGGAAAGCAGAGAGGCTTGCAGAGGCTCCTGCATGCCGTGCAGGTTGCAGCACTTGCTCTTGCACCGTGTTGGTGTTTGTAAACAGCACCTCTTGAAATACGCTGTGCAGGATGTGGGAGCACCACGTGAGCGTGCAGCTGCTCACCGTGGCGGTGGGCCCAGCTCTGCCCTCATAGAGGAGAGCAGCACGCACCCTGCCCGCTCCCAGCACCACCACACGCAGTGCCAAGCGTGGCTCCATGCAGACCCCTCCAATTCCCACCCACACAGTGGGAATGGCACGGGGATGAGAGCTGCGCTACCCAGGGATGCTTGAACGCTGCGGAAATGACTTGGTCAGCTCTAGCAGCCCTCATTTAGCATATGACAGCAGCTGCTTCCCAGGGCAGTGTGTGTAACCCAAGTGACTCAGCAGAGGCAAACCCTTCCTCCTGGCATCTCCTCGCCCGGTGCTGGTGTGTGACACACGACCTGGCAGAGGGGGCACCGCTAAGACACCGCTAACATTTTATACAGTGCTTTTCTACAGGAAATCCCGCAGAAGTTTATTTGGAGCTCAAGGTTTCTAAGGACACATCAAGGACGCAGAGTTCTGCTACCCAGAGAGGTGATGTGGGATGTTTCTATTGACGCAATAGCTCTGCTCGACCCAGAGAAAGTAATGATGGCCCTGGTTAATTTGACATCGTTAGGGTCCAAAGCGAACACCTGCACGACGAGCAGGGAGGGGATCCCCTTCTCACCACTGTTATTTCAGGTCGGCCAGGAGAGTTTAGATGGCACAGCCCCATTTTGCAGAAGGAGAACATGTGAGCCATGCTGGGAGCAATGCGCTCCAACCCTGCAGCCAACGCAGGTGGAAGTCTGGGCAGGGAACCCATGCTGGGATAACTCTGAAATAACCCCACGGCGTGCAGGGAACGCCTGGAGAGCCGGTGCGGACACGGCAGGCTTTGTCTGGGGCAGGTCAGCTGGGTGTGTGCTTCCTGGCATACAATTCCCAGATTAGCAGGAGCTGGGCTGCCAGCAGCTCCTCCAGCCCTGCTCGCATGGTTTCTCCTGTGTGCTCAAACAGAAGATGAAGAGCAGAGGCTCTTCTCCTCTACGGGGGTCCTCCAACCCCACTCCAAAACTGCATGCAAGATTGTCACCTTTAACAGTCAGGGGACCATTGTGGGCCGAAGGATCACACCTCTCCTTTGCCTTTTCTAACCCCCAAATTAAAAAATTAATCCATAAAACACCTTAAAAACTACAGAGAGGAAAGTGGAAGACATGAAAAAATCTGGAAGGAGGAAGGAAAGAAAGAAAGGAGAAAAACGAATTCAGCAGAGAACTGTTTAATAAGGGAACTTGAGAGCAAAGAGGGAGAAGCAAGAAGAGCTCATTCACACAAAATGTTCAATTGAAACCAACTCAGGCCAGACTTGTCCACCCCATGGGCGTGGTGAGACACACAGGCCTTCTCCAAGGAACAGGAAAGGGAGAAAGCAGAAAGGAAACGTGTTGTGCACGTGAATGATGAACACAAAGGAAAGAAGAGGAGGAAGACGAAGCACGGGGCTCCCGGGCGGGTTGGGCACAGCAGAGGGGAAGCACTGATGCAGGACAGTGGCGGTGTGGCTCCATGGGGCTGCTCCCACCTCTGCAGGTGCTGCATCTGGGGACAGAGGGAGGACACAGCTGAGCAGCTCTGGGCACCTCCAGCATCTCCCACTGAGAGCCATGGGGTGCTGGAGCTGTGCTGCAATCATCAGCATGAAACCAAGCCTCTTGAAGCCTCCAACTCCATTTGGAGACACCAGAAGCATCCCAGCTGACCTCAGGCCTCCAGGCATCCCCCCACCTCACCTGCCCATAGATCGTGTCTGTGCATGGGAACCTGTCTGCAGAGACTCGTTGGAGCTGCTGAGGGCCTGGGGATCAGCCTCACACCCCAGAGCTCCCAGGGGATAGGAGAGGGACAGAGAGAACCTGGCACCCTATAGAACTCCAGGTGCCTTCCTACACACTGAAAACGTGTGCCTGCCCACACACTGCAGCGAGGAGAGGAAGAAAAAGAAAAAAAACAGCAGAGCAAACAACTCGATGAAACTCGCACGGCGTGAAACAAAGAATCCGCCTCTGCACTCAGATCTCCAACAATATTCGGGATTTCCCATCCCCCCATTGTGGCTGCTGAGGACAAGGACAGAAATTTGAGGGGGGGGGAGGTGGAAAGCTGCCCCAGGATGGAGTGGAGGAAGCTGTGTTTTTTTCTCTCTCTCTGCCTGTCCCATTGGCACCAACACTTGGGTGATGGGAGCAAAAGCAGCATCTGGGGTTGGAGCGCTGGTACTGCCCTGAGCCCTCATCAGCTCTGTATCAGGAGTATTTAGGAACGTGGCATTAGTCCCTGCAGGGCTGTAGGGAGCAGGAGGTGGCATGCAACCCCTCGTGGAGAGGGGAAACTGAGGCAGGGAGTGCAGAGCCAGACTGCTCAGAGGCACAGCCTTAAAACCAGGCCCATCTTATACAAAACCTCATTGAAAGGCAGGGCTGTTTCTGCAGAAATGAACAGCTTTATCTAAACAGATCTGTGCTGCTGGCACTGTGCAGCTTTCAGCACACTGGCCCTGACTTGTTGGAGGAGGTGGCGCGCAGCCTGACCCCCTCTGACCAGGTGACAACAAGCAATGAGCACAGAGCACCACAGTGGCTCCCAGCTCCCACATCAGGGCACCAATCGTGTTTTTCCCTTCCAGACTGACCTCAGCCTTCTCCAGGCATTCCTGCTCTGTTTGCTCCCAGCTCTGCCTGGCTTCTCCCAAAGCCACCAGCGGCTGCTCTGCTTTTGGAAAACCTTGGCAGAAGAAAGAAGTGTGTCAAAGAGGTGGTCACTGTGCCTGCAAAGCCCTGCCACTCAGGAGGTGATGGGCTTGGCTTTCCCGGGAGATTAGGAAAAAGACAGGAGACCACAGTATGGGAAAGGATGGCAACTCTGCGTACTGAAATATTCTGGATCTACGGGGAAAATTTGAAGGGATTGTTCTGGGAGCAACAGTTCTGCACTGGGACAAAGATGAGGAGAGCGGTTTGGGTTTCACTTCCCATAGGCAGGGGTCTGAGGTGATGATCTCAGCCTGCACACCCCACCATCAGCCCTCTGGTAGGGACGCACAGAACTGCCCTTCCCATATTTATACACCAGGTGTGTAAAGCAGAAGGTGTATTTTCAGTTCTTTTGTCCTAAACAAATCACAGCTTGACAGCCCTTCCAACTCCTGAAAGAGACAAGCTGGTGTATGCCAGGCTTTCTGGACCCAGCTGTCTGATGAGCACCCAACAGCTCCAATAGCTGCTGTAAGAACAAGGCCTGGATCTGCTGGGTTCTTTGTAAAATAATAATAATAATAATAATAATAATAATAATAATAGTAATAAAAACTGGATAAATCTGGTGCACACGACAAGTGCTTTGCCTGAATCCTCCAATTCTCTCCATCCAGAGTGCAGAGCCAGCCCAGCTGTGCCGGACCCGCCGTCAGCACATCGGCTGTGCGCTGCATGAGCACCACGGCTCCGTATCCCCCCGCCTCTGGGGGTCGCTGTTCCCATCCTTCCATCCCCGCCGCCCCCCAGCCGGGCGCGGAGAGCCGGCGCGGCCCCGCACGCTCCCACGCGCGTCTGCGGCGTTCGGCTGCGTTGTCCCGGCTCGGTTTGAAGTCCGAGAGTGCCACCTGGTGCTGCGAGGGGATCCCTCCGCACGGCTCTGAGGACCGGCAGACCCAGGCGGGACGGACCGACGCGGCCCCGGCGGAAGGATGCTCCCATCGCAGGAGGAGGAGCCCACCTGGACACCGGCAGCGCTGCAGAAGGTTCTGCGGGCAGGACGGGGAGCTCGGGGCTCGTAGGGCTGCTCTCATCTGCCCGCAGGAGCGGCTGTTCCTCGCTTTCCAGCTCTATCGAGCTCCTCGAGGCACGAGCCTGCAGCAAAAGGATTGAAGAAAAAAGACATTAGAGTGGGCAAAACTTCTCCGTGCAATTGGATTCTGATGTAATGCTATTTCCAGTGGCTGATCTTGACAAAACAATGCTACGTCTGCCCTCTGCCACCACCCCAGTTTGCCATCCATAGGTCTCAGAAGTGCTGCGTGCAATGCAGAGGATGTCTTCTGGTCTGGATGGGAAGCTGAGGCAGGCAGGGCAGAGGCTGGGCCTGCTCACACAGGGAGTGAATGACAAAGCCCAGCAGGACTGTGGTCTCTGGACTCCCAAAACTGCTCCTTTAGTTCTCGTCCCCTCGGTTTTCCCTGGCAGAGAAGTACTGTACTGCAGTACAGTTATGCTGGTTGTTGATCTGCTTCAAAAACTTACAAACAGGCTCAGGCAGCTCCTCGAACTGCTGTTAAAACACTGACCCAGAGTCCATCTCTGCTGTCTGGAACAAAGAATCGACCGTTTCTCCAGGAGCTGATTTGGTGCACTGCACCCGCTAGCAGAGAGGGGGCCGGATTTGCCCGATATCCACATGGTGCTGCTCACACCCCACACCCATCCTCCAGCTGCATTAAACCACGAACCCTCCCACCACCCCGGCTCCTTCCTGCAGCTCTACCAGGCCCTGCTGCTTTCTCAGCACCTCGCAGAGCCCTGGCAGAGCAGCTGGAGGCTCTGCTCACTTCAGGTTCATTGCTCTGCTGCAAACTCGCCCAGGTTTTGTTGTCCGGATTGCAGACACCCATCCCCCTCCTGCTATGGCCTCCTCTGGGTTTGCTCCTGCTTTGGTGCAGATTTTATGGGTAATCATTAGCATCCCTGCTCAGACCCCATTTCACACGAGGATCCACTCTGTGGGGTCATCTCTTGCTTTACTTTGGCTCAATGTGTCGGGGAAGCCCAGGAGCTATTGCAATGGGATTGGCAGACAGCAAGCTAATTTTGCATATGCAACTTTCTCCAGAGCTGCTGGGTGACCCCTGGCCCCAATTAAACAGCCATGGTCACAGTAGGGTCTGTAAGACCAAGAAGGGAACCCCAAAGGCCTGGCTTTTGCCATTGTCTCTACTTCTGTGGGGACATTCATCTCTTCTCAGCAAATACCCCAACACCCCTCCATGTGCTGCCCATCACAGCTCTGAGATCATTGCTTGCTCAGCCAGGAAGGATACAGGGGTAGAAAAGAACCTCAGAAACAACCCCGAAAGCCCCCACATCTGATGCATTTGTGCCTTGGCAATGCCAGTGGTCATTGTTAGCATCCCCTACACCGATCCATCCCTACACCTTTTCTCAGACCTGAGGGCACTGCACAGCAGTCCTTCCCTTAGCCCCACACTCCGTCTTCTCACCAACCTTACGCAAAGTCCACTGGTGTCTGTTCACACTGATGAACCTGTTCCACAGGGACAGCGCAGCTTTTGGGGATCCTGCACCCTGCTTTGCTGTTTGAAACAAATCCGAAGAAAGCAGTGACTCCCCAGGGCTGCCACCTCCCTTCCTCTGTGCTGTCTGTGGCACAGCAAGCAAACGTCTGACAGAGGACACAGTGCCAGGTCCAGGTCCTCCAGTGATGGGAGAGCAGCCAGGCACACGTGGCTCTGGGACTGTGGGAAACAGTCTGCAGTGCCCCATCCCTCCCATTGCTGGATGAGAGGGATGCTCTGTGCTCTCTGCCATGGCCTTTGGGTACCACCCCAGTGAGCTGACTCCCAGGGCAATCCCCTGGCTGATGTCCTCTGACACACAGCCTCAATGCCAGCATTCAGCCAGCAGCCCCAAGGCTCAGGCCCCCGAAAGCAGCATACAGGCAGGAGAGAGGTACCATTGCCTGGGCAATCCCAGCAGCCAGGGGTGAGGGAGAAGGGAGTCCTCTCTCTCTCTAAGCCTCTCACCTTTCAAGAGATGCCCTTTCTCCCATTCAGTGTCAAGATCCATTGAAAACATCAGCTCAGGGCTTGCAGAGCAGGTGTCTTCATCAGCAGCACTCAGACCTTGAAGGAACTCATCCCTGGAGGCAAAGCAATTAGGACAATTGAAGGAAGGCAGGAGCAGCACTGCTGTCTGTGACCCAGAATCCAACTGCAACCCTTGTCAGCAGCCTGGAGAGGCCAAGGACTGCAAAGGGCTGCAGTACAGGTTCCTTGGTGCTGCACAGGTTGCTGCTCGATGCTGCAGTCTGCATGGAGCAACCTGGGGAGCTCCAGGGAACACCTGCCTACTGGACACAGCCGAAATGCTGCACATGTTTCCTGGGAATGCTGGACTCATTTCAGCGCTGCCGAGTGAAATGTGCTGCTGGCTGTTCATAGTACCCAAACAGGCAGCCCTCTGTAGAGCACCGCCTGTATGGCACTGAAATGAGTGTAACCCCGTGCCATCCCCCCACTCTTACATCACCAGAGCTCTGTCAACGACGGCATCATCTGCAGCCCCTCTCTCCTCTCCAGCCGCCCCATCGCTCTGCAGGGCCACGGTGCCACCAGGAGCCTCCATCCCATTGCCCTCCACTGCCATTTCCACATCACTGGTGCCGGTGGTCAGGCAGCTCCTGCTGGTGCTGCTGCCCAGTGATCCCTGCAGGCTGACCTCCCGCAGCTCCCCCAGCAACATCTCCATGCTGTCTCCCTCCTCATCCTCGCAGTGCTCCTGGATCCCCCCATGGCTGGGTTCAACCTGCTCAGTCTGCCAGCTGCGGGGCCCTACAGCAGCACCCTGCTCCTGCTGCTCTGCTCTGGGCTCCTGTGCCCCCAGCAAGCTTCGTGAGTACCCAAGGAGGCTTCTGAAGAACTGGAGCAGGGAGGGATGGCTGGAGGGCCGGGCAGCCTGAGGGGCATCCATTGGTGCTATGAGTGGGGCTGCAGGGCAGCCAGTGGCCCAACGGCTCAGACTAGGTTCAAATTCAACGGCCCCAACGGCTCAGAGCACGGAGCTGAGCAGGGCCGGGGGCTCTTTCACCCAGTGGGGTGAAACCTGCACACCAAGGGCGGGGAGGGGGCCCTAAAAGGGAGGGCTCCCCTCAACCCACAGCCACTCATCTTTGCAGCATCCTCAGCTCTGCCGTGGTTTGGCCTAACCCTGAATGCTTGCACTGCTCGTGGAGCTGGGAGGAAGGCTCACGAAAGGCTCACACACTCTCCAGCTCCGTGGCCAACACCAGAAAGCTGTAACACTCTTGCAGGCAGCAGCAGGGTGAAAGGCTTTGAAAGCAGCAGCTGTGTTTGCCATCGCAGTGCCACACATCCATGACAACGGTGGCAGCAAACTGCAGCAAACCCAACTGCCCATCTCACCTTGTCCAGCCCGCCCATGGGGAGCAGGATGTGGTTCTGATGGGTGTTTTCCTGGGATGGGGTGTTTTCCTGGGGCTGCCATCCGAGGCAGAGCATGGCATCCCTACCACATCCCTGTGCCCAGCAGGGCCGAGCTGCTGCTGCCCTGCTGCTGGCACAAAGCTGCTCTCATGGATCACAGAATCACAAAATTGTAGGGATTGGAAGGAACCTGCAGAGATCATCGAGTCCAACCCCCCCTGTAGGATGTAGGGCATCACTTGGAGACAAACTGGTAGCAGCTCATTTTTGCTTCTGCACTTGGAGTTTCTCCTGGCTGGCTCAGTCAATGTCTGCTTGGTTATAGCCCATAAGCTGCTGGCTGCAAGAATGGTTTTTCCCCCACCAAAAAAACTCTTCTAAAACTGCCATGTCACTGTGACATGTTGAAAGTGAGGCCCTCCCACACCCCAGCTGCATCCTCTTGCTTCCTTCCCTCTTGTTACCTGGGCAGGCAGCACAGGACACTGTTCCCAAAGCACAGGCTGCACCCCTCCTTGCCCCCAAAAAAGCATCTTTGTGCCATTAGAAGCAGCTCTTTGCACTTGTAGGAGGAGGGCTGGTAGCGCACAGCTGGCTCAGCCCCTTACCAGCAGCAGCACAGGGTTAGACTACATCAAACAAGTGGTGAAACCACTTCCTAAAATGCCAGTGAATCCTGTCACAAAGGCTCCCTTCTGCGGCTGCTGCTCTATGGCTCTGCACCCACACCAACAACAGGGGCTACTTGTTTCATTTCCATATCCACAACTGCAAAGCTGTATTGGAATTTCTTCCTCATTGCCTCAAGGTCTTAAAAACACAGCATTACAAACCAGGCTGTCCATGCAGCAGCACAGCCATGCGTAGGGTCTCTCAAATGCTTACCACCACCATTTCTCTAAGTCACATTTGCCATTGCTATCTGAGGGCTGGAGCTTTCCATCCAGCTCCCCTCTTCTCCCCATTATGGGCCCTCTCTTGAACACTCCCCAGCAGCTGTTGGCAGACACGTGGCAGTTCCTGCATCCCACAGCCTGAGCTCAGCCCTGTCTTTGCTGTGGACACAAAGGAGGTGTCCTGTCCCCTACCCCTCCATCACTGCAGGCATCCACTGCTTTGCCCTCCACAGCCCTCCTCTGTTGTCCAGGACACCCCTGGAGCCAGGGCTGAGCCCTCTGCAGTCATTCTGCCAGCAAAGCCTAGCCAGACACATCCGGGATTCAACGAATCTTCCAGCTCAGCTTCCCGAGCATCCCACAGGGCACGCCGTCCCAGGGCACGGGGCAGACAGCTGAATTGATCACAAGCAGTCAAGCGTTCATAGAGGCCCCAAACTTCTTCTCTGGCGTTTGCCAGCAAAGGCTCTGGCAGCGTCGCGGATGAGGGCAGCTGGGGCAGCTTGGTGCCGAGCCAACGCCAGCCCTGCTGAGCTATCTCGTTCTCCAGCATGAATCACACCCTCTCCCCCTCTGGCCGCCCAGGTTTTTTCCCAATCTAGGTGGATTTCGGATCTCCTCAGTCACTCTGTGAATCACCACCGCCGCCAACCCTTCTTTACCTGGCGGCTCCACGGGGATGTTCCCCACTGGAAATGGTCCAATGACTCCGCGAGGGCACTTTGCCCTCCCGAGGATGCCTGGCAGAGAGGAAACCAACCGCGCTCAAAAGCTGCAGCCTTCCCAGACCGAAGCAGCTCAGGACGCCCCATGAAGAGGCAGGGCGGCTCTCAGGGACACGCAGAATCGGGATGCAGAGGTGCGTTGCTCTCCCTTCGCCCGTGCAGGCTCTGCAGAGCGGCGTGTCCCCTGTCGCGCAGCTCGGGGGACCTCGATCCCTCGGACACCCCCGAGCATCCCACGCTCCCGAGCCGCGACGCGCAGCCCCGCAGCCCCTTTCCCACGCTCGGGTGGTGCAAGGCGCCTCTAGAGGGAGCTGAGCCCCGCCCGGCTCCCTTCTACATCTATGGTCTGGGGTTGGGTTTCTTTTTTTTTTTTTTTTCTCTCTCCTTTTCCCTCCTCCTCCCCGGCCCTGCTCGCTTCCTTCCCCCGCGCCGCGCCGGGAGGAGGCAGGAAGGGAGGCGGCGGGGATGGAGCAGCTCCCCGGGGGGATGCAGTAGCTCGCCGGGATCCCCCCCCCGGCCCGCCTGGTCCCCGCCGGGACACGGTGAGTAGCGGGGAACCCCCGGTGCCCCCCACCCCGAGATGATGCGCTTTTCCACGCCGCAGGGCCAGGCCGGGCGGTGCCGATCGCTCCGTGAGCCGGAGGAGGGGGAGGTGCGGAGGGGGTCCGGGGGTACAGCGGCGTCGGGGGGGAGAGGGGGGAGGGGGGAGGGCAGAGCCGCGGGGGTTACAGCGCACAGAGCTCCGCAGCGAGAGCCGGGCCGGGGGATATCGCCCCGCGCTGAGTTTTGCCCCGAAGAGCAAATATTGCCCATTTTCGTGATATTTCCTCCAGGTTTTGGGGGGTCGTTCTTGTTTTTTCTCCTTCCCTCGTGAGGCCGCAGAGGTGACAGCCCTCCTTGCCTATCTCCCCCCCCCCCCCCCTTCCCTCCCACGGCATCCCCGCGGTTGGGGCCGGGCGGCCCGGTGGGGAGAAGGGCACAGCCGTACTGAGCATCGTGCCGATGTCCGTCTGTCCGTCCCCACGTCTGTCCCCGCTCCGGGCCGTGACCTCAGCGCGGACATCGCACGTGGGGCTGCGCGCTTCCTGCCCGCAGTGCCTGGACGTCGGAGGGGGGCGGTGGGGGCTCGAGGGCCGAACCCTGAACCGGGGGAGGGGGGGGGAGGCACAGATCGAGACAAACTCATCTGTTTCGCTCGTCTGGGTCAGGCGGGAGGAGCAGGGCCAGCTCTGACCGTGCAGGGCCAGTTGGTGGGGCACAGGGGTCCCATGTGTGCACACTTTGCATCCCCTGTGTGGCTCCGTGCTTGGGCTGGGGACCAGGCCTGTGAAATGCTTCTCCCAGAGGATGCTCCGTGCGTTTCCCCGAACAGGATCTTCCTAGCACATCAAGGCCGGAGGGGGAGTGCTGTGCCCCATAACCAGGCCTGTTCACAGGGCCCAGCCCGTTACCCACCTCCCCCCCCCCCCCGGCTGTTCCCAGCATCTTCCTGGCACCCAGGAATTCTCCTTTGGAGAAAAGCTGGGAGAAGTTGAGTGATGAGTATGTCATGGGGGCACGCAGGATGTGTGTCAGAGACCTTTAAGCAAAGGGAACGAGGGTAAAATGAGAAACAGTTGAGGCAAAGGTCTTTTTTATGAGGGAAGCCTGCAGGAAGGTTGATTCTTCGCCTGCTATGTGCGTGTTAATAAAGATAAGATTCTCGTGCCATGGCAGAAGGATTTCTAAATCCAAAGCCTAGGTGCTAGCTGTGTCTTTTAACTCTTTTAACCCTACAAGTGCAAAAAGCTGGGGTGGAGATGAGTCTCTGAGCAGCTGCTGACTTGCATACTGCTGGTAGTGACCTGCAGCTCCCAGCCCTGCATTGCCTTCATTTTGTGCAGCCTTGGGCTGTCTTTGAGTATGTGGGTGTCGTATCCTCCTATACACCCCTTCTGGCATGGCATTCCCATAACAAAAAAGGAAATGGGGCAAACCAAAGGGATGTTGGACCGGGATGCAGGCAAAATAAAAGCTGCAGTGCCTTTGGTACTGGAAGGGCCGAGCTGTGCCCCCAGCAGACCCACAGTGAACTGCCATGGGCATTCCTGTGCTTTGCAAGAGTGTTGGGGATGAGTTTTGGGGATGGGGACGCATGGATACGTGCAAAAGGGCCCACGGTGCCCCACGGTGCAAGAGAGGAAAGTGCTGCAAGGACCTATCTTGAGAAGGAAACTGAAAATGAAAGTTCCTCTGAAGTGATGGCCTAGTTGCAGCTTGCCACATTTGCTTCCTAAGGGTTTGGCAGACAGCAAGTGAGGAATCACATGAGTCAGCTGCTCACAGGCACTGCATGCTAGCGCTCACCAGACCTCATGCAGGTTGAGCTGTCAGAGTCACCCAGAAATTCCATGCTGGGGAATTCCCCGCGTTGGTGCTGAGCTCTGGGCTGGGGGCAGTGGGCTGAGGTGAAACACAACCAGCTGCATCAATAGGCTGTGCTGTAGGTGTGCTGGAGCAGTTGGGCTCTATGCTGGATGTGTCCACAGCCAGCACTGCGCTCTGTGCAGCCATGAGGCACAGAAGGAATTCATCCCCCTTTGGTTATCCACGAGCTAACAGAACTGCTCCCAGGCTGTTCCTTGCAGCCTTCAGACGAAAGGTGAGCTGTGATTTTAGCCTTGCTGGGCATTGCATCTCGTGGAGCTGCCATACACAGCCCTTCCCTGAGCAGGGAGCAGCAGGAGAGGGGCGGCCCCAGGACCCAGCTCTGCTCCCACCCCACGGACCCCACTGCTGATCCTCAGCATGCCCTCAGCTTTTCCTTGGTTGGGGATGTTTGAGGTTGGGGAGGAAAAGGGAAATCCTGTCCCTGTAGGCGTGTAGGAAAAAACAGCCCCTCCATCTGTGTGTCAGCAGGGCTCAGAGTCCCTGAATGCAGCAATATGTGAGAGCTTGCTGAGCCGGTTTGCATTTCCAGGCCCCCATCCCCACCCTGGATGCACTTCACACTCTGGTTTATGATCTCAATTTGTTTTTTTGTTGTTTTTTTTTTTCCTTCTGCATAATCTTTATCTGCGAGCTTGGACTGGGTGTTGCACCTCTGACCTTGCCATAGTTGGTTGTTTTCCTGTAACCAGCACTTAAATTTTGCCAGGGTTTGTTTTGAACTGAGTGCCAATGGGTCTCTGTGAATTTCAAGCTGGTGCAAAGCAGAAAACCCACCAGCTCGGCCCTGTCTGAGCTCTGGCCTCAGAACATGTACTGGCATGCTGAACAAAAGGCGAGCAGCCGCAGGGATCCAGCCCTGACTTAGGCAGGTGGCCCCACTTCCTTCCCTGCAGAAAGCAGGGCTGACGTCAGAGCGAGCAGCGGGCAGCAGAGCAGCAGATGAGTGTTTTGCAGAGCCCTCAGCACAGGTACAGTTTGGGATGGCTGGGGGCAGCTGGAGCCCTGCACTCCGTTTAATTTTCTCGTTCACAGGGGAGCTCGGAATGCATAATGACATGGGAAGTTGGAGCCTCTGGATGTAGGGAAGGAGAGACCTCGTTTTTTGTAGGAGCTGTGGAAAGGCAGGCAGAGCTGCCTGCGAGGAGCGATTGCTGCAGCCGTGGCTTGGTTTGCTGTGGAGGAGCAGAGCTCCGCTGCTGAGCTCCGGGTGCCCTGCGGAGCTGCTGCTCCCTGTGCTGGGCTGTGCCTTCATCCCAGCGCAATGCCGAGTGCTGCTGTGCCCTCCTCACGTCCTGCCTCTACCCCTGCAGGTCCCGCTGAGTCCCACAGCATCTCTGCAATGGAAGGGAATGAGGGGGACCCACCCGGGGCCCACGGACGCCAGGGCAGCAATGGGCGCAGGCCGTCACGAGAGACCAATTCAGGTAAAAAAGGGGGACGTGATATTCATGGGGAGGGAGCGCGCTGAAATGTTCTTGGCACGTGCTTCTTTGTAAAAGGCAGCATTCCGTACCTCCAGGGCTTTTTGTAAGGCTGGGGTGATCCATCAGCTTATAAAGGTCTGCAGAATGGAACGCTGAGCTCACGTGCTGGTGGGAGATGCTGGGTGTCATGGATTTGTGCAGGGGGGAGCACAGAGCATGGAGCAAACAGCATGGGGAGCTGCTGGGAGCTGTGCTGGGAGCTCAGTGTAGCCACATAGGGCTCTCTGTGCCGCAGATGCCAGCTGCAATTTACTTTTCCTTCCATGAACACAAGTGAGGGAAAGGTGTCTGAGGGTTCGAGCACGCAGGGGATGTGCGGTGCTGCCTCCAGCAGCTGCTCTCAGTCGTGTTGCATTGGCTGCAGGGTGCAGGAGGTGTGCTGTGCCTTGGGAAGCACTGCAGTGCTGCTGCCCGCCGATGGGTGAAACTGGGAGCAGGGCTGAAAGGAACCAGGCACAAACCTCAGCTCCTTTTTCGTCCCCCAGTGATAAAATGCTGCTGCACAGAGCGCTTTTCGATACGAGTGACTTCTTAACCTGTTCTGCAGGTGGACCTGTAAATAACGTGAGTCACTGCAGCTCTGTCAATAGCAGAGATTAGAAGCCCTCCCTCACTGTTTATGTATCCGAGCTCAGACCTGGCTCAGGGCTGCTTTATTGCCTGATGGGGCTGTTTGTACCCTGGCATGGCCCTCTCCATCAGTAGCTCTGGATCGCACATGAGCACAGTGCAGGAGACAAAGCCGTCCTTCCCTTACCAAGGTCTACGAGGCATAAAAACAAATAAATGAGCAGAGCTGTTTACGTATGCGATTTCCTGTTTGAGGCCAATGAGATGCTGTTGTTAAAACCAGTGAGAGGATCGGGCCCTGAACTCTAACCACACTGCTGTGAGCTGTGCTTCCTGCACAGCCCGCTGCCCAAAAAGGGGCTGCCAGGACCTGCGGTGGGATCCTGTGCTTGGGCTGCTGTGCACTGGGAACGTGCAGCTCCCACTGGTGCTGTGGACTTTGGGTGCAAGAAGGCTTTTGTCACCTGGGTGATGCCTTTGGGCTCGCCTGCTTGCCTTGTTTTGTTTGCCTGTGGATGCACGGGGTTTTGTCCGTATGCTGTGTGAGTGTTGTCCTGAGCCCTTGCTGTGCTGGGTGTTGCTGGTAGCAGGATGAAGTGCTGCTGTTTCCAGGCTGGGTGGCAGTCTGCACTTCTTGGAGCTGTGAGTGCTGCAGGTGAAGACAGGGTTTCTGTGCTCCCAGCAGGATGTGATGGAGAGGAGGAGCTTGGCTCATGGGCAGCCCAGTCAAGGGAAGGGAACTCTCCAGAACAGCGCTGAGCTGAGCTGGGGAGGTTGGCTTCTGCTTCCAAGAAGCACTCATTCACCTCACCCTGCTTCATTTCCCAGCTGTGAGCTGGGGCTGGCAGTGCTTCCCTGTTCAGCACAGCTCTGGGAATGCTTTGCGTACCAACGCTGAGGCTCAGACCAATGGCACAGCCCATGGGCATGGCTAACTCTCATGCAGTGCAGTGTGCCTCCCTGCAGGGAGGAAGAATGAGTCCATGTGGTCTCATTTAATATCTCCCTGTGGACCACCTCAGCCAGAATGGCGCAGGGCTTTGTTAAGAGAGGTGGATGTGTTGCTGTGTCTGTTAGTGTTGTGGGATGGAGAAAGATGTGCTGCACATCTCTGCAGGGCTGGCAGGGCTGTGCTTGGAAAGCCCATCCATCCAACACAGCCTGCAGTGCTCAGCTCTTCCTGACATTAACCTGGGCTGTCTCACTGCCTGTGTCTGATGCTCACATACATAGCTGGAGGGCTGTAAGGCTTGGTCCTTCGCTGTTTATCTTTGCTGTGGACTTGGCACTGCGCGTGAAGTCAGTCAGCAGTTGATAAATCCTTGCTCAGGGGGTGTTAGTCACACATCTGTGAGTAATCCGTGTCTTCGTCTCCAAAACCACCTGCAAATGGAGCGGGGGAAGGAGGGTCCTGGCTGCTTCGGTTGGGGCTCTCAGATTCCACAGAGGGGCTTAAACCACCTGCAGTGCCCATCTGCAGCACCAATAGATGAAGAGCTGTCCTCTCCCCTCGGAGCTGATGTTTCCAGGTTGGGGTACCAATCATTGTGCAAACAGCCGCACCTCTTGCTGCAGTCATGTATCCAAGGTGTCCTTGTACCACTAAAAATAGTGCCCGGGGTGGTTAGAGCAGGGATTTTTGGGTACGCTTATTTCCTCTTTTGCTCCTGCAGGCTGTTTGCTCTGCCTCTCATGAAACTGTGACTCAGTCGGTTTCATTTTCTGCTCACTGCCCTGTGCTGCACTCCTCCATAAGGTGGGATTCGTTTATCGCCAAACAAACCCTCTCTGAAAACACAGCCACCAGTGCTCGTCATTTCCCTTCACCTTTATTTACACAGCCTAAGCTTGTGCAACCCGAGCTTTGCACGGCAGTCCTCTCCTATCCCTGCACCCACCCAGGTAGGTCTGTCCCCGTGGAGCTGCACATGGGGCAGGACAGTGTCACACTGCAGTGACCAGCATGGCGTGGGCAGGCTGCGGGGTTTGATGGGGCTGCCAGGATGCTGTGCCCCAGTGCTGGGATGTGGCTCAGGAAGGAGCATCTCTGTGCTGGAAGCGTAAGCAGACAGAGAATTGTGTGTGCAGCACGGCAGGTGGCTGTGCTGGGTGCTGGGGCAGGGTTCTACTGGGTTTGCAGCTGAGCAGCAGTGCTGCTGTTGGTCTGCTGTGTGCTTCTGGAGAAAGAAAATGGGAAAAGCGTGTTCATGAGACCTGAGAGGTGATTCCTCCAAACCCTGGGCTTATGGCTGCCGGGGATGCAGTGCTGTGAGCACTTTATTTCTCAGTTCAGAACACATGGCTCCGATCAGAGCCATGCCATGACCCCAGGTACTTACCCAGGAGCTTTCTGTGTGCTGTGTGAGCACCGCATCCCTTTGGACTCAGATACCCCTTGGAGCTTCAGCTCCTTCCCACCCCTATGGGGATTGAGTGCTGCCCACAAGATGTGCCCCCCAGCATGCTGGCATCAGCAGCTCAGCTTTTGGTCACCGTGTCGCTGCTGGTGCCATGCAGGGGTACTTTTAAATGGTGGCATTTAAAAAGAAGCAGCCCCGTGCTGTTTGCTGAGGGATGCTGCATGGAGCTCTGGCTCCTGGTTGGGGTTGGATCTGGGATTCCTGCACTGTGCTGAACCGTTCTGCACTGAGAAATGCTGGCGTGTGGACAGAGCTCCAAGTGCAGCACTGAAGGTCAGCTTTGTGTGGTAACAGTCCTGTTGTCTTGCCAAAAAAAAGCATTCAAAATGTGGGTACGTGCCCTCAAGGGTGACTTCAAAATCACCTTTCTGAGAATGAATATATGTCAGACTGCTTTTGTTTTACCTTCTGCTTTCCAAACATTTACAGCCATGAACCCAAACCATTTCCTGCAACTGCCAAGGGTAGAAGTGGCATTGAATCATGGGGTGGTTTGGAGTTGGGAGGGACCATTAAAGGCCATCTGGTCCCACTCCCTACAACAAACAGAGACACCCACGGTTCAATTGGGTGCACAGAGCCCTGAGTTGGGTGTCTCTAGGGATGGGGCACCACTACATCTCATAAACTGATAGGGTTGTAAAACGTAGAACTGTTTGAGTTGGAATTACTGATGCGTGTGGGTGCTCTTGTCACTTGTCCTTGGCTTTCGAAGTGCAGGCTGAATAGGAGAGCCACCAAGGGTGCTTGAGAGATTTAGAGAGAGATTTAGACACGCCGGCACAAATTTAGGCTGGAAAAGCCTGCGTGGCCTCTTTCCAACCTGGGGAAAGCAGCAGCCGAGCTGCCTCTTGACTTCTCTCCCCCTTGCCTCTCTCAGAGGACCAGGTGGCCCAGCAGACCGAGGAGGTGTTCCGGAGCTACACCTTCTACCGCTACCAGCAGGAGAGAGAGGAGGGAGGGGAGGAGGTGCCCATGGACCCGGAGATCATGGAGATCCAGCAGGAGCTGGGCAGGTAAAATCTGCACCCCCAGCCCCGACCTGAGCCCGGCTGCTCAGCAGTCCGTGCCCATGACAGCCCGTCTTCCCCCCGGCAGCACCGGGAGCCAGGTGGGCAGGCGCCTGGCCATCATCGGGGATGACATCAACAAGCGGTACGACGCGGAGTTCCGCCACATGCTGAAGTCATTGCAGCCCACCAAGGAGAATGCCTACGAGTACTTCACCACCATAGCCTCCAGGTGAGACAGCAGGCAGCACGCCTCCGGGAGGGAAGGTGGCACTGATGCACTGCGGCTCATTAAAACCTTAAAGCCAGCCTGGAGCAGCTGCCCCCTGCAATGCGTGGGCTCCATCTGTTCCAACTTCATCCACATCACCACCCTGAGCTCTGACTGAGCTCACCGTTACGGTTCCTGTGTTCTCTGCCTGTCTGCTCTTGTTCCTGTTGCACTTTCTTCACTCACCGTCCCCTTGGCAGCCCTTGCACGAGCTGCCTGGGGGCAGAAAGTTTGGGTTGGGAAGCATGGCCAAGTGTGGATGTTCTAGCAACAGTGTGAAGACTGGAGGCAACACCCAGACGACGTTTTGCCCGTACTGCACGAGGCACAGCCTCAGTCTGTGTCCTGGGCTGCTTTGCTCTGCAGCCTCAAAGGCCTCATGCTGGCCCCATCAAGCGGCCTGTGGAAGCTCCAGTTGTGCTTTGAGGGGCTCAGCCCTCGTCCCTCTCCCTGCATTTTGCCCATAGGGCCACCTGGCTCACCCAGGGTCCTGCAGAAGACCCCTGCAGGGGTCCCTGGGTCTGGCGCAGCCCCGTCCCCGCGCCCCTCCGCTCGGTGTGTGTTGTCTAACTGCCTCTCTTCTGTCCTTTTCCTGCTCCCCTCTCCCTGGGAAGCCATGCTGCGCTGTTTGCCACCCTGAGGCGGTTAACGCACCGCAAACAGGTAAATTAACCTCTGTCCCTTGGTGCTCCTGTGTCCTCGTGCTCCATCCAAGGCTCTGAACTCCCTTTCCCCCTGCGACCGGCGCAGCCCTGCAGGGACAGCCATGACAGCACCAGGTTACAACACAGGGCCGGAGCCTCCTATTACTTTTCTTCTTTTTTCCCTTTTATTTTTCTTTTCTTTTCCTTCTTGCTAACCTAGCTGGAAACCAGAAACTCCCAGGTCAGTGCCAAATCTGCACACAGTGATGCAGTTTGTGCACAGCAGCTGACACTGGGAGCAGGAGCAGTAGGCACTGAGTGTATTGTGAACCCCCAGCCCTTGGGAGCATCGCTGCAGGTCAGATCAGTTGGTCTTGGAGAGATTTGTCTGTGCAGGAAAAGGGAAAATCCTGCTCTAATACACATTTGCCCTAGATCTATATAAACGTTCTTGCCTCTGGGTATGGCTGCACAAGCAAGGGATGCTGTGTGCACATGGGTTGCAAACCTGATCCTGGCTGCATGTGTAGCACACTGCAGCCTGCAGACTGATGGCTTAAACTGGCATCGGGTGCAGCTCACCCTGTGTAACACAATCCCAAACAGCTCCACAGCTCTGCCCTGTGCTGGGATGCAGCCCGGGGGTAAAGGGCAGGACGTGTGTGTGGGGTGTGCAGAACCCCAGAGCCATCCCCAGGTTTTCATCTGAGCTGAGTTTCAGAGACCTGGCCAAGCCAAGCAATGCTGGCCCACACTGTGGTGGCTGTGCTCCTAAAGCACGTGAGGTGATCAGTGGCCATGCAGTGCATAGCCACAAAACCACTGCTTTCCCTGTGCTGTTGGGATGCTCCTCCAGCAGCGCAGCACTCTCAGCTCTGCCCTGCAGCCCACGCTGATTGGGAGCCCTGGGCAGCGCAGGGATGGAGCCAAGCAGGGCGTCCTCCCCCAAGGAGGGATTGTAACCCGACCATTGGCTTCATTTCAGCTTGTTTGAGAGCGGCATAAACTGGGGCCGGGTGATCGCACTGCTGGGCTTCGGTTACTGCATGGCCATCCACGTCTACCAGCACGGCATCACGGGGTTCCTGCGCCGCATCGCCCGCTACGTCACCGACTTCATGCTGCGCAACCGCATTGCGCGGTGGATCGCCCAGCAGGGAGGATGGGTGAGGCGAGGGCGCTGCGCCCAGGGGACGGGGCCGAGGGGGGTGGGTGGGATCCAGCAGGAGATGGGAGCAGAGCGCAGTGTGGTCCAGGCAGGAGGCAGGCACTTCTCACGCGCTCTGCTCTGTTTCCCTCTGTCAGGTGGCTGCACTCGATCTGGACAATGTTTACATGAAGTACATGCTGGCGGTGCTGGCCCTGGTGATGGTGGGGCATTTAGTGGTACGACGCTTCTTCAGGCCCTGACCGCCGTGGGGTGGAGGCGGGGGTCCCGCCGAGCTCTCTCTCAAACCTCTGCTCCGCGGTGACATCTCACAGGAGAGGGGCATTCAAGGGACCTCTGAGAGAGAGAGCAGCGTGGACCCTTGAGCCTCCCACTGCAGGACACGGGGCCGTGCCGCCCAGGAGACACCACTGGGAGCTGCAGAGAGGGGCAGCGGGGAGGAGAGGGATCGGCTCTGCTGTCTGCTTGGTGCCTTGCTGGGCTGCTGAGGGCAGAGCGGCGCTGAGACCTCGTGGCACACAGCAGTGAGGCAGCAGATCAGGCTGCTCTGCAGGAACCGACGCGTTGCCGTGAGAGCACCTGTCTGTGTGTGCTGTGTCTGCTCTGTGCTGTTCTTAAGGCGCTCCTGGGGTGGGCGCAAAGCTCCCCGTGGCTGATGGCTCCATCCCACACTGTGCCTGTATTTGAGGAGGGATTCCAACCTCGGTTGTGTTGTCTGCAAATCACTGGAGGGGCGAGCCAGCATTAGAAAGTGTGGGGTTTGCTTTCGTCTTTCCTCTGCTCCTGAGCCCAAGTACTTGAGCCTTCTCTTTCTTTATAACAAGCATCCCTTACCTTCTTTAAGAACCACACTGGCTACCTGATGGTGGGAACATGCATGACACCAGCAGGCTGCCCATGCTCAACCCACACTGTAGCTCCCCAGGGCAGGCACAGGTCCTGGGGTGCAGCTGTGCCTCATTGCCTGCTCCCCAGCCCCACTGTGACGCCCAGAGCTGTGTGCCAGCAGGCCTGGGGAGCATCAGTGGTTTTCCAAACACTAAAAAGCTGTGGGGCAGCGTGCAGTGGGTGCAAGCAGCCTGCCCTCCTCCCATTCTGCTGGCTATTTCTATCCAGCACATTTGCATGCTGCCCACTGGGACCAGTGGGTGTCCCTCGCTGCCAGTAGGAGGCACTGGGGTTGCACCACCGTGTCCCTGCTCCCACTGTAGGAGCTGGGCTGGAGGTGCAGGGATCCCAGGGCACATCTGAGCTGGGAGCAGCACACAGCCTTGTGCATGCATGGCTTCTTTGGTGAGTGGCCCGACCTTGTTCTGTTCATGGCTGATGCTTGAAGATGAGCTTTGGGGGGGAGGGCAGCTGGCTCCTCTCGCCCATCTCAGATCTTTCTGACTTCTGCAAAATAGGGAGAGCATCCCAGCACATCCCAGCATTAACTGCCTTGCTCAGCCCTGTTCCTTTTACTCCAGGCAACTCTTTAAGGTTTGAAACTGTGATGGCCTTCTCTGAGCCAAACCCACCCTGTACCAGCATCACACACTCCCAGGGCAGCTCAGCAGGAGCCCTACGATGAGCAGTGGGGCTGTGCTGGGGCTCCTCCTGCTGCAGGGGGATCCCTGTGGGGCTGCACCCTTACAGACAGCAGCAGCACACCCTGAGCAGCCTTCATGGGAGCCAGGGGGAGAATGGTGGGCCCAGGGCAGCCCTCCTGTCCCCCCAACAGGGGCATTTCCTAATGGATGCCTGTCTGTTCTGTTTGTAAAACCTTTCATATCACCTCCCTGCACTGATTCTTACCCTTGTCTTCAGATTTGTCCTCAATGTCTTGGGACTGCTCTGCCCCAGCACAGAGGACACCTGGCAGCCTTGCAGGACTGGCCATAATTTTATACCACTGATATTCCTCAGGTTTCTGTGTTTTAATGAAACTTTTCAGCCTCTTTCTGTATCAGGGTCTTCCTGTGCTCATCACTCCAACCCCATGTCTGCAGTATCCCTGCCCCTGGCGGAGTGCCCTGAACTGCACTCACTGGAAGGACATTAAAATATTTGCTATATTCCTCTTTATCTATCGGTCTTGGTTGCTTTCCTTGTAATCCTGAAGTGCTGAGTGTCTGCAGTGCACTGTGCCCAGGTTTTGCAGCCGTGCAGATGCTCTGCAGTCAATTTGTCCCCTTTGCAAGTGCACTTCTTTGCATTTAACCATGCAGCTTCATCTGCCATCCTGTCACTGCTTCACTGCCTCAAGCAGAACTTGATATTCCCTGACTGGTGGGAGCACAGACAGCCTGCAGGTCCCCGTCCCCACCTTCATTTGTGGGTGAGAACACCGCCAGATGGAGCTTCTCTGCCGCTGTGAACGACTAATTGCTATTTTCCTTTTCTCTCAATCAGCCCCGTTATCTGCATGCCCCACTGCTCTCGCTGGCTGCTTTGCTTTGGTTCCAGCAGGACTTTTTGCAGAGGACCTCGGGAAGAAAGCAGTACATGTCTGCTCATTACGCTGTTCACTACTTTACCAACACACTCTGGGAACTCTAAGGGAGCACATAAACAGCCCTAAGTTATCTTCATCTTCCTGAAGGGCTTCACCTTCTGAACCCAATTCAGTGTAAGGCCAGGGGACGTTAAATAAAGGAGACTTTTCAGCTCTGTGGTAGATGATCAAGCGTTGATGCAGTCTGTGATACCAGAACTGAGAAGGGAGTTTTTAACCTTGGTGCTGAACGAAGGGAAGTTTCCATTCCTAGCCATATATTCTTTTCTCAGGGGATTAAAGGGAGGACTGCCTCACGATGTCAGCACATTGTCTCCCTCTGCTCTCATCTCTCCTTGCCTTCCTCACCCCCGGCACCCAGCAGGCTTGGACTGGGAGCATTGCTGGGTGCTGCCCTGTAGCCCTGTGTCCTATTGCTGGGTGACAGCAGCGCTGCTCGGTGCTGAGCTGGGAGTCTGACATGCAGCAAAAGCACTGCTGGGCTCCTGCAGGTTCTCAGGATAAGTCCAGGTGCTCCCTGAAAGGCTGGGTCAGCACGTTTAGTGCTGCGGAATCATGGTTTTAGGCAGCATAAGCTGTGTTTAACCAGCCACAGGTGGCATTGTGCATAGTGGATGCTCCTCCTGTCACCTTCCCAGCTGCTGTGGTGCTATGGGGTATGGCTGCCACGTTTTGCCTTCCTCCCCTGGTGGGAAACTCTTAGCTGGGAAATGAAAGCAGAAGGTGAGAAGGCTTTGCTGTGGCCTTTCATAAGGAGAAGGTTGTTCACGTGGGCACAACAGTTGGAAGGAAAGAGTGTGAGCAAAGTGACTGAATCACTTTGGGGTTTGGTGGGCAGGGATGCTGCTTTTCAACAGCCCATGGTGGGCCTGCATTTCAGGAAGGAGCAGCTCTGATGCTCAGCACTCAGCAGTGCCAATGCATGGTTTGCTTTGTGCAGGGGGGGAAGTCAAGTGCTGCATCCCCTCTGCAGACAGACCCTGATCTGTGGGGTTGGATGGCTGCAGTCACTGCAGGAGGAGCTGCACCCCAGGGCTTGCAGAGAGGAGTGCTGAGTCCCTGCATGGGAAGAATTTAGGGAGGAAAAGGAGTTCTTCTGGTGAGGGGCTCTTTGTGCCTAGAAGAGGTGCTAAGGGAGCACAGCCCAGACAGAAAACTGGGTTCAAGCAGAAGGGTGTGTTTGGGGCTGGGATTTCATCCAGGTTGTAACGGGTCTGTAACAAGGGGGTGAGAGGCTGGAGGAAGAGCTGGAGGAAGAGCTCTGACTGAGCACCTGGAGGCAATGCGGGCTGCCCACCACCCTGGCCTTCCCTGCTGGATGGAGGAGGCTGATTTCAGCTTTGCTGGTCAGCACCCCCCTACCCTGCACTGAGCCACAACCCTCACCCACCCTCCCACCCCAGAGAGCATCCTTGGTGCTTGTGCCCAGTTCAGCCTCCTGCAGAGCACACCACATACTTGAAGCACACGGTGCTCCTCACAGCTCGCTCCCCAGTTCCTTTCCCCATCCCTGCAGGAAGCCCTGCTCTCTCCCAGCACAGCAGGGCACACCGTGGACCAACAAAGTGTGCCTTGCACTGCAGGCATCTTCTCTGGCAGCAGGAGGGGAGGAAGGAGCAGGCAGGGTCTGTGGTGAGCTGGGGAAGGAGCTGCCTGCAGATACAGGGACACGGCAGGTTTGCTTTTACCACAAAATCCTTTCCTTTCACAAATATTCTGTTTTAAAGTGATGTAATATATATATATATATTTGAAAATAAAATGGTACACACAGTGCAAACTCCTTCTGGTGTCCTTTGCTGGGTGCTCGAGGTACCAGTGGGTGCATTGCAGGTTCCCTTGCACAGATCTGCATGAGATACTCAGCTTCCCCATTGGTTTAGGGAGAGCAAAGCTGCCTCCTCACAGCTTTGCCAGCACGAGGGAAGAAGGATCTGCTGCTGAATCCCGCTTTACCATCCCTGAGAGCTGGTGCTGTAGGGATGCAGGGTGCAGCATGCTGTTGTCTGATCAGCAGCTCTTGTCCTGCCTCAAAATTTAGGACCTGTCCACGCCTCAGGAAACAAGGAGGGCTGGAAATCACGAAAGAGAGATCTGTTACAGAGGACGGTGGCAGGGTTCTCAGCTCTCAGTTACAACAGGTCTGTAACACACTCCAGCAAGTAAAGAGGAGACGTGTGTTGCTGCCAGAAACATCCAACAGGACAGAGGGGCTGCCCTTGCCCTGTGCTGGGAGCACTGGCAGACAGCACTGCCTGCTGCTGCTGTGAGGAGAAACCACACTGCTCGTGGTGATGGGATGCATGGCTGCTGTAGCACTGCATGGGGATGGCTTTGCTGTGTCAGCAGGCAGAGCAGCGTGGCTGTTATCTTCCAGCCGGCTTAGCAATGAATCCAAGAGGCTCAGCAGCTCCCATCCGCTGCTCTGCCCCATCCCACATTGCTGTGAATGAGTGTCCGTCAGGCAGAGCAGTGACAGTTCCTTTACCCTTGGCACGCCTGGCCTTGCAGTCTGTGCCTCTGACCGGTGGTGAGTTACACTGAGAGCTGGGGACGGGGGCAGGACGTCCGCCAAGAGGACATGGGACCAGAAGGGGCTGCAGGGCCTGAGCCCCAGCCATGCTCATTTCTGCAGAATTAATCCTGGGGAATGCATATGTGAGCACAGGGAGGAGACAAGGGCTTTGGTCATGCACCGCTGCAAAAGGAGTAGGGCTCAGCCTCGCTGCGCAGCCAGCCAGCAGCAGGTGAGGCATCGCAGTGTAAATAAACATTTACCCTCCAGTTCTTGCTCTCTGTACATAGCCATGTCACACAATTGCTGCTTGGTGCTTTGCAGTGGGATTCAAGCAGGGCTGGAGCATCCCCGGCCACGCAGCAGGACCTGGCTGCCCTGCAGGCAAAGGTTAAACTTTAACAAAGGGTAAATGACCCCAATTAAAGAGCAAACTGCTCCCATAATCCACTTTGTGTCCTTCCCCAAAACCGGATCAAGCTCCTAATTAAATTAGCAGAAAAAAAAATAATAAGGCCACAATATTATTGAGGTATTTGCCTTTGGCCATTCAAATAGAATTGACCAGAATTTGAGCGCTGGTGGCAACCTAAACCCAGATCTGGCATTTGAGGCAGTCCTTGCCTCTAGAATCAGGTCAGGCTCTGGGCGGCCCTGAGCTGTGCCACTGTGCTGACAGGGATGCCCTCCTTCCCTGGGCCTTGTCCCCATCCGCTCACCTCCTGTGTTGGTTCATCACCCATCTCTGGCATTGCACACAGAGGGAAGGAAGCAGCTTGGAGCTCCCAGCTGGAATGAGAGCAGGCGATGCACCAAAATGCTGTGATTGAGCAGAACTGGCACAGGCAGCTCTGACAGCAGCAGTGCAAACTGCTAAGCCAGTATCTATTTTTTCATGCTATCAATTGGCAGCAAGAGAGCTGGGCTCTTCTCATGCTCACTCCTTGTTCTCATATCCTCCCAACTTTCCCAGTGGGTGACCTGAAGTGAGGACAGCTCGAGAGCATGGCAGCGCTGATGGCAGGGCAGAGGTGGGACCACTCCAGCAGCTGGGATGGTTCTGGCACGGATGTGCTCTGCTCTGCTTGTGCTTGCAGGCACAGAGCTGGAAATCTGGCAGGGTGACTTCACATCTGTGATACACCACTGAGACCCTCGTCGTCATGGGGATTCTGCAGGAACTCAGCTCTCTGGGATGGATATCTGCTGCAAAAGGAGGAACCTCTTCTGTCAAAGTTAGAAGAACCGGTTCAGCACAAAGGGAGCAGTGATTTCAGTTTTTACCTATTCCAGTCATTGGAGGAGAGCATACCACAGCACTGTGTTCATACAGGTCGCTTTCCAAATTCAAAGCTCTCTCTACCCTAAAACATTCATACGTTTGCTCAAACCTCTCTGCATCATTCTGGCCTCCCAGATGGTCAGGGGAAGGACCCTGGCATGTGAGCTGACTGCACTTGGCTGGGGGGATTTACACCAGAGGGGTTGGTGGGCTTAGTTATTGCCAAAGGGAGACTGAGGTCAGAAAGCTGAGAAAGGACAGAGCCTGCTGGCCCAGATAACCGCCTTTGAGCTGTGCAGAGCACGTGAGCAGCACAAGACACTGATAAACTCCTCTTCTTTGCAATCATCTTGCAAGAGTTACACACCTGGGGAGGAACAGCCTCACATATCAGTGCAGGTACGGGGCTGAGCTGCTGGAAAGGAGCTCTGCAGAGAAGGACCTGGGCGTCCTGGTGGCCAGCGGGGCGACCACGAGCCATCGGCTGCCCTGGTGGTTCCTTGGGGCACACGGCACAGAGCGCAGCCCGCAGGGTGAGGAGGCGCTGCTCCCCTCTGCTCTGCCCTGGGCTCCCCAATAAAGGGCAGACGTGGAGCTGCTGCGGAGGGGCTGCAGAGATGATCGGGTGCTGGTGATCTCCATTGGCTCCGTGCTGCTCATCCATTCTGTGGTTCTGTGGCACACACGGAGCATTGCCCCCAGCCAAAGCACTGCGCTCCATCCCAGCCCAGCTGGCACCTCACTGCTGCCTGGGATAACCACAGCTGATGCTGCAGGTTGGTAGGGGCCATCATGCAAGGGAAGAAATGCTCCAGCTGCTCAGGAAGCCACTGAAAAGCCATCAGAGGAGCGACTCAGGAGAAGTTCTGCCTTTCTCCCACTCTCCAGCTGCCATCTCTCCTATCTCCCAAATGTTTTGATTTCTCTTTCTTAGCAAAGTTTTCTCTTTCTTTACTTGCTGCAGAATCCGTCTCTCTCTTTTCCCTTTGCTATGAGTTCCCTGGGGTCTCTGTGTTCTTTCACCTTTTCTCTTTCTATTTCTGTGAAAGACCGAAGTAATAAAGAGAATAAAGCAGTTGTTCTCCCAAACAAAAGTCTTCTCACTGTTTGGATGCATGTTGACGGGTTCATAACGCTCAGCCAAATCATTTTGATCAAGAAGAAGCAGTTGCTGAAGTTTTCTGGCTGGAAATGGCATTTCTGTTAAAACAAGAGATGCTTGGATGCAATGACTCAGCCAGCTGGATCTTGGCCTTAAGTGAAAAAAGAAAAACAAAACCACAAAGCCAATAAATGCAGATTTAGAGGCAGCGCTTCTTCCCAGGTCATGTGGAAGCCTCGAATTAATAAATCAGGATGGAAAATGGCTTCAACTGAAAATTCCAGGCAGCTGTTGCCCTTCCTCTTCATGCATAACCGCCAGCAATAAACACTCTGCAGGCTGATTAATGCCCCCAGCAGCTCAGCAGACGCTGCCCCTGGGTTGGTGTTTCTGGCCCGCCGGGCTGCTGCTGCCCTCCCCCAGCTCGCTGCTGCTGCTCCCAGCCCTCAGGAAGGTCCCACAAGGAAACCCCCTCCCCAAACTTCTCAGGGGCACAGCAGCACCTGGAGCTGAATTTGATTTAAGTGAGAGCATTGCTCCCAACTGCAGTAGGTTTTCTCAATTAACCCCACGTGTAGGAAGGACCTTGAGATGGGTGTCAAAGTGCATTTCTGGGGCGTTACAAAACCCTCTGGATGGGCTTCAAACCCAATATCCGTGACCTGATGCTAATCCCAGGGCTGAGATCGTGGCTTAGCGAGACAGAAGGAAGCAGCTGAGTTTGGGAGCTGCTAACCCAGCACCACACAGCAGCCTGCAGTGACTTTGCTGCAGATTCCTGCGGCTTTATTCTTGAGGCTGGGGGTCTGCACCCCATCCCTCCCGCACGCATCAGGGTGGCTCCAGGGGTCTGGGGCTGAGCTGTGCAGGTCTCTGCTCTGCCGAGCAGGAATGGCAGCTCAGGGAGGTGAAGGCAGGACGCTGCACGTCGCATTGGTGCTGGGCTCGGCCTGCGGCACGTGGTTAATTAACAAGGCTCAGCTAGAGCGCGCTAATTTGTTAAGCTGCATAGCTTAATTGCTTGCAGTCCTGTGCCTATCCCCACGTTAAGCTCCTCGTAAAACAGACGGGGGCTGAGCTGCGTTTGCTTTTTTGACTGCCGGGTGCAGCTTCTGCACGCAGATAAGGCAGAGCCGTTCCCCCGGGGTTATCGCTGTGATGCAGCCCCGTCCCGCAGTTCACTGCCACCACTGCTGATGGGTGAGCAGTGCTGAGCCCCCCACCATGGAGAACTTACCCTGGAACTCGCTCCGGCCTTCTGGCCCACAAGCTGAGAGCCATTGGGTTTTACACTGCACAAAGCGGCTCCCAGGATGAGCTGTGGGCAGGCACCAGGAGCAGGCAGTGCCCGTGGGCACACAGTGCTTTATGGCACGCTGAAAACCACGTTTTCATGCTTCATGCTAAGAAAACTAGTGGATTATCGCTGTTACCGCTGCTATTTTTAATAGAATATCATTTCAATGTACAAACGGGCACAGAATCAGAGAGTGGCTTGGGCTGGCAGGGACCTCGAGCATCATCACGTTCCAACTCCCATGTTTTACTCTGCAGTGCCAGAGCCAGCAGCTCTGAGCTGTTCACAGTGTGGCAATTGTCACAGATGTCCCTGCCCCACTCCGTCCTCACAGCAGCTCTCAGTCTCAGCACAGCAGACACAGCAGCCTGGCTTTATTGCTGGTGTAAATCAGAGGAGCTCCGCCGACCTGGTGGAGCATTGCAGATTTATGCCAGGAGCTGACCTGGCATCTCTATTTTCAAAACTAGGGCAGATTGAAATATGCTGCTTTTTGATAATATATTCAGGTTAACGGGGCTTTTGTATTTGAGCAATTAATCTTGCGTGGAATGGAAACCTCTTGGGACAACGTGAGAAGGTTGCTAAGAAGAGGAAAACAAATATGGTTGTGTAACTCTGCTCTCCTATGTCCCCTCTCTCATGAAAACATATTGCAGTGATACAACAGTGATCTAAAATCCAATAATAATATTACTTTAATATACAGAAGCATAGCGAGATGTAATATAGCAATGATTTTACTAAGAGGTAATTTTACAGTAATACAGGATGAGGTAATGTGACTCAAAGCAGAATTATTGGGACGTAAATCTGGGTAAGAAAAGAGAAACTCTTCTGTGCCAAAGGAAGGAAGGCTGCCCAGTTCACAGCCAGGCTTGTTCCTCCTGCAGTGCTGTGCACTCATGCTGGGGTCTGTGTGTGCCCAGGCTGTACCATGTTGCCCAAGGAGGCTGTGGATGCCCCGTGCCTGCAGGCATTCAAGGCCAGGCTGGATGTGGCTCTGGGCAGCCTGGGCTGCTGGTTGGTGACCTGCACACAGCAGTGGGTTGGAGCTGGATGAGCACTGTGCTCCTTTGCAACCCAGGCCATTCTATGATCTGAAACCATTGACTTCATCAGCTGATTCACTCCATAGCAGACACTGTTTAGAAGCCCAGAGCAGTGGTACCCCCACCCCAGGCTGTGACATCTCTGCCATGAGCCAGTCTGCTATGATTCAGGGCAAATCTGTTCATTACCATTACCTTCTTCTTTGCTCTGAAGCTCAGGTAAGGCTGATACATCACTCACAGGGCTATATTTTCCCTCTTTGCATTTGCTCTTCTACTGTCATAACCTATCATCCCCCAACCTCACAAATTACCAAGACCTTCATGATTTGACGCCTAGCTTTTAATAATGCTTTCAGCATAATATACTCCAAAATAACCAGGGGATTCCACTGCCTTGTGCCAAGCAGAAAGGCAATGGAGATCCGTGCTCCAGTCCAGGGAAGGAGACGCTTCCAGCTACCAACTGCTCCAGCGTTTGCTGTGACTGCGCTGTCACCACCTCACACCAGCACTGGGAGCACTGGGAGCACTGGGAGCACTGGGAGGACTGGAGCTGCTCAGGGCTGTGCTGTGGCACACCTGCCTTGCAGCATGGCCTGAGCTCCCACATGAAGTAGCAGCAGCCTGTTGGGATGTGCAGCAGACTTCTGCTTGATGAACGCGTGTTGCATCTGTTCTTTCAGAGCAGTAATGATGCTGCACAAACACTGTCTCAATAGCACCGGGTTGATTTATGCTGGCTGAAAATCTACCCCCCTACCATGTGGGTTGTTGGTTTTTTTTGTCTTTTCTCCTTCCCTCCCCCTAAAAAATTCTCTTTGGAGCCCAATAAAACAGCAGCTCTCGGTGGTTCTGTTACAGCAGTAATACTGCATTCTGCCAGGAACCAGCAATGCTGCTCCCGGCCATGGAATTCAGGTAATGACCCATAACTGAAGTAAATTAGTGTTTAATTCCCCATCTCTCGCAGACAGCTTACTAATGGAAATTGATTTCCAGCTTTTTCCTTTTCCATTTAACATGCTCCTCTCACATCTTTATTTCAGATCCAAGTGTTTCTCGGTGACTTTCAGCCCAAGGGTGACCAGCGAGCTGTGCAGCAGCACCCAGCAGTGGCAAGGGCAGAGGTTCCCTGCAGGCACAGCAGCTCCTCCTGCCCACAGGAGCCCAACCTGAGATCCCCAGTTGAAACACATCGGTGTAGCTCATATCCCTGCAGCACCCCCAGACTTCATGCTACCCCAGGCCTGATCCTCATCCGTGTCTCTCACGCAGCTCACCAGCACCGCACGCCTTACGCCTTGGCACCGTGCTCTACCCACACATCACCCCGAGCATCGTTGCAGCGTCAGCCCAGGGCCAGGCGGTGCACGCAGGGCCCCTCTGGGCTCTGTGTAATCTGACCCACGCAGCGATGCGCACACACCCCTTTTCTCTGCTATTTGGGCAAAACTCAACGGCCGTTCCCCTCCTCGCACAGCAGCAGCAGCGCAGGCAGAAGCTGGCCTCGGATGCCCGACCTTTCTCCTTCGCACGGCACAGACGGGCGGTGAGAGACGGTAAGGCTTTACGGCTCAAGCCCCACGGAGGCAAACTGAGATATCCAAGCAACGCCGTGCTGCCCGCAGCCCTTCTGCAGCGTGTCGGGCAGCCTGGCTGGTGCTGGTTTACACTCCCAAAGCAGGAGCGACAGCTTGCTTCTGCCTGCTCGGTTCTCTCCCTCCAGAGACACATTAATAGTGCTATAAATTGTCTGGTGAAGGAATTGTTGGTGGCAGACGGCGTCGGGGGCATTTGTTCCTTATTGACATACAGACTGGCTGATGTGAGCTTCTAAAGAGGAAAGCTCTGCAGCGTGATGATGATAATAATAACCATTAGCACAGGCAATAGCAAAGCCTTGGTTGTGAGTTAGAATGCTGCACAGATGAGCAGATCGGTCCTGCCCTTCTGCTCCCTGCATCCCCTACCTGTGTTCTGAGCACCAGGGCTGTTTGTGTGCCTCCTTCTCTCTCCTTGCACTGCTAAAAGCAATCTCCCCCAGTGCATCTGCTCAGGTGCATTACGTGCTTCTGCTGACAGCACCGAGCTGCTGTGCTCCTGGAGAATCCTTTATCTCCAATGAATGCTAATTCAGCTTCAGTTCCTTAATGGAGCAAAGTGAAGGCGAACACAGACAGATGGAGGAAGGGCACGAGGCTGTCGGGTTCACAGCCCTCCTGAGGATAACAGCAGGGGAATGAAATGCTGGATGCCATCCTTCCCAGAGCTGTTTTGTGTTGGAAAGGTAATTGTTAAATATATGTTCCTTTCATGCAAACAGGCTGTGGTTAGACTGTGAGCAAACTAAGAAACCTGTGCCTCAGCTTACCTGTTAATGGAGGCAAGAATTCTGCTTCTGTCTGCTAGGGCTGCAGGGAGGATTAAAAGAGGTTCATTGAGAATTTAATTTACTGTTAGGACACTGTCTTGTTGCAGACCTCAATTAAAATACAAATCCATGGCAAAAAGTGAGATGAAGTCAGAATGGATGGGGTTTTCTAGGCATGATCTGTCTGGGTTTTCATATTCAGAATGGCATGCAGAGGAGAGATAACAGCTCTGCTGAGACGTGTAGGCTCTGTGAGCACACACAGTTGTGCGCTGTCTGACTTCAGCATTCAGAGGAGGAATGATAAAAGTAACTGAAGCCTTGTCTGCTAAGAATATAAGCACCTCAGGTGAACCCTGCCACACAGAGCTTGTAAGAGCCCAGAAAATAATGTGGGAGCCACTTTACTCGGCAGATCAAGGGGAAAATGTAACCACGGCAGAAATAATTACCCCTACTTCACAGCCTGGGCAGAGGGAAGTCAGTAGCAATGCTGAATACAAATTAAACACTTACCCACTAAAGCGGGGTGTGGGCAACGAGCGGAAAAGATCAAAGCAAGAAAAAGCGATTTCCAAACTGATGATCAATTGCTGTTTTTAAGCTGCAATAGGCAAAAGAGCACTGCACGTCGCCAGGGGAGGATGTGGGCTTACACCGTAGGTTTTACAGTCCTGCCGCACGTCGGGGGTTTCCTCGGCTGGTTCATCAATAGGAAAGAAACTCCTGTTTGGTACGAGAAGCTGAAAAAGCCCTCATGGTGCCCACCCCGCAAAATGTTCCCCGTTGCTTGGACCATCCTGTACACCGGAATGGGGTGAGTGCTGCACGGCCCCCCAGCTCATCACGCTTCTTCAGGTGCAATATTGCAAACTCTTCAGTTTGCCTTAATACTCCTTTTCTGGGTCAGCAGGGCAGGGCAGGTATGCTGATTCCCAGCAATGGGAATTCCCAGCTGTTAGCCTTGCACTCACGCTGGGGTCTGTACGTGCCCAGGCTGCACCAGGTTCCCCAGGAGGCTGTGGATGCCCCATCCCTGCAGGCATTCGAGGCCAGGCTGGATGTGGCTCTGGGCAGCCTGGGCTGCTGGTTGGTGACCTGCACACAGCAGGGGGTTGAAAGGAGATGATCGTTGTGGTCCTTTTCAACCCAGGCCATTCTGTGATTCTATGAAGCTGAGCTGCCTTCTGAGCTGAGCTCCTCAGCTTTTGCTCCAGGCTGTGCTTCAGGCTGCGCACAGCCCACCCTCAGCACTGTGATAGGACACCAATAACAACTGCTGCTCTGGGGAAATCCTGTGAGCCACGCAGGTGTGGGAGATGAGAGGACTGAGAGCAGCAAGGGGTGCAGAAGCAGCAGCTGTGCAGATACAGCAGTCGTGCAAACCTCTGCTGCAAATCTTGTGTGAGGAGTTTGTCTACATGATGGATTTACTCACTGTGGGACAGCAAAGCACTGACGAGTTTCCCTCTTCACAGCTATGCCTCCTACCTGATCTGGAATGACCTGGGTGGCTGCAGCAGCAAAGCTATCATCCCACTTGGCCTCTATGGGGCTCAGCTGGCCTTGAACTGGGCTTGGCCTCCCTTCTTCTTTGGTGCTCGTAACCTGAAGATGGTAATGTACCCTGGACACCCTGCTGGGTGTTTTGGGCCTCTTTGGAGAGTTTCTACCTAGAATTACGCAACTGTAAAGAAAGCTGCAGGAAGAGTTTTTGTTCTGTTATAATTAATGCTGCACCTGGCTCTAGGCAATGGTATCAGCCCCCTCCACTCCTCACCCTGCTCCTGTCCCTCTGATAGCGGATCCTACCAGAGCAGGGCGGGAGATTCAAAAGTCAATAGCCCAGCTGTTGCATCTCCCTGTTAAGGACTCGGGGTGGCAGATAAGTCCTTCTGAGAGACACACCCTGCCCAAGCAAGCAGCAAAGCAGCATCCCTGGGGGAGGGAACAGTAGCTGTGCTTATCGAGCAGTACAACACAACACAGTGTGCATAGCAGAGCCTTTAGGAGGGTATGCGTGAAGGTATGGCAGCGTGGCAGAGCTGGGCACATGCTGGACTCAAGAAGCATTTATCTGAACATCAGAGGCACAGATTGGCATGTTTCCATCTCAGCTTTGTCACCCTGTTGATGAAATGTACATTTAGAAATTGATAGCAGCCATTGGTACTGATGAGCATGTTTCTGATGCACCCACATAGGCATTATCAGTAGAAGGGCCACTGAGCAGTGTATTAATCTGTGAAACCTGATAACAAACAAAACAACGGCACTGCTCTCACTCCTGGTTTGGTCTCACTCATTTGAGTCCAGAGCCGAGGTCTTAGGGCTCACGATCAGCCCAGCTGAATCCTCAGCGTGAAGTCTCCCTGGTTTCTATTCCTACTCCCAACCTCCACGGCTGTGATGCCCCGTCCATCCCTGGAGGTGTTCAAGGCCGGGTTGGATGGGGCCCTGGGCAGCCTGGGCTGCTATGAAATGGGGAGGTTGGTGGCCCTGCATGTGGCAGGGGGTTGGAGCTTCACGATCCTTGAGGTCCATCCCAACCCGGGCCATCCTGTGATGACCTGCAGCAGGAGGGTTTTTCGTCTTGCTGTATGTTCCCAAGAGGAAGAACAACAATAATTTTCTTCTGTCTGCTCTGCAGGCGCTGATCGACATCCTGTGCTTGGACAGCCTGGCCATCGGCACCGTGTGCTCCTGGTACCGCATCAACAAGGTGGCAGCGCTGCTGATGCTGCCCTACCTGGGCTGGCTGGCCATGGCAACCTGCCTGACCATCCGTATCTGGAAGGACAACCCTGAGCAAAAGACAGGAAAGAGCGAATAAGAGCAGGAGCGAAATGAAGGCGTTTGTGAAACTGCGCCAAGATCTGATAATTTCTGGGGTTTACTTTTGGATAGGCAGAACACACCTCCTCTTCCCATCTTCATCGTGGTTGTGCAAGGGAGAGGTGTCCACAGACACCTGTGTGCTTTTGCACAGCAGTCGTGCAGCTTTGGGAACTTTCTTTCCAACACTGCTGAGGTTTTGGGGCTGCAGCAGTACGGAGATCTTACTGCTATCAGGCCAAACTGCACGAGCCAAATTAGGATCTCATGATACCAGTGAAGTTCAGGGTAGCAGCCCAGGGCCTCCTTCTGTCCTGCTACCATTCCCTCAAAACTGAAACTGTTCACACGTGGTAAATCCCATCTCTTCTGGACCAAATAAAAATGCCCTCCACTGATGCACACCCATTTTTAAGAGCCTGTATTTTTGTTATTCTTGCTGTTGCTTCATTTTCAAGTGTCACCTGGTTTGTGCTTTATACCATTAACTTCTTATATATCAGCTCTTGAGCAGGCAGTAATCTGCCTTGCTCTGCTGCAGAAAGAAACTGGGCACTTTGACTTCTATTTGTGGAGCACTGCATTGCTGAGTGTGTTGCTCCAAGATAAAGAAGCAATGATTAGAATGCAAGTGCTTGTCCCAAGAGAAAATACCTCTATTCCACCTCTGTGTGCTATTCCTTACCGAAAGGCTGACATCAATGCCTTGGGTGGGTGAGAGGACACAAAAACAGACAGAAAGCCCTTAAAATGTTGGTTTGTTCAAGTACAGAAACACAAGATTTTTCTTTAAAATGTAAAAACTTGCTGACAGCGCTCTGAAAGGTGTAATTACAGGTATCTCATCTCACAGAATTTCCATTCCCTGAATATTATTGCTCAGGAAAGGCTAAAATAAGAGCATCCCTAGAGAAACAGCACCAAGCCATGCCACAGAGCCAGGCATGAAAGGAGAACGAACAAGCCCTTGTCCATCCTTTATTCTGGCTCTTGCACTGATCTTCAATCTGAACCTCAAAAATGTTGTGTTCTACACAAAATATTTACTACTATTTTTTCAATCAATAGAAATAATTTATGGGAAGAAAAGAAAAGGGAATCTTCTTTCTGGCAGCTGTCTGTAGGTTCAGGTGTGTGGGTTTATTTGCAAAGGTTTGGGAATGTAAAATAAATCGTGTTTGCTTGCACTAAAATGGAGAATAAATAAACACAAGTTTATTTTAACTTGTTTCACCAGTTTGGCATTAGGTTTGCAAAAGGGATCTGAAAAACTCAAAGGATCCCATCCCCAGGAGTCCATAGGCTGCGCCCAGGCCCTCAAAAGAAGGGATCAGCAGCAGAGCTGAAGGCGGCCTCATTCCTGAGCGTGTTTTAAGGGCAAATGGGCTGAATGTTCTTGTGCCCAACAACTGCAAGTGGAAGAGCTGGGTGCTCAGCATGGCAGGAAGATAAGCCCAAGAGAAACAAACAGCAGCAGCTGAGCACAGACAACATTTGTGCTGCTTTTTGGAAATCTGGCCACGGATCTTGCTCTGTCAATTTGATCCCATCCATTTCCTCCATTGCAGCTGAAGGACACCTTCATTCAGGGCTGCTGCGAGCGTTCTGCTGTCATCTCTGGAGTAAAAGCTGCGTGAGAGCAGGGCACTGAGCAGATGTGATTGTCAGCTAAAGTAGGGCCATAAAGCACACAGCAAGCAGCAGCAGAAAGATCATAAGCCAGTTACAAACAAACAAACAAGTAAAACAATACCATATGCTTCTGGGCTTTATCTAACTGCATGCTACTCATCTTATTTACAGCAAAGGACAGGAGGACATACATTATTTCTCCCTAAAAAGAAAGTAATATCTGGGCTGGAGATTCAATTCGGTGGAGTTAGGAACGATTGGGGGCATCTGAGCACCTCTGCTCTCCTGGTTAGCACGGAGCAGCCTCGAGGAGCAGAGCAGAGCCATCTAGCGCAGCAGGAAGGATAAGGCAAGTCCTCGCAGCGCTCCGGCCTCTGCAGAGAGGAGGAACATCACTTAAATTACGTGTAAGCTGGTGAATTGCTCTTGAATCGGCACAAAACTGCAATGCTTAATAACACGTCCAAATTCCATACCTGGACACCTATTTGGACACTCTTCAGAATTCCCCCCCTTTTCCCTTCTCCCTAATTTTTATTTCCTGTTAAGGTAAAGTAATACCTTGAATTAAATAGGATTGACTTTTATGAATATTCATATTTGCCCTCCCTATTTTCACCGCTGGCTTCTTTATTGCAGTTCTCCCTTCCAGTCCACCTATAATGCACCAGTAGCTTCTCTGATGCTTGCAGTTTCTTGCAGGCAGCAAAGCCAGCAAGTGCTCCCATGTGTAATGCATACGATTACAAGAAATCAATTGACAAACTTAAATTCAGCAAAGCACCCTCTTGTATTAATATTTAAAGCATCATTTAGTGTATTTACCACTTAAACAACTATGCTAAAACCCTTTGCATTAGAATAACGTTAATGATGTTTCAAAGTCAGCCATCCAGAAAATCTCTTCTGTTGTGCAGTGCAGAGCAAAACCAGCCTGTCCTCATGGCCTGGTTTTCTATTACTGCTACCCAGTGGATCTCGTGCTGCTGACCACCCAGGAGGGGAGTAAACTCTTCAAAAGGGCTGACAACAGCAGGACTAGGGGAAATGGATCCAAGTTGAGGGAGGGATGATTTAGGTTGGATGTTAGGGGGAAGTTCTTTACAAGGAGAGTGGTTAGGCCCTGGAACGGGCTGCCCAGGGAGGTTGTGGATGCCCCGTCCTTGGATGTGTTCAAGGCCAGGTTGGACAGGGTCCCGGACAACCTGATCTGAATGTGTGTGTTTGGTGGCCCTGCTAGGCAGGGGGGTTGGAACTACATGATCCGTGAGGTCCCTTCCAACCCGGGTGATTCTGTGATTCTGTGATTCTGTGACCACGCGACAGCTGGAAGAAGCACGTGGCAACACAGCATCCTCCTGCAGACCTGGGCTACTGTCAAATCAAAGGGAAGAGGAAAGAGAACCCAGAAAGATGCAAGAAATCCAAACCATGCCTTGGAGCCTGGCCTGCCAAAACTTGTGAAATTTTGCCTCTGAGAGGGGATTTCACTGGAGGTGCCATGGGGGTGAGCTCAGGGCCCTCCTCCCTGCTATTCTCTGTCTGAGGGGCATTTTTCCCCAGCCCATCTGCAAGGAGCATGGAGGAATTTTGCCTGAGCCAAAACAAACAAAGGCAGCCGGCAGGCTGGATCCATATCGCCTTGGTGGCTATGCAAGGTGCTCATCCAGCCCCTTAAATTAGCCTATGGAATGGATACCATATCCCACCCCAGAGTCAGGGAACATTCATAGCACACCGCAGGACATGTCGTGGTCTACATGGCTCAAGCAGTGACTCAGACAAAGGCCATGCATTCGTGGCAGTTTTCACAGGGTCGTGGCATTTAGAGAAGAGCCACCTCTCAGATCTCCATGTCCAGGGATGATCCCTCTCTCCAGGCTTCAGCCAGTCTGTCCAGAAAGACATTTTCAATACGAAACCAATTGTACACTTGATCTGAGCCCACAGGGCACATCCTCTGCCTGCTGGATATGCAGTATTTGTCCATAAATAAAATCTTGCTGCGCCTTTCCATCCAGCCCCTTTCTCCAACCCTTCCTCATTCAATAATTTACTAGCTGTTCCAGAAAACACTCTGGCTTCAGCAGGGAGGAACTTAAACTGACTCGCTGGTATCTGGAGCTATGTTAAAATAGAGAGTGAAATGTTAGAAAGAATTTGCTGCTGTGTGTAAACTTCAGTGAGCTGATGACAGGCCAGCAGCCCTCCCACAGCCTCTCGTTAGCGCTGGGAGGGGCAGAGCATCAATTCCCAGGGCTCTGAGCACCCACGGCTGGGGCTGCTCCCAGCAGCAAGGAGGTTGTGCTGCCTGGAGTTGGCCTTAACTTCCAGTTGGACTTTGAGTTAATTGGGCAAGCAGCAGCGCCTGCCCAGTAACACTCCTTCTCAGCCCTACAGGAAAGCAGTAATGGCTGTGTGTGCTGGGGATCATAGGCCAGGGACGTCCAGGGCTCGGATGTGAAGAGAAAGCGGGCGAGGAGGTGAGAGCATCCCTTCTCTCTGCTTGCACCTCAGCTCGTTTCAGCTGAGGTATTGCTCTTTTCACAGCACTGCCCAGAGGGGCACTGCTCAGGTTGAACCTCGTGGGATTCTGCAGCAGCTGACGTCTGTGTTTTCCTACCCCTTCTCTTAAAACTTGGCAGTGCAGTCCCGCAGTGCAATGAAAGGGGCAGGTGAGGGCCTCCAGGGGCTGAAGGAAGGAAAGCTGCCTCCGCACATCACTGTCAGCGAGTGTTTATTTATTTATCATGTAACGGTAGTTACAGCCGGAAAAAGCAGGAGGGGGATGGCTGCCAGACAATGTATCTAGGGAGATGTTTTGTTACTGCCACCAGCTGTCCCTTCGGAATAGAGAGCACATCTCAGCCATGACTCACACAGCCAGTGTCTTATTTCACTCTCACATCTATCCAGAAATGTTCCTCCAGCCCAAGAATGCAATAAAAGCCTCCTTTTCCTGGCAAGGACTTCCACTGCCAGGTCTCTTCCACTGCCCCTTTGTGATCAGCACAGAGCAGCCATTTCAACAGCAGTAAAGCTGCTCGGGCTGCAATTAAGAGGACAAGCAGATAACCTGCTGGGCAGAAAGGTCAAGGGATTATAACACTCTCCTTGTCAGATACTCGTTCAAGATGAGAAAGGGGAAAAAAAAAAACATCAGATTGTTCCCACATGTCTCTAAAATCAGTGGGAAAAGTGCTCTGTATTTGGAGGGATCCATGATCAGATCTTAATACCTGAGACGTGAGCCAAGCCAGAGCGCAGCCTCCAGAACAGAGCTCAGCCTTCCCTTGCTGGCTGTCCCCTGCCGGCAGCTTTCCCAGCTCTTCAAGTCCTACTGCAGGGTTGGTGACTTTGAAGCCTATTCCTCCTCTTTATTCACAGCTCCGATCGGGCATTCTGGCCTCGATGCCCCAACACGGGGAAGCACAGGGGGACGGGCTGCCAGATGTTGTAGGACACATCTTTCACAGGATGGCGAATGGGCTGAGGCAGGAAACCACAGCCTGGGTTTGCGCCGCTGAGAGGGAAGCAGCTGAAGGGCCCATCCAGTTCTACAGGGTCGGGTCCCTCCGCGGGAGCTTTCCCCACAAGTGAAGTGCAGCTGCTGAAGATTTACTGAAGAGGGAACAGTCCTCCCCTACCGGCTGCATCCAGCAGGGAGAGGCACAGGGTTCTGCTGGCGGTGAGCAGGATTTGGCCTCTGCTCTCAGCCTGCTGTGTGAGCTTTGAGGTGCTTGCAGACCTCCAGCGCTTCGCGGCCACGCAGCCGTTCTGCTGCGCAGGGTTTCTCAGAGCAGCACGAACTTCACAGGCAACAAAATAAAGCATGGAATCAGTGAGGAGAGGAAGGGTGAAGGAAGCCTGGGTAACAACGCCTGTTGGGAAGCGCAGTGATTTTAGCCGCGTGCTGCGGGGAGGTCCTGGCGTGAGGATGGCTGCAACCCGGACCCCCAGCACTCCTGTTCCATAACGTCTGATGGGGAAAGAATTCCATCAGTGGCTCCAGCCATCAGCTCCATGCACGGATGCCCCTGAACACACGCACAACTTCAGGGGAATTAGGGTCATTTAAAAACAACTGAATACAACCGATCAAAGCTTTCATTCCTAAGGCTCTAATGCAAAATGTCAGCTTGACAGCAGCTCGGTGGTGTCCCTTTATATTTTTGGCACAGGCAGACTCTGCAGGGGGGTGGATCGTGACTATTTAGTGCACTGCCCTAGATGGAGCTGTGAAGCAGCTGGGGAAGGGCTGGATAGAGGTAGAGTCTCAGTGCCACATTCCAGAGATTAGATAGGAGCTCTGCCCTGAGCTCTGCGGAGGGGCCAGGCAAGTGAAAGCTAAGGCTGCAGGAAAGATGGGACCTTAACAGTCAAGAGCTTCCAGAAATAAAAAAAGAAAAGTGGGTCAGAGTGAAGAAGGGTGCGTTTAACATACAGGGGGAAGACAGAGACAAGCTGTCAGTCATTAAGAGAGGATCCCCATCCCCAAAAACACTCCCAAAATGTCAGAGGTGAGAGTAACTGGACAGGGGAGCTGGAATCTGAGTGTAGTTACCAGGCAGAGCAAAAACACTACACTTGCTCTCCAGGAAAGTATTTCCAGCTTAAAAATAAATAAAATTTTGCACCAGGAAAATATATGTTCCACGGATAGGATGTCTTGGAACGTCTCAAATCCTTCACTGCGCTGCTGTCGCAAAACTCCATGCCAGCCATCACATAAACAACTTTCTCATCACTAGCAAATAGAGAAGGAGTGAAGGGGTGGGTGGTGTGCCCTGTCCCCAGAACACATTTCAGTGATGCTGTTAATGAAGAACTACAAAAGGTATTGTGATTCTCACAGTGCAGAAAGCCAAGCTAGCAAGGGGCTTGATAAAGCAGCCAGAAGGCAAACTATCTGCCCAGCAGCACAAGTTCATTCCTTTGTGGTGGTGCACAGCCTCTAAAGCTGTAGGAGAGCTGGCGATGGGGGAACCACGGGTGTGAGATGAAAGCAGGTGCTCACATCTCTGATTCCTACACAGAGCAGCCTGTCCTCCTCAAAGCGGTTTCCCGCTAACGTAGCCTGAACGTTCGATCAGATACAGCACAACATTTCATCTTCATCTAAATCATGACAGTGGGCTCCTGGGTGCAGAACCCAGGATGCTGGAGCTCTGATTTCCAATGTGCTTTGGCTAAAACTTGAGTTCTGCATCATTACACGCCTCCCATTCACCCCACTTCATGTCACAGAAAAGCTTCCCTGAGAAAGGCATGCTCAGGTTTTCACCAGGCTTGGCTCACATGGGATTGATACAAACTTTGATTAAACCGTGAGAAGAATTTCACATCATTCTGCACTTCTGAAGAGAGAATCCTCCCAAACTGAACATACAAACCCCTTTTCACAGCTCATGGGAAGCCCAGACAAACCCTGAGTATCCTTCCAAGCCACCGCAGCCTCTTTGAGAGCTCTGCTTGACACACTGCTGAGCAAAGCAAACACCCGAAGCTTGTGTCAATAGAATCTCTGTAGTCCTCATTTCTTTTATGAAGGACGGGTTCCACACCCACAATAGTTCAGAGCAATCACAATAAGCACTTCACCACAATGCCTCCAAGTGCTCTGTCCTTGGCACGCAGCTCACACCAGTCCCACTAAGTGCTGCCTCACCTCCAGGTCTGCACACACGTTTATCATCACAGCTCACAGTCTGATTCTTTGGCTCCTGTGCAATCACTCATCCGACATCTGCATCCCCTGCAGAAGCAAAGGGGAAAGAAACAGAGGAACCCTGCAAGAATCTCTAAGGCAATAGACTTTCAAAATCCGTACTCTTATCTGGCAGTGTTATCACTCCTGGAGTGCTAAGCATTTTTTAAATATTCAGCCAAAGAAGAGAAAAAATAGAGAACAATGTGCTCAGCACGTGGAATTGGAACTGTTCTGCACCTCAGATACCCACTGTGAATTATCAGCCTGGCTTCACAACATCTGTAACAAACTTCTGGCTTCAATTCCTACCGATACCATCTGTAACACTAACTTCAACAAGCTCCAATTTGGGATTTCATTCTCCTGGAAGAGCAGGGGGAAGGAAAGGCAATTTCTTGCTCTGGGCGCTCCAGGTGGCTCTCAGGGCCAAATCCACAACAATGGGGATTTTCCAGCAAACCAAAGGGGATTGCCACTCTCCCCTCTGAGCCAAAACAGTGGTCCTTCAAGGTCAGCAAAATAATAAACTGGCAAATGGAAGGTGAATGGAGAACCTGCCAGCTCTGCACCTTGCCAGCGATCCGTCACAGTCATGGATAAACAGATCCTGACGCTTCCAGGATTTTCCACCCATCTCTTGTCCCACCCACCACCAAGTCGTCACTTAATTTTAAATTAAAAAGGAGCGCGGGGGATTGTTAAAAAGACGTAGCAAAAGCTGGGGAGGGAAAGCTGAGAGCCTGGGACACCCAACCCCATCCAGCCTCTATCGCTGCTTTGTTCCATATTTAGCCCCCGACAACTGTCTCCAGCGCAGGGACTCCCAGCTCTGTTTTTTCCCTGCCCCCTGCACTCCCCGAGCTCTCCGAAATTGCTCTTCTTCCCGGTGGCTGTAACTGACTGCCCCTACAGCCGAGGAGATGGCAGAAAAGCAGGAGGAACCCAGCAACACCCAGAATGGTGAACCCGACAACGCAGAGGAGGGCGAGGGGAAAACGAAGAAGAAGGTGAAGAGGGAAGACCTGCCTCCGTTTGAAATCGTGACAGGGTAAGGGGGCTCACCACGCAGGGGTGCAGGAGTCTGACATGGGCACCTTGAGAGGTTTCTGCCTCAGCTCTGATGTTGGGTAACCAAAGGCAGCATCTGAAGTCGTGCACTTCTCGGTGTTTAGGCTTTAAGTCTGGCTTTCATTGCTGCGGGATTTTGTTAAGTTTCAACGTGTTTTGGAGCACAGACTCAGCCCGGGCAGGCAGGCAGTCAAATCTATTTGTTTTTATACAAGTAGGGCTGCTTCCCTAGAATTCAGCAGTCTTTTGCATTGCATGGAGTCCTGCTGAGTGCACTGGGATCGCTGCCCGATGGGAGGCACGGCCCTTGGTGAGCAGAGATCGATTTCTTGGCGTAATCAATGGCTCTGTCTGAAAGTTTCTCTATCTGTGCGTTAGGAAAAATAGCCCTGCTATGGCTGATTTGCTTTACGTACCTAAGAGACAGATCTTCCAAGAGCTCCACACTCACATCTGGAATTGGGCACTTGGAGAAGCCCTGCTCATGGATGGGCACCAAAACAAGAAGTGGCTTTCAAGCCAGCAAAGCAGCAGGCAGCTTCTTTTGTTGCAGAGAGCCTGGCCCCTTGAAAGAGGAGATACAACAGATCTGCTAGGAAGCTGAACTCTTGTCAGACATTGCTGACAACCGCTAAAAAAGTGTAATCTGTTCTCTCTAAGCACTCAGAAATGGTCAGAGCTCTGGTGTAAAGATGCCCCATGTAGTTCTTCCCTCTGGTCTCCCCTGAAGTCACCAAGGCTCCCAGTGCATAAACCAAACCCGTGATTTCTTCCAGCTGCTGCAGTGCAAACCTCAGAACAGACTGCAGAGCCCCACTAGGAAGGGCTGCTGCCCGGGACGTGGCCACCAGTAAGAGATGCTGCAAACTCTGTTGGGTTGGCACTTCTGAAAGCCACGCACGAGGTTTCATCTCACACAGCTGGGTTAAGCAGGGATGAATGCATAGGCTCTGAAAATCATCAATTAGATTACTTTGGGTAAAGCTTTTTTGGGAATGAGTTTAAATCCACGCTCTGCTATCTGCATACACAAAGCTGGGAGCAGCCCATTTTCTTTCTGTATGTTGATACCAAGCAAGACAAGAGCTGAAATCCCTGAAGGACTCAGCTCTTTGGTGAGGGAGCACAGAGCTGTCACTAGGGGTATTCATGCTGTGCTCATTACGATACTATTTGGAAACTGTTTAAAGCTATCTGGAGAATTCCTGCATCGCTCATGGCCTGGTATCCCCTGATTATTAGTTTATGACTGATATACTGGGTGCTAAAGGCGAGGATGAGGAAGCGAAGCAGAAATCCCAGAGGACCCAGAAAGATGTGCAGGAAAATCCAGCAATTTTTGCTCTCGTTCTGGGAAGGACCCTGTCACTGCAGGCTGTGCCTCCACCTGCTCTCATCACTGCTCAGATTTCCCAATTACTCACAATTTTTCAGCCAATAAAGCCAGCTATGCGAGTTATGAGAAAGCAACTGCCACTGTGCAAGCACTTAAATTCAATTACACTGCCTACTATTCAAGAATTTCAGTTTCAGCCCTTGGATTAGGGGCATCTTCTGACACACAGCCAAGTTTTCAAGCTGAGGCTCATAGCAGAGCCTGGTGTACACAAAACACGTTGGGAAACTGATCAGTCTGTTTGAGAACATTAACTTCCCCCCCCCCTCACTTTTTGTCAGCATTTGGCTCAGTACAGCTCTGGATAAATGCAAGCTCCTGCTGTGTGTTTTTCATGACATTTAAGTGGATATATTTATTCACACATTACCTAGAGTGTAAATGAGGCTCCTTCTATCAGGAGGTGATAAATCCTTGGTTTCTGTTACAGCTGGTCATTACAGACTTTCTATCATCGATGAGCACAAGTGTTTATTTGGGAATAGTTGGCAAAAAGCAGCAAAAACTTCAGATCCCAAAGCACCCCCCCCCTTCCACACTCACAGAGCTCACATGCAGCTCCTAAACACCGTGCCCTTATTGGAGAGGGAAACGGCGAGAAGATGGCTTCTCTATTTGCAAAACGAAAGAAGGCAGAGCAGCTGTCAGCCCAGTCACCACAATAGTTGGCAGTTGTCTATTTTAATAAATTCACAGTTATAGGCCAGACAACACCATGTTTGCATTTAGCACCTACAGCAATACAGGGTCTGGTGTAAGAAATAGGAGAGCAGAACTCATCTTGGTACATTCTGTTGGCATTCTGCTTTCCTAATCTTAGAAAACCAAAAAGGGCAAAATAGGGATAATGTGAACGTTTGTACACCACCTGCCACGCAATCCTGGGAAAACAGGCTTGCCAAGACTTGGTGATTTACTCAGGAACAGACACGAAGCTGGACCTCAGCGTCCAAGGAAGTAGGCTTTGCTTTCACAGCACACGACAAAGCTTTCTTACGGATGTATTTTGGTTATCAGTCACTTGTGGAGCGTTTAAACCTACCCAAAGAATCATGATACCTTGCTTCACCTCGCGTCATCTGCCAAGCATGCTGTAACTCAGAGGGGAGAGAAAGCAGCAGACAGCATCCAAGCACGCATGCAATCCTATGGCACACGTGGGTGCTCTTCCTGCTCTTTCACTGCTGCACCCCTTGCTGTGGGACTTCCCAGTTGCTCAGGGGACCAGAGACACCTTGTCCAAGTCCCAGCTGCTGGGAAGTCACAGCAAGGACGCAGCTGAGCCTCCTGAGGACTGTTGTTTACAATTCACACTTGTGCTGAAGTGCCCTCCCTCCTCTGGTTTACATGGGATTAAGGAGATTCTTGCTAACTAGCAAACAATCTACTGGTTGCCTCCGAATCAACCATCAAGTTTTCCAAGCTCTCAGCCAATTACTTAGGCTTGGAAAAAGCCCTTAGCTTTGTTTACATTCCTTATTGGAAACCTATTCATTAAGCCAATGCACATTCCATGCTGCCAGGACAGATTGAGGTGAACATCCCAGATAATCTCAGATGGATGCCAGGATGATAAGCACACAGATCTGTCTAGAAGGTCTGATTAAACACACAGTGAGTCAACGCATCCTGGAACAGATCACTGCTGTTCAAACTGCTCATCAAAACATACATGCTTAATTTCATCTCTGATGTCACCACTTTGCAGTCAAGGGAGTTAAATCAGGAATTAACTCGCACCTGCGACTCCGATGTGACACATCTGAACACACGACGTTCCTTCAGAACAGCTTCTTGCACCCACACAAACTTGCCTTCGACACGAGGCGGCCGGCAGCTCGTGGCACTCAGCAGGCTGGGCTTCCAAAGAAAACCTCAATTAAGGAATCATTAAATCGTTATCTGAAGAGTCGTTATTATTAGGACAGAGAGCAGCAGAAGTGCTGTTCTCAGAAAGATGTAAACTTTTCTTAGCTCAAAGACAACAAATGGAGTTTGTGGAATGAGAGAAGCTTTGCTGAAATAGCCTGACGATGCTGTTCAGTGACACCAGAGGAGGTCTTATAACACAAAGAAAATGAGAAATACCTGGCTCTAACAGGTAACCTTAGCTTCCATTTCTTAATGTTTTCCCTCTGTTCCCTTAATTTAGAGGACTCCAGAAGCTTTTCTAGGTAGTTTAGAACTTGTGCACAGAGAACCACAGACCAAATCACAGCAGAGCAGCATGATCTGTTTGCTCAGTAACCAAAACAAAAGCCTGTATCCACACTACTGCTGGCCATCCCTCATGAGCACACCTCCAGCTAAGACAATGCTAACACAGAAGGCCCCAGACAGGCTTTGCTATTAAATCCCAGCTTGGATAGACCTCATCTAAACAGCACTGAATAACGTAAGCATTTAATAATACAGTTCAGAAAGCAGCAGAAAATCTGCTTCTAATAAAACTTCTGAAGCCAGCCTTGCACTCTAACCATGCATTGTTATATAAATCAATGACATGCAAAAAGAATTAGGGTACTCTTTGAGTGACAGCACCAGCAGACATTCCTGGTGTGGCTGCTGTTCCACACACGATGCTGTTTCGACTCATCCATCTCACTGCATTCTGAACAATAACAATCTTCTCCTCCGAGCACAAAGCACTGTGCCAACCTAACCGTATCAACTCTCACACGACTTGGCTTGTGCAGCACACTGCTATTCCAAGGGAAGTCACTCATCTGTAAAATCACACTGTTGGGAAACCCAAACCAGAAGTGTGAGCTGTAACTCCAGGCCTTTCATTGCAAATGTGCACTGCAGGACCAACCAGAGCCTTCACCTGCTGGAGCAGCAGCAAACGTTCTGCAGGGACAGTGCTCTGTTATGCTCCTGCTTTCTGAAAAGCCAAAAACACCACAGGACTTTGGCAGCAGGGAAACCTCTGGCTGTGTGAGGACAAGTGCAGATACGTGCGTAGCAATGAGAAGTTTCTGGAAGTTTCTAAGTGGAATTAAACAGAGACAGAAAAATGTATTTAACCATTTAGGGTGACGTGGCTAAAGCTTGATAGCAGCTATAATTTACTCTGTTATGCATGTAGACAGCACCAATTGCAATCCTTTTCCACACAGAAGTCCTGCAGCCCATGCTGCAGCTCTTGCATCCAGGTATGACGGGATGAACTGTTTGCTACACCCTGCTTTCTGTTGAGCTGTTCCCATTCCAACCTGACAAGCAGAGCATCACGCTACTTGGGGCATTTCGTGCAGTCCTACCCTCAAAGCGAGGCCTTTTTCATTACAGTCCATAGGAAGACACCTGCTGATTATATATAATTCCAGCCCTTCACAGAACAGTCCTTATTCCAGGATTGCAACCATCCCACATTCTCAGCACGGCCCAGGCCAGGATTTCCCACTAGCAACCTGACAGTGATTCACTTCCTACACACTGAGCACAGCATACTGATTTTGAGTCCATTCATTCTTTTCCATGCCATTTATTTCCACCATCTCTGGAGATATCTTGGGCCACGTTGCATCACAGATTCTTTCCCCTCAGCAGAACAACATTCTGTCGCTGCTCCTGCAGCCTCACTGCTCGCCCCAATTAATATTTCTAGGAGTTTGAGAAGCTGTCCTGACCTTTTCACATTGCACCCCCTGGAGAGATCTGACATTATAACGTAACTGTAGACAAGAGATGAATAAGACACTTAGTGTTTTACAAAGATTGATTATAGCTTCGGTGGGAGCAGCAAGGTTACAGGTGCACCTGAAGCTCAGATGAGAGGAGTACAAGACTCTGGAAGATTACTAGCATCTAAGCACTAAAATGTTGTGCTGCTTTTTGTTGTTTTGCTTTGGCTACTCCATGCAGCCATCACTCCCACCCTCACAGGTCGCAGGGCACGTTGTCAGCAGTATCCTTCCTCTTTCCAACATTCTTCAAGCACAAAACACACACTCCAGTTAGGTGCTACAGGGAGCAAGCAGGAAAGCTCCGTACTGCCATTTATCAAAGCGAAAAAGACTAAGTGTTGAAAACTGGAAGCCTCACCACACAGTAATTGATCACCCAATGATGTTTAATGCATTTTTAGCCTTTCTTGGCAGGGATCTCCTTTTAACAGATAGCAAAAGAGAATCATGGTGGACGGTGCGACCGGTCCACGATCACACAGGATCTAACCCAATGCTGTAACCTTTCATCACCTGCTTCCTGAGATGCTTCTCTCCTCTCTACTTCCCACAGGGAACGCCTCCCAGCCATATTTTTCAAGTTCCAGTTCAGGAACGTGGAATACAGCTCAGGCAGGAACAAAACCTTCCTGTGTTACGTTGTAGAGACCCAAGGCAAAGAGTCGACGACTTCCCGGGGTTACCTGGAAGATGAGCACACAGCCTCCCATGCAGAAATCGCTTTCTTTAACACCATTTTGCCAAAGTGTGAATCGAGCCTCCGCTACAACATCACCTGGTACGTCTCCTCCAGCCCCTGCGTGGCCTGCGCCGACCGGATCAGCGAGACCCTGAGGAAGAACAAGAACCTGCGCCTGACCATCATGGTGGGACGCCTCTTCATGTGGGAGGAGCCAGACATGCAGGCTGCCCTGAAAAAAATGAAGTCTGCTGGCTGCAAGCTGAGGATCATGAAGCCTCAAGACTTTGAGTACGTCTGGCAGAACTTTGTGGAACAGGAAGAAGGAGAGGAAGCAAAGGCTTTCGTGCCATGGGAGGACATTCAAGAGAACTTCCAGTACTACGAGGAGAAGTTGGCTGAGATTCTGCAGTGAAGCTCACGTGAGTGAGGACTTCTGTTTGCTCACCTGGCTCCCTGTATTACTACTAGACTTCTCTTTTTCTTCAGGTTGTTAAAAACATAGCATGCAATCATTTTCATTTACTATTCCCTATGTGCCCAGCTGCACCTGGCAGTACCTGAATATTATCCTAGGCAGCACCTTCCCCCTCTAGAGGCAGTAAGGACACAATTGTCTCCTTCACAGCAGATGCTGAAGGGACTTAGAGATATTTTTTCCCTCGCAGTGAACACCTCCCAGGGGAAAAAGAATTACAAGGTAGGATCGCTAGATGGAACAAGAGTACCTCACTATTCCCTGCATGTATGATATTCAGAGCACATGTGAAAGAAACCAAAGAACATACAGAAAAACGGAGCTTCCCCCCACACCCAGAACAAAAACCAAAACAACAACACACCACTAAAAGCAACCAATTGTGACAGCATGCTCCTTTTTACGGGGTGCAGAAGACTCACCTATTTAAGCAGTAAAACACAAAAGCATTTGAAGCTTCTAACACGTTCCTCTCCCTCCCCTCCAGGCCCATCTCAGGAAAGATCCACACAGAGACACAACTGACTTGGACACTGGGACACCCCTGCCTCCCAGAGCTTTGAATCCAGCAGATGCAGTGCCAGCTTCTGGAATTTTAGGCCCTGATGGATGACAAATATGCATACAACAGATATTTAGTGCTCGGAATCTTATGGTACTTTGTTTTGTTGTTCTTCTCCACTCACCCCACTCCCCCTGAAACAAAACTGTGTTGTCACTGCTGCCAGGAACAGGCACTGAGCTGTGTGGTTAAAGCCTTGAATGAAATGCATTGCAGTGGAGCAACAGGAATGAGCGTAGGCCTCACATACCAGGATTACTTGGAGATAAAAGACTGCAGAACAAAGCTGCCGATGTGATAAAACTTACTGACAAACAGCATGCTTCATCAACATCAAAAAGATAAATAAAGTTCTATTCCTCTGTCCTCCTCAATAACAGTACCTGAAATTTAAGTTACAGTTAATTTCTTAATTCTACAGTTATGGTGGAGCCCTAAATACTTGATTTTGAATGCATCAGATACAATTTTCCCCTTGTTCAGTATGTCTGTGATACAAACCTGGGCTAAGCAAACAAAATAAAATTGGAGCCTGCTGAAAAAGAGTAAAGCAGTGCTATCTGTTCTCTATTTCAAAGAGGGCCCCAAATTAACCTGACAGGTAGACGCTGTGGGACACCTACACATGATATGAAATTCGTATCTGGAGCACAGCATGACCAGAAGGGAGAGTTAGCAGTACAGAGTTTCAGGAGAATGCACAATCGCAGAGATGCACAGACAGAAAACATGGGATTGTCTTTCCATACACAAGGCACAGAACAGATGGAGGCGACAGAGCAGCACACCAACTAGGAAACTGAGTCTGAAAGGCCTCCTTCTTCCAGCTGCTGGATGTGGGATGTTGATTGCTGCACTGTCACAAATTTGAAAGGCACTAAACATGCACAAGCACACAAAAATGCTGTATTACCTTCCAATGCAAAAAAAAAAAAAAAAAAAAAAAAAAAAAAAGAAAGAAACAAAAGCCCCAAGCAGCAGCCAGAGCACCTCTGGGCAGACACTGCGGCTTTCATTTCTTTGCCACTGGATTTAGAAAACAGATATAAGCCCAAGGGCTAAATGAAGGAACAGTCCTGGTGCTCACTCTTGATCAGCTCAATACTCCGAGTTCCTTTGTCTCGCTCAAGTTTATTTCTCACAGCTCTGTATTTGGCTACAGCAATTATCCACCAAAACCAAGAAGCAGAGGAGTCAAACGGGAAGGAAACACTGTGCAGTTCTTAAAGACACAAACAGAATCTGCAGATCTCCATTAGCAAAGAAAAACACAGTACAGATTCACCCATAAAGTCAGAACAGGAACGTTTCCATACATTCAATGAGCAGCAAGAAGTAACTCAAAACCTTTCTTCCCACTATCAACTTCTCAGCTGTCCCATCTATTCGGTTTAATCAATATTTCTGGCATTTCTGTGAGCATTCGATGTGACAGAAGTAGAAAGATTTGGTATTACAGGGCAGAGGGTAAAAATCAAACTCAAAGGAAATAATCGATGTTAGCTGTTCAGTACCGGAACCAAGTGTTCAGCCATGGCCTAACGAGCTGGCACTGATTTTCACATTTGGTTGCACCAAACAAGGCGTACCAGCCAAACTACAAACACAGTAAAGCAAAACAAACACAGAAAAACCTTAGCTTCCATATATTTTTAACACCATGTCAGTCATTCTTATGCAAGGACTCAGAAAACGGAGGGCTGCATGTGACACCAATCACATCCACAGAACGCACAGAACGCACCGCCAGGCGTCTTTGTAAGCCTCCAGCATTCCCTTCCAGAACTCTGCTTTCCTCCCACTGCCTACAGCCACCACACGTACAGACATTTGCACGGACTCTGATCTGACAGCAGAGTACTGAACAGCTGTCACATGCATGTTGACAGCACAATTCTTCTTGTGTACAATTCCATTTTTAAAAAGTGCTCGCGTCCAAAAGATACAAAAACTACTTTTTAATCCTGCAGAGAATACGTATGCTATATATGAACACTGCAAATCCTGGAAAATAAAAATAGACGGGGCTCCACAGGTCATCATTATGAACCAGAACAACAAATATCTAAGCATTAGACAGCTCCAATTTCACTGCACAGGAACTGCCAGCTGTAGGAGGCTTCAGTGCAGGCAGGTGCTCTGTGGAGGACGAGTGACATCTGGTGGCTTGCTGGGACAGACTGGGAACTCCCTGAGAGTCACAATACCCCTGCTTTCAACACAGGTTCCCTGAATACTACATCCCAAATCAGCTGCTCTGAGACTTTTGAGCTTTTTATTTTCTTTTAGAGCCACGGCCACCACCAACACACGAGTGAGCTGTGCTCAGCATGCAGTTTTCCCCCTCCTCAGTTAAGAAGTCGCCGCTGTTGAAAGCCAGAGAAATGAGACTCTTTTGTTCAGAGAGTATAAACAGTGATCTTCATATCTGTGTTTTCAAACACTTCCCCAAGTATTGCTGAAACTTTATCCCAATCCAGGCCGTCCAGTCCACACCCAATTCTGGAAAATAAAACATCAAAATAACTATAATGAGCTCTTTTGGAGTATGCAGTGAACAACAAAGCCCTTCAGGCAGTAACCCAACTCACCGTAAGTCAATATAATGCAGTTAGAATACAGAAATAACCAAACCTGAGTGTACTTTTATCACTTAAACCCACAACGGAACACAAGCTTCATTTATACAACGGATCAGAAGAGTTACAGTCAAGATGATATTGAACTCTCAGAGTAGGAGATCACGTCTCAAAACCATCCTCCTACCCAAGTAACACTGAGTTATTTACACAGCACTAATTTGCTTACTTAGGCATGGAAATATCAGTAACTCCATTGTTTAGACAGTGAGTTTTCATGGCTTCTAAACTCTTCCGCATGTCATCGTATGTTGGTTTGTGAGAAAATTTCTTCTTTGTAATCTGAATATAAAAGTAAAAAAGTTATAAATTTGTCGTTATCACTGCAAACTCCCCCCCTCCTCCCTCCAACACTCCTCTACACCCTGAGTCGCTACACTCAGAGTCACCACTGTGAAGGGAAAGAAACTTGGAAAAAGAACTGTTTCATAGCTTGAAATAGTATAATTTGGCAGCTAGTGCTGTGAACTTATAAGTATAAATAAACACACACAAGAGAGCTTGGCTTCTCCTCAGTAGGAAGACTTGAGTAATACATCTCACTTACTTAGGAGAAAGTACTCAAAATTATTAAAGCTGTCATCGTAATATCGAATACAACTTTGTTACAGGGGAGCACTTGAGTCATTCTCTACTCTTACCAGGTAGTAAATATATCGGTCATCTCGTTGGAGAACTGCCACCTCCCCAGTCTTCTTTTCTAAAGGGAAGAAGGTGGTATTTTAGGAAGAGTTACAGTCTACTATGCAATTGACCCTGGACCCCTGGTAGCAACCTTCAAGCTGGAAATCCGTCAGTCCTTAAATTCCCATGATCACGCAGAATTACTCACGTTGACCTAACAGCTCTTCGACGCCTCCAAACTTTTTCTTAAAAAGAACAGCTATCCCTGCACCCATGCGACAGTCCTCACTGATGCAATGAGCCAACGCATCCGTCGGGGGGGCAGGAAAACAGGTCTCCCTTAACACACTTCATCTAAAAAGCAAGCACAAGTGTGAAATCTCGGAGTGCTGGCCACGATAACAGAACACTCTGCACAAACCTGTACAACGGTATCTATATGGTAGCCTGTTTAAGACTTAGATTATAAAGTCAATATGACAATAACATATTTTCTACAGGATCAGATATGAGAAACACGCACCAGCTCACCAGTTCATTTTACACAACCAAAACCGAGAAAGGTAAGATACATAACACAGAGTACCTTTAGACCAGTGCACATCTACAGCACACCACGTGCCAGAGCTCCACACTCCCAGGCACTTAACACCCGAGCTCTGTGCTGATGCAAAACAACTGCATCACTGATACAAGCACAGAACTAGTGGGAAGTAGCTTTATTATCTGCCAATAAAGTCCCCTAAGCTGTACGGTGCAATCGGCTGCTGTTATCAGGCAGGAACGTCTCAGTGCGCACCACATAGCAGCCCACATAACTCATTTCCTACGCACCCGCTCGCCCTGCTCCGGGCCGTGGGTGGCCATGGTAAGGCAGGCTGCGGTGAAGGCTTCAGTGGCTGGAAAGATGACAGAAAGAAGAACAGTGTTAATAGCAACCCCAGAACGGAACGGGGCAGCGTGGCTGAGGGCGCAAGGCTGAGCCTTCACCCAGCGTGCTTCTGGAGCACATAGCACCCACTACGGGGAAAGAACGACAAAGGGCAGCAACGGCCCTAAGCAAAGCGGGGCCGTCCCACAGCAACAGCCCACCAGCTGGGCCAGCGCAAGGCGGGCCAGAACCCACAGGCCTGGTGTTCTCCTCCAGGCCACCCCTGCCCGCTTCAGGACACCCCTCAGTAGAGCCCACCCGCGGGCACGACGTGAAGAACGGACTGCCGGGCCCGGACTGGCAACGCTGCGAGTGTAGCAAGCCTGCCCAGCACAATCCACATCGCTCGGCCCGCTCCGTCACCTCCAATACCGCACTCCCAGCGTCACGTGAAAATGGCCGCCGCCACCCGCTCGCTGGCCAGCCCCTCTAGGCGGGCTGGAGGAACGCCACCTCTATGGTACCCGCCGAGAACATTCCGAAGGCCGACCTACCGCAGCGAAAGCGCGTGCGCGAGACGCTCAGAGGCGGGACCTACAGAACACGTGACGGGATGAGGGCGGAACCGCAGCTGCGCGTGCGCATCGCCGGCGTCGGCGGCCCCGCGAGGCGCGCGCGCTCCCTAGGGCGCAAGCGCAGTCGCTGCAGCCGGGCAGGCCGCGGGTGGGCGGTGCCTGGCGCCGAGGGCCGCGCCGAGGCAGGCGGGGACATCCGGAGCGAGAGCCGCCGTGCGCACGCGCCGCCTGCGCCCGCCCACTCTCCTGTCTTTGTTCGGGGTTGGGCGCCATTTTGCGCGGCGGCCGAGTAGAGGCGCTGATTGGGTTTCGGGGGCCGGTAGCGGAGCCAATCAGCGCGGGACCCGAACCGGGGGAGCGAGGCACGGTGAGTGCGAGCAGCCAATATGGAGCCCCCGAGCGCCGGCCCCAGCGCCGGGATTGGCGGGGCCGAGTGACCAGTCAGGAGGCCGATCGCAGGGCCGGGGCCGGCCGGCCGCAGCCGCGGGAGCCGAGGGGACGGGGAGCCGAAGGGACGGGGCGGGGGGGGCGGCCTCGAGAGAAGAGAGGGCCCGGGGCGAGCGGGCCGCGGGAGGAGAGGAGCTTCGGTGGGCGCGCCGGGAAGCGCGAGGCCGAGGGCGGCAGCGATGGAGGGAAAGCTGCGCCAGCCCGAACGCGGCGGGGACGCGGCGCTGCCGGCATGGGGTTGCGGGGACGGCGGCCGGCAGCGCCCCGCCCTCGAGCGGGGGGAGCGGGGCGGGCGAGCGAGCGAGCCTCCTGCCGCCTCCCCGCCGCCCCGCTGACAGATGGGCCGCGGGCAGCGCTGCCCCTCCTCCTCTCCACCTCCCCCTCCTCCTCCCGCCGCCGCCGCCGCCCCCCCGCCGGCATCGGGAAGCGGGGCCACAACGCACCTGGACGCCAAATGGCGGCGGCCTCGCGCCGCTGTGCTGCACTTTGAGCCCCGCTGAGGCCGCTGCTGGAGCGCTGAGCTCCCCTGACACGTGGCCGGGCGATGTCGGTGCGTCCCGCCTGGGGCTCCGTGCTGTGCCCGTACCCCGAGGTCTGCCGGCTCGGGTTGAACGTCAGCGTTAAAATGGTGCTTTGGAGCTAAGTGGTTCTTGGTGCAGGTAATTGGCTGAGAGAGCAGTTGCTGTAGGTTCAGTACCCTCGTATATGTGTGCACATACCTGGAGGCATTCAGGGCCGGACTGGATGTGGCTCTGGGCAGCCTGGTCTGGTGGTTGGTGACCCTGCACATAGCAGGGAGTTGAAACTTGATGATCATCGGGGTCCTTTTCAAGTCAGCCCATTCTATGATTCTGTATATGAATGCATGTTAACACTGAGCTCTTAAATCATTTTCTGTGCAGGCAGTTGCTGAGCAGGAGCTGACAAGTGAGATCAGCTGTGGGAGGAGCACCTACTGAAGGCCAAGGCTGAGCTTTAAAATTCAGCTTTGATACAGTAACACTGGTGCTGTTTTGTTTCAATGAAGGAAATGAAGTAATCCCTCGGAGGGCTGTGATCCTGCACATGGGAAACTTCAGCTCAGGGCCACAGCCTGTGCACCTGAAATAGAACTGCGGTGCTATCTTATAGAGACAGGCCTGACAGAAGAGATCTGTTAGAAACCATTTTTAAATACACATATCCTTTAATTTCTGATTTGGTGTTAGAAAGCCTGAGATCTTCTTGCAAATAGAACTCAGTAGTGTCCTGTGCTCGTTACTGAGCAGCTTCCCTGCAGAGTGAGCTGCTTCCTGGTAGGCCCACAGGCAGCGAGGGCAGAAATTAAATGTACTGTGCAGAATTCAGATGGAAACTTTGATAGGCAGCGTCATCTGCAGGGGAAAAAAAAAAGAAAAGCATCTTCTCTTCTGGAAGGCAGTGAGAAGCTATTGCTAAACGAGCCACGGATGGAGCTGATATTGCATCAGCGCGCAGGGCCTTTCTGTGCTGTGACTCGGGTTATCGTTGTGATCTGCAGGGTTCGTATCACTGCGTCAAGGTTCTGAACCAGAGTCCCAGTCCTTACATTATTATGGCTGAGTATCAAGCCTCTGGTAATAAGACTTGCCTGTGGCCCATCTTGCTGCACAGTGATGTTAATGCTAAAGCAAATCAGTGATAAATGTGGTAAATAATTGTGTGTTTTCTTAGCTTACAGGGATAAGGGGAGCTGCCGGATAAATGACACTGAAGCAGAAAGGGTGTTGTAAAGTGAAAGGGCAGGAAGGTTGAGCAGTGTTGCAGCCGTAAGCACAGCAACTCTTCCAGGTAGTGCAAATTGGGACTACAGACTGTATACATTTTTTTCTTGAAAACTGTTTTGCTTTTTGTTGCTTGTGAGAGTTACGTGCTGCCTTTTCAGCAGTGTAACAATCACGGGTAAATCAGATATCTCATTAAAAGTAAGAGTAAGAATTCCTTTGTGGATGATGTGAGGGAGAAGGAGGTAATGGAACAAAGTATTTTGTTTCAGTGTTCTTCATGTGTCCAGGCAAGGCTCCAAGAAATGAGATCTACTGTCTTTTCAAAATATACATAAGGAAGAGAGATAAGGAGGGACTGTTGTGTAGTTGGGGAAGGAGAGGCTGTTTCACTTGGTTTTAAGTCTCAATGTCTGGGTCAGTTTTACACCCAAGCCTTGTTTTCTGTTCCAAAGTAAGGCAACATTATGAAAGAGGAAGGTGTGCAGTTAAACCATGGCCTGACTGTGCGCAAGGCACCACCTCCACATCAGCAGGTGCTTTGCTGTTCAGCTGCTGTAGGACACAACAACCTTCAAACTTTGGGACAACGATCACCTGGTTTTTTTTTCTCTTTTCTTGCCAGTTACGCAGACTGCGCTGTGCCTTGGTCGTGTGGAGCTGAAGCACCATGGAGCAGTACACAGCCAACAGCAACAGCTCCACGGAGCAGATCGTGGTGCAGGCGGGGCAGATTCAGCAGCAGGTATGGGGAGCTGGTGCTGGTGGGTTACAGACCTTCACAGTTGCACAGCAAGATGCTTTGTGGTGCCCGCTGAGTTACCGGAGTTCTGTCACTACGCTGCGGTGTCGTCTTGTTGAAATCACAGTAAATAGGCTTATAAAAAATACCTTTGTTAATGGAATACTAGTTTTAATTCCAGTACAACAGGGAGTTTGAAGTCTGGTGGTGATTTGAGGAAACTAACATCCTCGAAATGGAGGAAACAGTATCAAAGAAATATGTATTGAAATCCTTCAGTTTTTTACCTCAGATGCATCAAAATGAGCATAAGAATGGTGAGAAAAAAAAAAAATCAAACCAAGCAACCATGTAACTTTGGTTGAGTTCATCCATTCCAGAAAGAAGATTGCAGTTTATGGATTAGAACATGCAGGCTCTTGGGCTGGTTTTGGTTTGGCTTTAAGGCTTATAGGTTTTCAGTGTTAAGTTTTGTCCACACACATTGAGCAGTGCTCTTACAGAGGAGCTGTGCTGCTGCTGAACTGCTTTGGTTGTGTCTTTGTTCAAGGCAAGAAGTGTGTCTTAGTTTGTCACGTACATGATTGAGATGCTGGATGATGTTTTCAGTGGGACACACTGCTTTGCCTTCAGCCTGCTGGAGTGCTTGATGGCTGGGAGCAGCTCCTTCCACTGAATTTAGTGGAGTTTGATTTTTTCTTTTTTCAGTAAGAATAAGATTGGAATTGGAATTAGAAGATGACAAATTAAGAATTATCAAAAAATACCTGATTCCAGCAGGTAACCAAAGACATATTTGATTTGACTGGTATCTTCTAAGTAATAGAGGTAAAAACATTCACTGACCTCTTTCATTTTCAGTACATGCTCACCAACACAGTGATTTGCTGCACATGAAATGGTTTTCTAAGTGATTTTTTCTCTTGAAGAAGCCAGTTTCAGCTTTCAGGAGAGAGACTGTCCTTCGTCTCTCAAAATGCTAACACAGTTAACATTGATTATTTTGGGACTCTTACTAAGGAGGCTAAAGATAGATGAGGCTTTTAGGTTTAACTGCTCTTGCAACATCTCGAGATCATCCTTCAAGGTCAGTGGTGGGAAGGCGCTGATGCAGGGACGACACAGATGAACTCCTAGTCTGCTGTGCTGCTCTTCTGTGCAGAAAGGAATGTAGGGCCTTTATTGTAGCTAACAAATCGTAATTTTGGAAGCCTTTCACAGGAAGTTTGAGTAGTGGAAGGAAACATTTAGCAGATAGGCAGCAGCCGAAAGCAGCGATTTTGATTTCTGTAAAATGACCTCTCGCATTCTTTGTGACTGATCTTTGTTTGGAATGTTGAAGCGTACCAGTATGATGCACAGGTTTGCTGGTATTCCATTGTTAGATGTGTTAAATCACATTCCGTATGTTCCGAGAGCAGCGTATATGAATTTTAAAATTCATCCTCTTCAAAGCGTGGTTGTCTCGTGTGAGCTGTGCATTTCCGTGTTTCAAGCTCTTCCTGTTCCTGTTCCCAGCAGCAGGGTGGTGTCACTGCTGTCCAGCTGCAGACTGAGGCCCAGGTGGCATCCGCCTCAGGCCAGCAAGTCCAGACCCTCCAGGTAGTGGTGACCTCTCTAATTGTGTTTGTGAGCACTGCATGACTCTCCCCATCACCACATATCTAATGCTGTGTTTTTTACAGGATTTGGAATAGGCACAGGAAAATTGTTGGCTGATACTGTGTGCTTTATGTGAGGTTTCCCACGAAGAGAGTGAGGCTGTAGCTTTTCATTGCATCACAGGCGTGTTCATGAATTCCAGCTGTAGTAATTCAGAAAGCAAATAGTGGATGAAATGGGAGTCAAAAGGGAAGAATCCCACCAAGATAATGAAGTCAAGAGACACGACTTAAAAGAGATAAAGCTTAAAGATTTTCTGTACTTCCATGATTACATTTCTGATACTCACTGTGAGTAGTTTGCAGGTTTTTTTCCTACATGAGAGAGAGACGCAGAGGTAGGGGGTGACCCACCAGCAAGAGGAGAGAAACTTTGTATCTGTAATTGGAAAAGCTGCCTGGAAACAGTATTAGCTGCTGCAACAGTATTAGCTCCTGATCGCTCATTTCCTGCCTGTATTGTACATTGCAGGGGAGCTCAGATGTGTGCTTCCTAACAGCACAGGTAGCAGAAATTGGAAAGAAGCGCATGGTCATTTCAAGCCCTGATTTACTTCAGTGTGAAGTACTGTGGGCCGTGCAAATGCATTTGCCATCTCGTTAGCTCACTTAGGAAACTTGTGGAGGAGCCCTGGGCAGCTGTAGCAGTTTAGCAGTGCGTTGCTCACTTAGTATTTTGGTTTTGCTTCAGGTCTGAATGGTCTTGCCAGGTGTCAAGTTGAACACAGCATTTTTTATGTTTGGAGTTCAAGTATGAAAAGCTGGCTGACTTGAATTGCTTGGATCACTGTGACCTCCTACTTCTTCCCACATTTTTTTTTTTTTTTTTTTCTTTGCTTGCCTTACTGCATTAACAAGAACCCTGGAATGCCCACTTTACTTTCTGCCTGCTGGATGTAGTACTGCTGCTGTGCTTCTCTGGCTGACACGAGCATGCTTTTCTCTCTGGTAACTCAGAACACACACTGCCCATTTTGTCAGCGACTGCTGTGTGATAGCTGCGAGGTTGAGGAAGGAACGGATCAATGTGGCAAGGGGATCAGGCGACCTCTAGAGCTACCTTGTCCTATTTAAGGCGTTGATCCCTGGGATGCAACTGTGGTCGAGTCTGTTTGTGTGTTAACACGTAGTTTGGCAGGGTATTTGAACTATGCAGAGGGAAGTTGGTGGGTTTTTGAAGTGAAATGTGATGAAAATCTGTGCCGATCTCAGTCTGGTGCTCTACAGTGGAAGTGCTTGAAGAGTGAATGTTTGGCACTGCCTACCCTTGAATTTTACTGCTAGGAAACCCAAGAACTCTGATTTTTTGTCACGTTGTTCTGGTTTGTAAACAACTCCCAGCTGGTTAGGAGTCATTACCCAGTTCAAAAGGCTCCTCTCACATTCCAGCTGAGGCGGTGTGGCTTTCTGTAGGCTTCTCAAAGATACATTTGGGACTTAGAAGGTAATAATAAAGTTTAAATGGGGAGTTTCTCTCCTTGCCTTTTCTTTCATCAAGTTTTTTCATAGTGACCAATTGCAGTGACCTTTATGTGCAATTTGGAAATCTGCATTAAGTTTTTTGTCCAAGAGATGTCTGCAGCTCATTTGCTGTCACTCTTCCTTACTGAGCTGCGTTTTGTGCTGTTACATTAATAACTTCACTTAATAGCCATGAAAAAATTCTCTGAGAATATCACAGGCTGTGTATTGGTTAGGAAATGGAAATGTTGTAAGCATGTAATTGGAGAGAGTGAAGCTGCTGCAGAATCTCTCTGCCAGAATGGCTTACTTTGAGCTTTTTCTCATTAGAAGCCTCAGTAAAAGATTAGCAGTGATGTAGTTAATGAAGTTTCTTTTATTACACTTTGCTCTTGGGCTGTGCATGAACATAGTCATAGTGTCTAGAAAACTTCTCCAGCTTTTATGCCTTATTGGATGGAGTACAGCAGGAAAAGATAATTTACAAAATCCAGCAGAGCAGCATGGAGAGCGGTAGAAACCAAAGGTATTTGGTACTGATTACGAGCCCAGCACAGCGACTCCTGCTGTGACTGAAGTGAGTCAGTTCTCTGGTCGCTCATTGAGATGGGTAAGCAGCTAGCCATGCGTGGTGTCCACTTCTGTTCCTGGCTTCACACCACCAGACTTTTTCATTGTTGTTTGTTTTTTCTCCTGTTCCTCAGGTCCAGGGGCAGCCGTTAATGGTGCAGGTGAGCGGAGGACAGCTGATCACATCGACTGGCCAGCCCATCATGGTGCAGGCTGTGCCTGGGGGCCAGGGCCAGACAATCATGCAAGTCCCCGTTTCTGGAACACAAGGGCTGCAGCAGGTGAGATAACCCTGATTTCATTAGAGGTGAATTGCAGAGCTGTGTTCCTGCCTTGTCACATAGAGCGGGTTCGCCTCAGCGCTGTTAGAATGGCTGGGCAGTGATGGCTGTGATCTGCCACACTGAACTGAGCATTCAGAGTGGATCTAAAATGCACTTCGTATTGGGCTTTTGTATGTTGAGGGGTAGTGAAAACCTTCCAAGTTCATTAGAATGCACTTGAATTCTTCAAAAAAAGAAATCTTGAAAATAATTCTTGTGCTTGAGTTCATCTTATGTGTGATGGCAGAAGGTGGATTTCAACATTTCTGTTGCAAATAAAGTAATATTGTGGAAGGATATGTGATGATTTTATTGGAAGCAATTGCTTTGAATTATTGAAAAGACAGTTTTTAAATTTCAGCAGGCACTCAAAGCGTGTTCCTCAGAAATAAGAGAGGAACTGCTAAGAGCAGCATGTTGGAAGTGTTGCAGTGATTAGAGAATGAGGTTTGGGAACAAAGTTCTGCACCGTCCAGGGTTGGTGGTGGTGGTGTCCTGAGAGGTTGATTTAGTTACTGAATGCAAACTCCTTGGCTGAAAGACAATATTTTTTGTCTTAGGTTCTTTATGCTGTGGTTGTTGAGGAAGGTCTGTAACTGGGTTCTAAAGCAGAAGCTGCAAACCATATCCCAGTTTCTCTTTTTTTTATCTCACAAAAATGCTCCAAATTGGCGGAAGGATTTCACAAAGCTGATGACATTTTTGTTTGTGTCCTGAGTACTGCTGTATGCTGGATGATTAACGCTCTGCAGATATCTTCAATCTTACTCCTCGTTTCTTTGACCTGAGTAGTATTCCTAGTTCTGTGTGAATTTATTTCTTCTGATTGTTTTACTGTGTAAGCAGAGGAGATCTGCTAGAACATGACGACGCTGGCATGTTACGTGTTACGTTTCCTCTATTCTGTACGTTCCTGACTGTTGTTCTATCAGTGACTGCTGCGTCACAAGGAAGAGTAACTTAAAGCTCTTCGTTATAAAATAGAAAAAGAGAAGTATCAGTGGTTTTTTTTGTTTTTGTGTTTTTCTTTGCAGCAATAAATCATCCTCAGATGATCTGGTAATGCTGAGGCCAAGGAGGGGGAAATAAGAGGCATAGTTAATGTTCCTTTCTGACTCTTTCTTCCACAGATTCAGTTGGTCCAGCCAGGTCAGATTCAGATTCAAGGTGGGCAGGCTGTACAGGTACAGGGGCAGCAGGGCCAGACCCAGCAGATCATTATACAGCAGCCACAGACTGCAGTTACTGCTGGCCAGACACAGGTAACTGCACCAGCATGAAAGGGTTTTCTTGAGAGGAACAGGAAGAGAAACTTGGCAAATGACTTAAGATACGGTTAAGTAAAAAGGGAAAAAAATATTAATGTGGAGGAGAACTTGAGAATAAAATTAATATCGTTGTAGTGTTTCATTTACAGAGTAAATAGACTGCATGTTCTTATCCATCGTGTTTCTGTATATTGGTTCATGGCTGTTTTTGTCTATCTGTTGCAATTTGAAAGCATAAGTACTGCTAATGCCATCCTCGCGCCATGTTGTGCAGTAGTCCAGCCATACCTGGGTTTTCTGCTGTTTGTTTTTTTTGTTTGTTAGGACCAGAATTTAATGTACTGATAATGAGATGGGACACTGGAACTTGTTTCTCTGACTGTTAAATGCTACAGTATTAGAAAAAGTTTATTATACGTGCTTCAGGTGCTTTACCTTCAGTTCAGTTGGTTTGTATTCCATTCTATTTCTTTATGCTAGTAATAAAGCAAAAGAAATACACGCCTGAAGTGCCGTAAGCACTGTGTATTAACTCAGGAACTGTGAAACTTGAGAAGGAAGCAATTTCTGAAGTTTCTATGTTCTCTGTTTTGTTTAGACTCAGCAGCAAATAGCAGTTCAAGGACAACAAGTAGCACAAACGGCTGAAGGGCAGACCATAGTCTATCAGCCCGTTAACGCGGATGGAACCATTCTCCAACAAGGTACGAGTTCTGGTGCAAAAAGCTGGGACTTCACAAAGCCCATTTTGTAGGTTTTCATTGCCTTGCCATGGCTGTCGGTGCAAACGGTGCGTTGCAGTGCTGGTTGGTAGTGCTGTGCCTGCTGTGGTGTGATGGCACAGCAACTGGAAGAAGAGATGTTTGTATCGTTATACAGGAAAACTGCAACATCCTTTTTTTCCATGGTAAGAACTGTTAGAGTAGGAATGCTCGTTTCCTTCTGCACTTTCAAATGCCTGCTCTCTTACCTGAGGCTGGGATTACAGTGCAGGTACAGAAAATACAAAGTATGTTTTAGTTGATATCTTGTAATGCATTTCTAAATCTTACGGAAGGGTGAATGAGTGAAAAACAGAAGTGGGACTAATGGTGTTCCCTTCTTTCTGTGTGCGTGTTTTTGTTTGTTTTCTTTTGTGTTTTATTTTCTTAAAGTTACAGTCCCTGTTACAGGCATGATCACCATTCCAGCAGCCAGTCTGGCTGGAGCACAAATTGTGCAAGCAGGAGCCAACACCAATACCACCAGCAGCGGACAAGGGACTGTCACAGTGACACTGCCAGTTGCTGGAAACGTTGTCAATTCAGGTGGAATGGTTATGGTACGTGTTTAAGTTGAAGGTAGAGCTGTAAGGTGTCAGTGCTTAAGTTGTTGTCTGAGATCCACGTCAGCTTAATGAGGTCAGTCTTCTCAGTAGGAAAAGGAGTTAGAAGTTTAAGGGATGAAAGCTTTCAGTTTTAATGGCCACTGTCCTGTTGTGATCTGTGTATTCTGTACTTGCTTTCAGCTACAGCAGATTGAGTTAGAAAAATACAGGAGCTGAAACTCAAGATAAGCTGTTAGCTGATAAGCAGGCATTTAAAAAGATTGAATCGACTATCGCGTGTCTCGAGGATTCCTTGGTATTTGTTTTTCTGATTCTTAGGACGTTTTTCTGCCAGTTCTTATGTCTTTGTAGTTGGATGCCTTTCAACTTGAACTTTATTGTTCATCTCCACTAGATGTCAGCAGCTCTATGAGTAATAATTGCTTAAGAAATGCTCTGAAATTATCATATAAATTAAATAACTCATAGCCTAAAAGAAGGGGAAGTGATGGGCATGTCCTGCATGCAAATTAGACAAGATGCAGTAACATAGTCATAGAATTGTGTATTGTATTGAAATTTTAACCATTATCACGAAGAAAGGAAGCACAAATGGTGTCACTGATGTGTTTAAATTTGTCCTGCAGATTGAGAAGGACTTTATTACTCCTTTCAGTTTAAATTGGCGCATTAACTGCAGAAAAAAACAAGCCCATTCCATCGCAAACACTTCCAAAAGTGTATCTCTGCATTCCCTTTTCATTCCAAACTAAAAGTTGTAAAACCATTCTTCTCTGTACAGATGGTGCCTGGAGCTGGATCAGTACCAGCTATCCAGCGGATACCTTTGCCCGGAGCAGAGATGCTTGAAGAAGAGCCCCTCTACGTAAATGCTAAGCAGTACCATCGGATCCTGAAGAGGAGGCAGGCACGTGCAAAGCTTGAAGCGGAGGGGAAAATTCCCAAAGAAAGAAGGGTGAGAATATAACACAAATCCAATACAGGGCTGCTGCGCGAGAAAGGCGCAGAAAATCATCTCTGCCAGAAAAATGATGGTTGGAATCTTAGTATGTTTTCCTTTTTTTTTTTGCTTGTTCATAAACTACTTCTGAGTAATCTCCAAGTCCCTTGGTGGTAGTAAGTCCTCCCTTTCCAAACATTTAATAGTTCATCTAATGTCTCTATTTCAAACAGGTCTTTACCATAAATGTCTTAGTTCAGGGGTGGGGGGAAAGAATGGAGTCTGCATCAGGTTTTTCTGCCGAGTTCTCAATTACTGTAAGTACTGAACTGAGGAGGAATAGGCCGCTCTCATTGCTCTTCTCTTCCGCGTTGTGACAGAAATACTTGCATGAGTCTCGGCATCGTCACGCCATGGCCAGGAAGCGAGGGGAAGGGGGGCGTTTCTTCTCACCAAAGGAGAAAGACAGTCCCCATATGCAGGTAAGTAGAATTTTGTCTGTTCTTTGAGCAGGGCATGCTTTGAGTTCTCCAGGTTACAGTTTGGAGGAGTGTTGCTACTGTTTCCTGTTCTTTTTTTGGGTTACGCTGCTGACCTTTGGCTCTTCCTGCCTACAGATTTTTGTTTGGAGCTTTGTAAAGAAATCCTCCCTCTCACTCTGTTCACTTTGGAGAGCAAGCACTCATTTACCTTGAGTAATCAATTCATAGTAATGTCGATAGAAATGTATTCATTTGTTTTACAAATAGAGAATGCCTGTATTTATTGTTCTAAGAAATGCAATCTGTGCAGCTGTTGTGATTGCATACCAGAAGTTTCCTTATTAGGACGTGTATTAAGGGACATGCTTTGTCTCACACGTGTTGGAAAATTCAAAAATGTTTGTCTGATTCTTAGTTGTCCTCTTAGATACGTAAATAAAATGCAAGAGAGGTTTCAAGGGAGGGAATATGGTAGGGTAGAAGTAGCAAATTCTGTTGTTGACCAGTGCTTTAAAGTCGTCCTGTGACTTCAGTGGAATGATATTTCTCATTCTAAAGTGGAATCCTGTCCAAATGCTAGACCTGTACCTTCCACTAATACCAGAAACAATCCGTTGCTAGGAGTTATTAATAGATGTGTATCACAGTTACCCTGTGGTGGCTTGTAAGACCCAGTAGAAATGTGGTATGTTTGAAGATTGTGGGCAGAGGGGGGTAGAGAAATATCTTCTGATAAAGGCAGTTGTGAGTGACTCTCTGTTATGGAAAATTTTTGAAATTACAATATGACATTTATTTTGTATCTCTAGGATCCACCTCAGAACAATGAAGAAGCAATGACACAGATGATCAGAGTCTCCTAATCACTGCTAACATAAAAATGTAACTGAATTCCTGTCCCTTCTGCAAGTCTGTCCTACCTTATCAGTGTATCAAGCAAGTCTTTCAATGGGACAATCACCACATCACAGCCTATCCTTTTCTACAGACAACCACTTTTTCAGCGTGTGGTAAAGATTTTAACTGCAGTTGACTCAACTAATAGAAACTGAATGACTGTCTTGGTATACTCTTCTGATTCAGTGCAGGGATTTCAGTCTGACAGCTCATGCCTTTTTTTTTTTTTTTTCCTTTTTTTCTCCTTTATAACATCTCTCGCATTAAGATTGGCCATGGTGAGTGTACCACTGACTGACCAGCAATAACTGGTGTGCTGAAGGAGGGCCAGTAAAGGCTTCTTGGAGTTATGGCCCTTCTGCGCAGCGACATAATCCAGTTGATAGCAACCAGCACTGATGTGGCTATACCACAGTACTTCGTTTCCCCAGTAGAGAACTGTTAGTTACATCCACTATTTACATCTTTGGATTTACTGTCTGCTGAACTGTTCTCTGCTGTTGTATTTGCACCTGCAAAGCTGACAGAAACTGAAGGGGGTTCTCTTAAGCTCCACTCTGTAAAATATGTAAACAGCAAACTCTTCTCTGGGAAAAGTTCAGCCATCAAGTCAAAGTGATCAAAACAGTTCAAGATTATTACAGAACTTGATTTATTGTGTATCTCTTCCAGGAAGTAAGAGTGCAGAGGGTTATTGATGTGAGGATAAGGATTTAGTTAGTAAATGCAATTTATTGGTGTTTTTTGGTTTGTTTATTGCCAGCAGTTAGTGATTTGGAAGAAGAGTGGATGCCAGTATTAAAGCACTGAAGCTTCCAAGTGAGTCTCTTCCAAAGGATTACTTTTAAAATCTTTATTTCCAACCTAACCAGTCTGATGCATGGTTCTCCAAAAGAAATACAATCTGCAACGTCTGAGTGATAACAATTGACCATCTTTTTGACAGTATTTCTTGATGTGTGCTGTAAATCAGTTCTACAGTTCTCATTCTACATAGAGTGAGGGACGTTTTATGATGGCAGAAGCGCAGGGCCACTCAACCAGGTTCATACTGATGTTTTGAAGGACTGTTGAATGAAGGCATGTATTGATTAACTGTTCAGGGTTCTAACAGACTATCCACTTAAAAAAGAAGAGTTTTTAAAATGTGGCACTCAAGAAGTAGCTGCATTCAAAAAATAATAATAACAATGTCGTGGATTTTTCATTATTACAACTGGTTTCTGGCTGCATACCTTAACAACACAACTTGTTGTTCGTTATGGATTTTTAAACTTGTCCCATTTTTACTGATGTAAAATGTGATGGAATTCATGAACAAGCAACCTGTGATGCAGAGTGCCTGCCTAGGTACTAACACAAGTGTCCAGATCAGCCACCTGCAAAGACATTTAGCCAGTATAGGTACAAAGAGGAGGAGCAGATTTGGCATTCGCAGTAAGGCAGCTGGATTTTCTAACTGAAGTTCCATTTATTCTCTTCTGAGCTTCTAGCTCTGCATTCTTACCCTTACACAGCTGACGTGGTGAGCTGAAGCAAAGCTGACAAACAGTTCTGCAAGGCAGGCCTGCAGCCACAGAGAAAGGTAAAAGCCAAGTTCCAAATAGATCTTTGGATTCAGTTGTCAAAAATTATATTAGTAATCTAGTATTCTGCTCACAAATTTTACATGAGGGTTTTTTCTAGCTATTCAAAAGGCATTGATAGCATTTTTGGTGCCTTTGGTTGCTTCTGCCTTAAAATACTTGGCCAGTTAGAGCGTGGTGCTGCTGCTTTTTTTTTCTTCAGTCAGTAACTATAAAATCCTCACCTGGCATTTCTCGTGAGGTCACCCATTTCAGGAAACCCATAGCTCTCGTTTAGTGAAGGAATAACAAAACCTTTTCCTTAGTTGAATTTGCCGCATTATTGTAAATACTTTTTTAAGCATCTGTACATGTTGTCAATAGGGTGTTCGTGTGCTGGAGGAATATCTCTGTGCTGCAGTAAGACGGCCTCCATAACATTTCTGCTCTTCAACTGACAGCTAATCTCTGTCTCAGAGAACCCCCTCAGACAGTTGGAAGTTATGGAAGCAGAGATTGTTGCTCTGACGTAGGTTTTTGTTTATTTCTTTTAAACTAGTAATTCTTGTTTTTCTTAAAGAAGTTGTCAACTTCTTCCGAACGACTAGAACTTTTTTTCCCCAGTGAGCCCTTCATATATAGGTTCTCTGATCTGTTGTTGTAGAACGTGTACTAAAGCCTATGGATTCGTGTTACTTAGGAAGCTTTACTGTTAATACTTAAAATAAGGATGTGAAAACCTGAGTGCAGCTGTTACATTTTTCACCTGCATTTGGTTATTTGTGTTGGCCTCTAAAAGCAGCGTTTGCTTGGTGGCAGGGCGACACATGGAGAATGGTCCTGGAGTGATGCTGGAGTGCTTCAAGGCTTTGCATGTTAAAAACCGGAGAGAGGAGAAAAAATTCTTTGTGACTGGATGTGGGGGGGGGGGGGGGAGGGGACACTGAAATTTGCATCATGTAAGGCAAAGTTTGTATATAGTTAAAAAGTTTATAATTTTTTTTATATAATGCATTTTTTCAAGTGTATTTTGGTCTTTAATAGATGCAATTGTAAGTACTGTGTACACTATCCAGCTAATAAAAATTTATAAACCAAGCAGCGGCTTTGGCTCTGCTTTAAAGTCCTCCTTTCAGTCAGAGGGAAGAAGCCTTTTCCACACCTGGCATTGCTCTGCCTGAAGGAACCGCCGGTGGAGGCCGGGCGCCTGCGAGCGCTGGAACCCGATTGGCCGAGGGAAACTGTAGCGTCCCGCCACGCGTGCTTATTGGTGGGTGCTGAGGTGGGACGTCTCTGATTGGCTGGTGGTGCCCTGCTAGTTTCCCGCCTGGCATGGTGTCTCAAGATGGCGGCTGAGGGGCTGAGGGAGTTGGGGGGAGGGCGTAGCTCAGCTCTTAGGCTGAGGAAGATGCTGTCGCCCTCCTGGAGTTGGGAATGGTCTCTCAGCTGCGGGAGGGAAGAAAGGAAGGCTGCTGTCACCGGGTCAGTGTTCCTTTTGTGTGTCCTTTTGAGTGTGGAAGAGTTGTTGGGGGAGTCTCTGGGCTGTGGCTAAAGGAGGTGCATAGCTTGATAGTTTTTTGTTTCAGACAATAATTATTTGGGGAAATATGCCCAGAAGTCACGCTGTCTCTTCTCCCTTGCCAATCCGGCTCCTGGCTCCCCATTGGCATTATGCTCCATGTACCTGAGGGCCATCTTCTGTGTGTATGCTGCAGGAGTCATTGCACGCCTCGGGTGATTATTCCGGAGAAGTCTTCCAGAAAAGTCAAATGATGACACAAACAGCCCTGGAGCACAGGGAGTGCCCTATGGGTGCAGTGCTGGAATCTGCTCAGGGTTGTGTAAGCATAAAAGAGGTCACTACCTTCACGTTACCCAAGTGCTGTGCTTCCCAAAACGTTTATTTCTTTGTATTGCTGGTTATCTTCCAGAAGGGTGGTTTATTCTTGTCCCCAAACTCCCTAGTATCATGTCATTATCTTTATTTGCTCAAATATGGCAGAATGGAGACTGTTAGAGCTTATTTTTTGTGTTTTGGTACAAAAGGAAGTTTTCCTCTTAAGAGGATTGGGCAGGCTTTGGAAGGCTTTAGAAATGCTCAGCTTCCATGTCCTCCTGCTAATCCCTCTCAGGCGTGCTGTTCCTTCCACGCATGCTGCTCAGGATCTCTCAGCAGTGTTGTAACTTCAGCAATGATAACATAAATACTTTTATCAGGACTGCTGTTAGGCCGTCTTTTTGTACGGTATCAAGTGGTTGTATGCTACTGCATTGCTGTATGTTTGTTGTTCGCAAAGCTCTTTGGATTAATAATTGCCATATATATATTTATATAAACAAAATACTGCGTTAAGCCTGTTCATTTGTTCCTGTGTTCTTGGGGTATGCTTTATTTTAGAAGGGATACACTAAACTTTGCAGGCAGTTGTGGCCATACAATGAGTTCTTGAAAGAACTAGAATCAGTAGAGCTCTTGGGGCTTGGTTCTGCCCTTGCTGGTGCAAAAGCAACTCGTTTGCTAGCAGAGGTGTTGAGCTTGCATGAGTGTCACCTGCTGCCCACAAGCAGAACAAGAACAAAAAGGGCAGCTTTACTCCAAGCACTGTTGTGTTTCTCCTGCACGGGATGCCTTAACAGTGCTTTCCATGCTATCTGTAAAACAGCTTGGAAATACTGGCTGAAAGCTCTAAGTGAAAATAGGTGAGTTCTTCTAATACCAGTTCTGATAGAGCACAGTCATACTGCCTGTGGTCAGTGCCCAAATTAGAGGGATGGTGTCCCCATAGATGAGGTGGGCTAGGAGTGCCTCCAGCAGGTAGTTCTGAGCATCCAGTCAGGTACTGCTGTTAGGGGTTATCTTCTGAAAAAATATTTTTCTCTCTGCACCAGGCTTCAAGCTCGGACACTGGTTTGTGCTGCAGCGCCGAAGGCTGGCAGTCAGTGTGGGTCCTGACAGATGCTGGCCTGCCCTTTTCACACAGTGTTGCTGGCAGCTCTGAGATCGTGATGAAATGCAGAAATGCTACAAGTGTGACTGTGGGCAAATAGAGCAGAATAAATCCTCAAGGACATCGCAGTTGAGGAGTCATGAATGCAGAAGAGCATGAAGGGCAGTGGCTCAGGGGAATAAGCAGGCATCATAGGCCTGAAGGGAATGCCCACAGCACGTAATAGGTTATGTGATTACAAAGCCACTCAGATATTGATTTTCACAGCTTTTTGCTTTATTCTTAATTTGAAATTCTTTTCAGTTCCCTAACAAGAGCAGGACCAGACTAATTTAAAGCAACCCCTCGCTTTGGAGAGAAGTTCCTGTATCTGCTAATCTTGGGCTAGTCACGGTTGCCAGGATCTTGTCCTTTATTGCTTAGCTTTCTGCTCCGGGAATCAATATTCTGAGTTGCTGGGAACAGGAGAGAAGTAAGGCAGGAAGTTGAGGACAATTGAACAGATATTCTAAAGCGAACAGAACGGATAAAATTTTGTGCTAGTAATGTGTGAAGTGGACACGGTTGGTAAGTGTTGGGTTTTCTCTGCTCCTTGGTTCCTCATGCAGTAACATGTTGCCAATTCTTTGTATTTCAAGGAGCTGGAGACAAACATTTGTTCCAAAAATATTCTTATGCCCCAGTGATCTCCAGAGGAAAAGGGAAGGTACAGATGAGCCAACTGTATTTCATCCAGCAGGAGACTCCTTGATCTCTGGTATTGCTCCCAACCAGTATCATCCAAAATTCAATTTACTTTGCCATTTTGTTTTTTTGGGGGGCTTTTGCTGAGATCTCAATGCTTCTTTTGCATGCCCAATTTGCAGAGCTGCTGCTGGACGTTCTCAGGATGGCATAATACTGTGGTGATTGGGGTAGAATCTCTGCAGTGTAATTCACAGTCTGTGTGATTGTTCTTATAGTCCACTTAAGGCCAGAGTGCTTTGCGGTGAGCAGACAGGCTGCTCAGCCATGGGGCATTTGGAAATACTTCTACTGCCTGTTAGAGATGCAAACAGTCCTCAGAGAGCCTTTGCTCTAAGGCTGGCGGTTACTTATCTGCATTTTGTGACAGAGGACTGATGCAATCTAAGTGCCAAACTGGCCCTACGAACCCCCTCAGCTTCATCGTGTGATAGTAGATATCTTCAGCTTTCTTGAGAAAAGGAAGTGTGTACCAGAAAGCCTTTCTGTTGTGAGTTAGTTATTTCCATTACATTACTTTTAAGATCTACTCTGTGTGCCACTGCAGCTAGATGAGAAATTTGGACATACAAAGTTTAGTTGCTTTCAGAGAATCAAACTGGAAGAAGTAGAGTTTGTTTATTGATGCTTGTTATGACAATTGCTCATCTTTCCAGGTGTGCATATTTTCAGACCTTAATGCAGGGCTGCATGCAAACACGTTTGTTGTTTAAAAAGTGACATGAACCTCAGTCATTAATTCTTTCCAGTGTGAGCCAGTGCAGCTCTTTAGGAATCAAAAAGCACACACACATATAGTTAGCAGTTATTTTAATGTTTTTTTTCTGGTACTGTTTTCAGAGAATTTGCGATAGAGTGACAAAGTCATCTCAGCTTTAACAGCAAAGACCCTGCTGTCCTGTAGCCACATCAGACTTGGCAAGAGAAGTTTCATCTCCTCTCCCCACGTCTCCTCAGAAATGGAGAAGAACCCGCAGGCAAAGTGGAGTTTCTGTGCAGGTGATATGATTAATTGCTGACTGTGCCTTTTCACGTTCCTTTTCTTCCAGTTGTAATATAAAAAAACGAAAGCCATTTCTGTGTCATGTTCAGCAGCTGTGGATCCAACTCAGAGAGCTGAGGTGAGAATCTTAGTCAGCTTTATTCTAGGAGTTATCCATCATTCCTAGGGGTGTTGGTGTTGATCACCACGATAACAGGATTCAGTAGTTTGGTCAGAATGAGTGAAACTTATAACAGAGCCAAGACGGAGTTATACTGTAGCATGGGTGTGGCATTAATAAACAAGCAGAGAAGGCAAGGAAACCCAAACTTATACATACAGTCTGAATTCTGCAACTGTATGTTCAGACTGAAGACATTTTAAGTGGACAAATACTATTCAGCAAAGCCCTGGTTTGGTGAAACCAGGCATTACTTGTTGTTGTTGAAACTGAGAGCGTTACTTGTCTCCCTGAAGTACGCAAAACAACTGTGCTGAAATTGAGCAGGTACTTTTACCATTTTGCTGTTTTGGTCCTAATCAGTGGGCAGTAATTAACATTTCACATGAGTGAGTTTTTAAGTATTTGAGTTGGAAGTCCAAACAGAAGTGCTGTGCTCCCATATCTCGCAGCCCATTGCTGGCTGTGGCACTGGATCTGCTGCTATCACAGCCCGCCTGTTTCCTGAAGTCGGGCTTATAGTTGCTCACTGCTTAAAAATAGAGCCCTGTACAGAAGGCAAATACGCCCCAGCCTTTCACAGTGTTTGTTCATGATAGCTGAATTGTGCTGCTGTGCTATTAGAAAAGTTTGGTTGTTTTTCAGGGAAGATTTGTGCATCCATGTGTCTCATCCTTTCAGCAGTGCTGTGTGTACGCATCTCCAGCAATTGGTTACGTGCGGGTTGTTTCTAAGCTCAGTTCAGCAGCGTTCCATCAATAAGCTGAAGGCTTTGTGCTGCTTTCTTTCAGTGGGCCTGTTCTTCTCTCTTCAATTTCAGACTGTGGAGTTGTGTCCTTGAAGATAAGGGTAGCATATTCCACAGGCCCTGAGGGATGTGAGCTCCCTGGTGGTTCCTGAAGGAAGGAAACTTTCGGTGAAGGCTGTATGTTGACATACATCACATCTTCAGGTTTGGGTCGAGGTTGGTGCCTTATTGCAGCATATATCGTACTCTCACTGTGGTCCCCATCTGATATTCTACTTGCTTTTTCTCTTCCTTCCTTTAAAAACATACAGAATGAGAAGTTAAAAAGAAATGCAGCACTTTTTTGATTCTCAATATTAGCCTCGGTTCGATTACGATTACAAACACTTTCTCCACATATTATGAAACTGAGGAGGAGGAGAGAGGGTGCAGGGAAAAGGGGAAAATTCTTGTACACAAAACTCTCTTTTCCAATCCTGAATCATAGATAGAATGGCTCAGCAACAGATAACACTCAATATTTAGAGAGATCGCAAATAACAAAGTTTTCCTTTGATGAGAGCTTTGGTGATATTACTGAAGATCCAAGGCCAGTAAACTTTCACAATTACCTATTTATTATTGAATTTATTTTCTGAGTACTGTAAACAAAAACAGGGATTATGACTTGCTCAGGTTACTGGGGCTGTGTCTGTTTTGCACCCAGATGTGGTCACAAACACAAACAGCTTCAGCCTGCTGGCTTGGCTGGATGGAACACATTCTCACTGTAGGATGAGTGGCACCGTGTGCTTTGTGATCCCCTTGAGCGCTGAGCGCAGAGCCAGCACTGATAGCAGAGATCAAACAGAGCACCAAGAAGAAGGGATTTCAGATGATCTCTTACCTGTAGCACTCCCCTTCTGAAAGCAGGATGTCTGTCAAAGTCCATCTCTTTTCCTGCCACAAAGAACGGAGTCTCTTGAGTGTAAAACCACACACCTATTTTTTCATTAAAAAAAATGACTGCTTCCACTCTCCCTTCCCTGAAGTTTAGTGCACGTGCTGTGTATCGCTCTCAGCTCAGTTGCACTTCCTTCCTGAACAATGATACCTCTGAATAAACCATCCTTAACCTTCAGGGTGCTGGGATACCAGGCTGCAGGGGCAGGAAAAAGACAAGAGGATTAGAGAGCTTTACCTGCTCTTTTCTTCCCGATGCAGCTGGTGATGAGTGTAACAGTAGCGATCAGGGCAGCTGTAGCCAGCAAGGAAATCAGCACCATGACAGCATAGGGAGTCCTGTAAAGGAAAACATGGTGTCTCCATCACTATTTACAGCACTGCAGTGACTAGGCTAGTTTGGGAGGGGGTTTTGTGTGTCTGAAATTAAATTCAGCGTACAACTATTAACCCCGTTGTCTCTCAACAAGTGTGATTCTGTGAGGTCAGTACTTATGTGCAGTCACAGAGGATCCATCCCAACTGTATTTTCTCTGGTTCTTTACAAGCCTGGGGCACATTCAGGAGCTTGAAATCTCTTCCTGCGCTCAATTCAGTGCTGCTTAGAGTTCAAAGGCATCCCTTATCGGGATGCAGGAGCCCTTCTCATGGTCTGTCTTTGATCAGGATCATTATGGGTTGCTCTTAGGCTGTTGTGCTTGTACAAGAGCAGAATCATTGTAACATAACATTGCATGGGTTGTATAGTTGTCCCTTTTTAAGCAGGTAGAAAGGAATAACACTGAAACTGAGCATCTTCAGTGGAGTCCCCACCTAGAGCTCCTGAAACCAGCAGGAGACTTGTATGGCTTTCATAGGGCCTGAGCAGGTTGACCCAAACTCCGCAGGGAGAAGCCTGTGTGTGTGTGCACGTTTATCACAGCACTGCTCAAATCCTGCAGTGCAGCCAGAATGCCATAATTAGAGTCTGGGTGTCTTTGTTTATTTTTACCTCTGGTCCTTTCTGCTGTTGTCTGTGGGGCTGCCATCCATATTCCACTTTTCCCCTTGGAAAAAAAAGCAGAAGTGAATGATTTTCCCACACTGATCCATCCCTGATGACTCTCTGTCATGCCAGCATGCTCCAGAGATACTGCTTGTTTGTTAACCATGACATTGTGGAATGCAGAAGGATATCCATCCTGTGCTATTCATCAGCAAAAGAAAGTTTATCAGTGCTGCTGAGTCATGGGAATCATCCAGTTATAGGATCATCCATTTTCTCAGGAAAGAGCTGGGATTTTGTGTATGCTGTTGGCTGGTGTACTGTCAGCAGTGCATGTGCATGAAAGCACCAGTGTAGGCTCAGCCAGAGAGCCAGCAGCAAATAGCTATGGGGACAGGAACAGACATCTTGTGATTCCAGGTTTCTTTCCTTCAGGTTATGGGCCTCTGGTGCTTTTTCACTGCTGCCAAATAGGTAAGCCACGAAAATTCATGTCAGTTTAGAGAGCAGCCTGAAAGCTGAGTTGCATTTAAATGCTGCTGGAAAGAAAGTTTCTTAGAAGACAAATCTTGACATCTTTGTCTTAAAGAAGGGATCTCGTTATTTACCTCCCCTCCTGCGTTTTTCAGTCCGGTCAGAAAGATCAGATTGTTTCCACTCAGTGCTTTCTGCTTTGCTGCTTTCTGCACTGGCTGAAAGCAGAAGGGAAGTATTAAATTCAAAAGTTCATTAACAGACAGTGACAAAGAGGTGAACTCAGGTAGAAATTCATGGAAACATTCAGATCTCTTGGAGTCTGTTCCATCTGCTGATGCAAATGTGAAATGTCATCAGTCTAGGAAGCCAAGTCAGACTGCCCCCCTCCCAAGAACTGGCAGCAATTTATACCATTAGTGTGTGTCAGAAAATCTGTTTTAAAAAGGAAATTCAGGAGTTATCTGTGTCTCAGGAAATTTCAAGGCTCAGAAGAGAGCTCTTTAGCACTGACCTGTAATCTTTCTTGTCAAGTATTAAGAAATTGCTGACTTTTAGAAGATCATCATTAATTCTTTGATTAACTCACCCAAAACTTTCAGCACGATCCTCCTCAGTAGTTTGTTTCTCCCCTGGAGATGGCTCTCAAGACGATACTCTCCTGAGTCATTAAGTTGGAGCTTTTTCAGCCACATTCTAATCATTTTCCATGAGAAGTCATTCATCATTTCAGTCCTCTCTGCTTTAACAATACTTTGATCAGCATTACCTCTGATAATAGGGTGACAAGTAATTTGGGACACCATTTTGCACCAAATAAAATGTTGAAGTTCTCCAGTGTTGATTGGTGCAGAATAGGAGCAGTGGAGGAACAGAGATTTCCCTTTTTTGGCAAACACTGTTACAGGTTCTAAAGAAAATAAAGTGGTGATTCATTAGAAGGATCAAAGAGAAGAAAGAACAGTCCCTGTGGTAGTGTGCATCACCCAGCAAAGGAGAGAGGCCAACAGCAGAACAAAGAGAGCTTGCAGAAGAGGTGGAAGCCTGTATCAGGTACTGTCACATTGCCCAGGTGCTGTGACAAGGAGCCACCTCAGCACATTTCTAATGCCTAATATCTATCTTCAAGTTTAAGAGGGTGTTGCTCCCTCTCATGAGTCTTCTTGAGTTATCAGAGCCTTTCTGCGTGAAAGGCTTCTGTGACTGGAAAACACTTGGAACAAAATGGAAAATTTTCTGCAAAAGAAAGTTGTATTCCTTTAGTTTTCATCAGCTTGTCTGAAATATTCTATCCCAAACCCATTTGGTTTTGATTAGTACAATCCCACAAAATTGTATTCATGGTTTTTCGTGGTGATTTTTAAAATAACGCTTTCTTTTGCTTTGGAACTTCTTCATTTTGTATGGAAAAAAAAAAATTATTGGCCATTTCTGCCTCTAGATACATACAGATACGTATTGTGATTTTATATGGAGCTATAGAACGTAGTTTTATCCTGTCCTCAATAACCTCTCGGGGAATTACGATGTCTAGATGTACCATGTTTAGCTATGAAACAAAAAAATGGAATTGACACATCATTCTTGATTTATTTTGGTAGTCTCCCACCCGGCGTGCTGTTGACCACATAGCTCACCCTTAGGTGAAACCACCATCTGTATTCTTTGTAGCAAAACTTGCTTCATTTCAACCCAAACTCCACACTGGTATGTGCCAGAATCCTCTTTGCGAAGTGCTGTCATGATTACAGAAAACCAACCGCCTCCAGAGTCTCTCAGCTCAGCTGGAGGATGCAGTGCAGGGCTAGGAGCAATCCTTTCTTCTGAAGGGAAGCTCAAGGGTAAGACTGGACAATATTTTTCTGATTGTTCCTTGCACCAGAATTTCTTCTCACGAGAGTGCTTGTGCACGTCGTATGAGCAGTTAGCTCTGAAGGACTCTCCTGGTACTTGCAGAAAGACTTGTGTGTCCTCTGCTGCCACGTGTGATCCTTTGAAAGGAAGAAGAAAATTGATGCCAGAAGTCACCACGTCCTGTGCCACCTTTTCTTGCGTCACACTGCTGATACCTCTGGGACTGTGAGAAGAGTTACCTGTCTCTGCAGGTTTGCATAAAGAAACATCCATACCCAGCCTTGGTGCCACTACCCTTTTTCCATTGTTATTCACATTGTTCCTCTCTGTGGACTCAGTATTCACAGGCTGTAAGAGAGCAAACAGCAGCTAGCCTGTCTCACACTGCTCACAATGCCTCATCCATCATGTTTCAAGAGAAAATAACAAACACAGATTTCACTCCCCATATGCTAGGTGATTTCAGACTGAGAAAACCTAAGCTTGTGTAAATAAAATAAACACATTTCAGGCTGAACATCTCCTCTTGTTGACATCTGGCAATCCTATTCCTTGCCTGGCCGTGGATGGCCTGAATAAAAATTGTTCAAGCAAATAACAGCTGCAATGTGTACAGCAGCACTGAGAGCACCCTGCTCCTCAGGGTGATTCAAAGCCTTACCTGGTAGCACCAGCAGGAGCAGCAGGGCTGGAAAACTTCCCATCCTGCAGTAGAAAGTGGTATATGGCACGGGGAGAAGAATGTATCCTAGAGCTTCGTTACCCCTGAGGAATTCTCTGATACAGAGGAAGCTAAACTTGCTTTGTCATTTACAGTTTCTGCTGCTTGGAGTGATGATAGCAGTTTGGAGTTGCTGAGAACATCTATTAACCACAAACTGTCTTGGGTGGGAAGACTGCTTCATGTTTACTAGCTGCTTTTTTGCTTTAAGTATTTAGTTGTGTAGATAGCTCTATTTAGCAATCAGACTGTGGGGCTGGAAAAGAAATAGGCATTTTCAGGCTCTGGTGCCACCTTGGCAGTGCAGCTTTCAGTAGGATAAGTTAATTCTTCCTGCAGTTTTGTGCTTATGTGCAACTTCCATGTTCTTGTTCAGAAGTGCCCAGCATCAACATGAGGTGATGTGAGTGGCCCTGCATGAGGTGTCAGGGTTGCCTCCTGGTTAGTGCTGCAGTTCCCTTGCTTTACAGCCCATGCCTATGCTAGGCACTTCAGAGTTGAGAGGGAATGCCAAAATGAAATGAAATTAGTTTATAGCCTTGTCTGGATTTGGGATCTCAGCTACTGTTACCACCAAGTGCTAAATGGGGCTGGCTGGATCCACCCACCTGCCAGTTTGGAGTACTGCAAAACACAGCAGTTTGTTCTGAGTGGTTTATTGTGAATTGCTGTGCTCCAGCCCTTTGACATGAATCCACACTATGTAAGATAACAGTTTGTTTTTATTTAGCTTTGTAGGCAATGCGGGAAGCAGTGTGAATGGCATTGGGTTTGGGTTCTTCTTTGGACAGGTAATTGCAGCTTCCTTCTGGGGTATGATGAACAATGAACCCCTTGAGAAAAAGTGCAGGTAAAGTACAGAGAGACAGATCATCTTTGTGTTCATGGAATGATTTGAGAAATGAGGAAACAAGCTCAGAGCTGTGTGCAGATTTCACATGCCTTTGTTATGTTCTGCAGTTCTTTGTTCCTTTCCACACTGACTGCTTGCTAAGGATCCACTCTGTGCAAGGAGATCCTTGGGGTCTTGTGTCACCTAGCAGTACTGTGAGATGGCACAACACTGACAGATCTCACCTGCACAGGGGATGAGCACTAGGAATAACTGCCTGATCGTGTGGTGCAGTTACTGGCAGTGACTGGAGGTGACAGCAGAGCACTGCATTGCCATAAGCATGGCAAAAATCAGTCTTTATGGACAGGAGTCTTACAAACAAGTCTTAACAAAGCTGATTTCTAGACAGCAATACTAGCTTTCAGTAGAACCACATACGTCCATTTGTACTGCGTGCTTTTGGGAGAAGCATTCATGGCTTCTGTAGAGGTGTGTAGGACATTCTGAATAAAAGCCATGAGCTCTTCAGCACTGTTCTTCAACGAATCAAAACTTCCTTGGAGGTTTGAGATGAAACTGTCATATTATTTTTGCTGTGTGTGAGAGCACAAAAGCACCAGGTGGTTGAGATGTGTTAACCTGGACTCTTGTTTATGTTCAGTGGTTTTCCTTACAGCAATGCATTATCTGTGCATTACTGTGTCTGGGGAAGCATCTCTGCCACATGAGTAGGGTTTTGTTGGATCTCTTGATGAAACGATTTCTTCTTCCTCCCTCCTTCCAGCCCTCAGTCCCACCCGCTTCCAACAGTTTCAGGTGTTACTGGCAGCATCATTTCAATTGGGTTGTGTTGGAGAAAGCAATGAGAGAAGGTGGTAGATGGTGACATTCCCTCTCCAGAGTGATAGGTTTGTCAATACCTATATTTAGTAGGCAGTGCTTTTCTTTCTTACAGCAGGTGGCAAAGCTTTGCTCAAAAAAGCTTGATGTTCATTTCCCTGTCGATTCCCTTTGGTTCGGCTCTAAGCAGTGCTCTCCCAGGAGGGGCTGATTCCACCATGTGCAGGCTCTACGAGGTCACCAGGGAAACGGAGGACCTGCTGTTCATTCAAGCTTGGTTTGTTCTGCTCTGCCTCTCTGTTTTTCATGCTGTTGCTAATGATAAAGATCAGCACAGCCACCACAAACTTAGTAGCCAGTAATCCAGCAATGATGTAGAGGACCGTGAAATCAGCTTCAGGAGGGATGCTATGGGGAAACATAAACACAACAAAATGAGGCTTAGCAAGGAAGAGGATGATTCAACCTTAAATAAATTCTTGTATTTGGATAGGATAGAAGTGCAAAGGTGGTAACAACTCCTGTGAGTGCTACCCCCTGCTTGGGCACAACAGAGCCTGCGAGGTTAGAGCAACTGTAATAGGTTTTAACTGGAAGATCTCACATATGGATAAATTGCAATCTGCAGGATTTGGCTTGCCTGGCCCTGGAGCACTGCTTTGTGTTCAGAAACCATGCAGCAGCTACAAGGGTTGTCATGCATTAGGAAGGGGCGGAGAATGTGCCTGTGGTGATGTTCTTCTCAGCTTCAAATGGGATTACAGGTGCTAATGTAGTTTAGTCTTAGAAGAAGGAATATTATGGTTTACCTGGAGATGCTCTGCACAGCACTGGGCTCCTCTGGAATTTGGGTCTCCAGGACAGCTGGTGACAGAAACAGAACAGTTCAGTCTGCAAATGTTCCATGTGATATTCAGTGGTGTCACAAAACCAGTGCCCCAGATAGGCACAGGTGACCAAAGTGAGGCTGGGCACTGGTTAGTCTGGGTGATGACTGATGGCATGTATTAGATGTCCTGTAGCAGTGAGTTTGTGTTGCTATAAATTGGGAAATAAAAACAGGCTGGGGACTTCCTTAGAGACAGACAAAAGTAAATGTTTACTGAAGTACAGTCCTGGCATCTGCAGGGGTGTGAAATTTAAGTAGGAACTGGTGAAACTCAGAGCCCTGGGACCTACCTGTCAGCACATCCACTTGCACCCTCCGTAAGGTGTTGGTTTCCCCCAGGTACTCCGTTCTGCACTGGTACAGCCCGGCGTCCTGCTTCCTGAGTCGCCTCATGGTCACGGTCAGGACCCCATCCTGGATGTTGTCGCTGATGGAGGTGGTGCCGTTCCTGTTCTTCAGGAATGGCAGCCAGAAGCGGCGGGCGCTCACCACGTGTTGGCACTTACTCCCATCGATCTGCTTGCACCAGCTCTTCTCTCTCCACCGCTGCTGCCGGGGGTTATAGGTGCAGTTCACAGATATGGTCCCCCCCTCCATTCCGTACACCGTAGTGATGTTCTGTGCAGTACAGGATGCTAGGAGAGGAGGAGAAAGTGGTGAGCCACAACTTTCATATCTATCCCTTACTGCTTGTGCCAAACAGATGTCATTTTCCTCTTTTACAGCTCTGATGATGGCTACTGCCAACTGCAGGGCTGGCTCACCTGCCTGCCGTGTCGAGAAAAATGCAGTGTGCTCAGGTTCAGTCTTGGCTCAGACTTCCTTGAAATAAGCCTGCAGTGATCCCATTGACTGGTGTGTCATGTGGCTCTTGCTGAGCAGCTTTTCCTGTGGGAGTTTGCAGATCTTCTGAAGCTCAGCAAATTTCGGTCCTCATCTTCCCCCTCTGGCCCTGTGGTGACTGCTCTGGATTGCAGTCTGGAGCTCAGTGTTGTCATGCTTGTTGTGGTCACTGTGCTCCAGCCCAGCAAGGGGAGACTGTTTGTCAGCATGACTAGGACACTTAAATAGGAGCTTGTGTTTTCCTCTGATCTGGGGGGGCACAAAGCTGGAAGTTGACTTGACACTAGGTAAACTGGCTTGGTTTTTACGAGGTGTTTTTATGAGGCAGATCATCACAGAATCACAGAATTGTAGGGGTTGGAAGGGACCTCTAGAGATCATTGAGTCCAACGCTCCTGCAAAGCAGCTCCTACAGCAGGCTGCACAGGAAGGCGTCCAGGCAGGTCATCCTGACCCAGTAATGACTCGTCCTTTCTCAGCAGCCATTAGTTAGTTTCTCCTTGCTGTAACACCCCTTCTTTGAAGCATGCAGCCTGCCTACTTGCAAACAGCTGCAGCAAGGCAGCTTGCTTCAGGCTTTAGCCTTGAGCTCAACCCTTCCACATATGTTCAGAGGTGCAGATTTGGCTCTGATGCAAAAATGGTGCTGTGCAGTAAACGCCTGTAAAGTTTGTCACAATTTTAGGGCCCTTTACAGAGCCAAAGGAAAGCAGAACAGCCTTGGCAGGTGCTGCAATCAAAGTGAGAGATAGAAACAAGTGAGCAGCTCACTGTTAGCAGGTTGCTTGTTATTCGCATTCCTGACTTCTGATTCCAGAGTCTTTGCAGATTGTTTCATCCTGTCTTTTTAATAACCTATTCATTTTAATCCTGTTGATAACTGGTCTGCAGCTGCTTGGCTTTTTTTGTTCTAGTTCCTTATTTCTAATTTCCATTTCCTCCTTATAGTGGGCAAAGGCAGAAGGGAAAGTCTATTAATATTTAGAGAGAGAAGTACAGAGTGTTATTTCTGGAAATCTATGTAGATTTTGTGGCAAGATAAATAATGCTAAAACAGGAGTAAATTAAAAAATGGGTTGTTGTGAGGCCTTTGTGTTGGCAGAGCCTTATCATAAAGCATCTTAAAATAATTTTAAACATTCTAAGTGCTTTGTAAGCTGAAAGAAAAAAGAAGCTGAAGGTCTTTCAGGCTTTCCTAGAGGATGGCATAAAAATGGATCTATGCTCTTCAGTCATCCATCACCTACAAACTTTCATCCTGCTGTTTTGTTCCACTCAGTGGTTCCAGGGAAGGCTTTACCTCTCTACACATCCCATCCCAGGAGAGCCAACTAAACGTTGTAATTCCACCTCTTATTTCTCCTGCAGACTCTTCTCCTCCCTTGTTCAGCTAGGCTTTTCAGTTCCTGGAGTGACTTCTGGTTTTGCGTTTATGGACCAGAAACACTGTTGCAAAGCAGTGCCTTGATAGTCCTGGCATTTGAAGATTTGCTGATGCCCCAGTGGAAAACTTTGTGTCATTATCTTTTCCGCAGGTTCTGCTGACAGGTCATTTACTGTTTGTGTTCCTCCTCCCTTTTTTGCTACTGAAAAAGCATTGTGGACTTTTTTTCCAAATTCAGACTTCAGTCAGAATTGAGATTCTGTGTTCCCAAAGCCTGTATGTGTACCTGCATGTGCAGTGTTCCAGGAATTGGGCATCTCTAGAATTTGCCTGGAAAGAGAAGGCTATCAGCTGAGAATACCAGCTGGATCCTGTGCCTTGTTTCCCATTGCTCTCCAAGCTGAAAATAATCAAAGACTGGGAGTGTTATTCCCTACAGAGATGTGCTCCCTAGCTCATGTATTTCTTTGTGATGCCCAAAGGATGTCTCTACTTCACTGAGTTTTATTTTCCTCCTGTTGAACCACAGCTGTTGCGATTTACATTCAACCTCCTACGAATGCAAACAAATAGAATTTTGCAGTTTCACTCTGAGAAAGCACACAAGACTTCTGTAAACAGTGTTTCATCTTCTGACTCAAAAGGATCGCTGTGAGGAAAGCTGAGTGCTTGGGTCATAGAATCATTTCAGAATCATTAGAAGTCATCTAATCCGATGCCCCCGCAGTGCACAGGGACACCCACAGCTCTGTCAGTGCTCACAGCCCCATCCCGTGGGGGTCTCCAGGGAAGGGGCACCACTGCCCCTATGGCAGCCTGTGCAGTGCCTCACCGCCCTCATCACAGTCAGTGTTTTTCTTATATCCTAAATCTTTCCTCTTTTCATGTGAAACCACTTCCCCTTGTCCTATCACACAGACCCTTCTACAGAGTCTGCCCTCTGTTTTCTTACAGTCCCATCGTTCAATTAAGGGTATAGAGCAAACTTGGAAGAAAGGGTCTGACATCCCTCCAGTATAACAAGGGAGGAAGAGCAGGGTGCAGAATGTACTGCAAAGCTCCAGGTTCCCCCTGCTTGTACTGTGTTGCACCTTGCAATGTGCAGACAGGTGGTAAAGCTATCCATAGCAAATGATTGTATTGTTTTTTCCAAAGAGCTGCATGCTACAGTGAAGGTACCTTTGCATCCAGAAGGAGCTGCTGCATCTCAAGGCCTGTGCAGTCTTGTTGTTTGTTGTAATCTTTGTCTCATAGAGGTCATTACTCTTAAGATAGAGTTCTTGCATCAGTTCTTCACCCTACCTGTTATCATCACCCAAGCCCATGTATGCTTTCTTACCTGAGAAGAAGACCAAGATGAGGTGCATGAGTTTCTCCATGTCTGTCCAGCAGAGAAGGGGAAAGAGAGGAGTCCAGACAGAAGTGAAAAGGGCTGTTGCCCAAGAGCAGTTTGCTTTTCTCTCCTCCTAGCTCTGCCGGAAGGAATGAGCACAGGAACTTGGCATCTTTTTTGTCCTGCACGTTGAGCAATTCACCACGCATGGGCCTTTCTCTCACTGGCTGAAAATTCAGGCATCAGCTTTGCCTGCTCACAGCCACAATTTAGTCTAGACAGCCTGAAAGAGAGCGTCATGTGGTGGCCTCTGGTATCGTTAGCAAACTGATGGGCTGCCCTTGTTAATTTGTTGGATTCGCTTACTTGGAGATCTTCCATTCAAATGCTGATAAAACCTTGCTTATCTTACAGAAACAGGCAGATAAATCTGCAGATCTGTCTGTTAGTAAATGTGCCTTGTTTTCTTTAATCAGTGTTTAAAAAAATGGTACCTAGAAGTTCTCTGTGGGTCTTTCTATCTTCCATTTTTTTATTTCTTGCACCAAAAAGCTCAAGCCTGGATTCTCTTTCATGAGAAGCAACTGTGATCCTGAAAATGTATTTCTTGCATTTTATTATCTTTTACCATTACTATTCTACTGTTTGACCCAGTGTAACTGACTGTATGAATAGTTAGGGGAGTCGTAGCCTGGGGATCCTTTTCCAGATTTTTTCCATTTTCTTTTTCTTCCTTTCATTTCAAGTTAAATGGGTCAACTCTGATAGTCTCAAAGAACAAACCTGCATCTCTGCTGCAGCCATAGCAAGACAGGCCTGTGAGTAACAGGTGGTCCAGGCATCTTTGATCTGCCACCTGTCTGCAGAGCTTGGTGCAGCTTAGGAAGTGCCAGGGCTTTTATTTGGTGCCAGGGTGAATAGAGCACAGTGCTGCAGGGACACAGAGCTGCATCTCAGTCTGGCTAATGGTTGATTCAGAGGTGTGTGATGGGAGCCTAGAGAGCAAGTCCATTGGGAGTACGTGTCCTGGTTTATGGTGGGGTTATTCAGGACAGCAGGGGGCTGGTCAGGTCCCTGCCAGTCCAGTGTTCTTTGGCAACTCTTGGAAGCCTGCATCAGAGCTGCACCAGGGATTTATAAATGTATTATGTATGCAATTTACTTGGACATTTATATCTGTAAGTAATCTACTCTTGAATTACCAGCATTTCCTTTCTCTTGTATCACCTGCTGTTGAAAACAGCCCTCTTGTGCTCATACTTCTTCCTCTGTTGTCTTTGCAGTACTTCCTGAAACTTTGCTAAGCTTATGGTAGAATCATAGAACAGCTTGGGTTGGAGGGGACCTGAAGCATCATCTAATTGCAACCCCCTGCCGTGGGCAGGATTGCCAATTTCTTGCTGTCAATTTCTTCTGTCAGTTTTTTTGCTCTGTGCTGCTGTCTATATGGACTTTCCTCCTCTGGCTCAGGGCTTGCTTGTGCAGTTGGCAGATGGCAAATGCTGTTCAAAACACCCAGTGCCCTGTGCATTCCTTGGACGTGGTGCCACGTGCTCCCTTCCTTCCTTTCTCCAGAAACGCTCATCTTTTGTTTTCTCTTTTCCATGCTCTTTCATTTGTCTCTGTTCCACACTGCTTTGGTTCAAGCAGCCAGTTTGTGTCTTCTTGAGGAACAGCTGTAAGAGCAAGCCAGCCACAAGCTTTTGAACAGAATGAAAGCCTCTGATTAGGAAGTCTTTAAAGGAACGTCTGTGCTTGCACTCAGTAGTGCCTCACCTTCTTTCCTTCCTACACCCATATCTAGCACATGTGCCCTTTTTCTTGATTAATGGGTGGGCATTTAGCTTTAGTTTGAAAGCCTCTTTCCATCTTATTTCTTACCTAGGCAGGCTGATAAACGTAGGAATTTGCATAAAGTATCAAAAACTGTATGCATTGTGATGTGCACCACTGTTTTGTTCTTAGAAGACCTCCTGGGGCTCAGATTCTTACAGCAGGACCCTCAGCTTGCGCAACTCGCAGGGCACTGTTTCAGCTTGGTGCAGTACGCTCAAGCCACCTGCCTTCAGGCAGATGCTGGTTCTGCTTATTCCTAGAACCCAGTGCTCATATCTGCCACCCACTACAAACAAACCCAGTGGCAGCAAGGGGAGAGTCCTGCACACCTGCCTCTCCCAGAGAGGCTGCATTTTAATGGAATCAAAAAAGCAAATGTGCAGTCGATCCTGAGAATTACCAAGCACCTCTGACCTAAGAGGATCTGCATATTTATCACAAATTTCTAAGAGGAAAGAAAGAGGTCTTAAGATGCATAGGCAACGTACATGTGGTAGCAAAACCTTAATTCTTTCCCCAGTGTTCGTGTACTGTTCTCCACTCCCACTTTATGTAGCAGTTCTCCCATTTCTGGATTGCTTTAGAATTCTGTGCTTCATCCTTTGTCATTCTTAGGTAACTGCTTGTGTGCAATGATGGCATATTCCACATTTTCCTCTGTGGGTTTCCTGGGAGTCTGACTCAGTTCAACATTGCAGTAGAGAGGTTCATCAGAGCTGAGCTGGGATTTAAAGTCCAGAGTAATGTAATTTAGATCTCTGCTGTCATCTGTGGTTCTTCCCATTCTTTCAGTGCTCTCAAGCTATAAAAAGGAAGAGCAAACAGTAGTCAGCATCATTCAGTGCCAAGGCGCAGCTGTTATCAAAGGAACAAGATTCTTCCAGGAGAAGTTGTGTGAAAAATGAAAAGTCACCTCTGGTCATGGCAGAGGAAGAAGTAACAGAAAACCCTTTCTTTAATCTCCTCTCCTTGAGACAGGCTACAGTTTCATCTTCTAACCTTGCTTTCTAGTCTTTCAGTCATTTCTCAGAGATTACTAGAATTTTCCCCACCTTGGGTTCATTATTGTTCATTTTTTCCAGTGGAATTTTCCTTCCACTGCCCCCACATTCCTTTCTGTGGTGATATTAAATATTATTTCCCCTCGCACTCAGAACCAAAAATGATCTTCATCATGTGGGTCAGCCAACCCCTCACAGGTGATGGATTCAGGTACCAAATGGAAATGGTCATATTCCTTACCTGTGCTGGGCTCTCTGGTTTGTCATACATGTCCTCTGGCTTGTCATACGTGTCCTCTGCTTGTCTGTTACCTTTGGAAAGAGCCAGAGTCAGAGTTTTGAGAAGCAGAGAAGCCCATAACAATGCCTGGTCATTGGCTGTGCTCCAAGGAGTTTTGGGGAGGCTTTGGGATTGCCCTGTGATGGAAGTGATGGTTGTGCCAATGGGACCCATCCACCCTGAGTCTGGGGAACGTGTTTCTCCCAGTTTACTTCTCTGAAATGGTAGGAGGTGTTTTGTGCAGGGAACATGGGTTTGATTTACTGGGAGATCACAGCAGGGAGCCTGCCTTTGAGGCTTCCCAGCCTGAACCTATGTTATCTTCCCCAGAGTACTGTGAATTGGGAATAATCTTGCTTGAAGAGGGAAAATGATGGTTAGAGAAGGACCCATCTACAATCAGCGAACAGAAATCACCAATTTCCACATACCTCTTGTCTTCTGCTTCTTGCGCTGCCTGATGCCCAGTGTTGTTGTGATGGCCAATGCCAGGATGAGCAGGATGCACAGAGCCACAGAGATTATGATGGTGTTCCTTTACAGGAAGAGCAAAGACGTTATCAGTTCTGGTTACCAATAGCTAGCAAAGCCCATTACCAGAAAGGGGGCAGGAGTAGCTTTTATACATTTGGAAGGAGGGGGGTGGAACTAGCTGATCTTTAAGGTCATTTCCAACCTAAGCCATTCTGTAATTCTAGTCTTCATGCTTTTAAAACAAAACACTATTCAAAGTTCAGAGCACAATTCCAGGCTCTCAGGAGCAGGTACTGCTTCTTCCTCTTGAGTTTTCCTGCACCTGACACACTGGGATGTATATTGTGCTCTTAAGTGCTGCTGCAGTGTTCATGACAGGAAGTCCAAAGGGGAAGAAAGTCCTTTACATTAAAAAAACCAAAACAACAACAACAGTAAAAAGAAGGAAGAAAGAGCAGCTAAGGGGTATTTTGCTGTTAACTATTCACCAGCGCCCTGCATAACCCCCACAAGGGTTGTGAACTCCTGTGTCTGCAGGACAGGGATGGACAAGGCCAGGGGCAAGGAGAGAGAGATGAGCGGCAGCTAAATAGCTGTGAAGTGCTCTTTTGTGTGGGCTTATCTTAGGATGATGGCCATCTCAGGAGGCACTCAACGACTCTTGGTCAAGGCCCATCACGTAGGCAGGAGAACAAGAAGGATAAAAGAGGAACCGAAAACCATGAGGACAGGTTTTCTGACAACAGATTCCTCATGAAGAAGAACAGAGGATTTCTGACAGATTCCTCAGGAAGTGATGCCTGCAAGGTGAAGTAGAAGAAGAGGGGTCTGACATCAGACTCCTCACACTACGGAATTCCTGCATGCTGACAAACTCCTGGGCTGCTGCCTGAGCGCTGCTGCTTCCTCCCGCATTGGCTCCGCGGCCGCCTCCTGCTGCCTGCTTGCTGCCCAAGGCCGGCCGCGCTGCTGCTCCCTTCTCTTCCCTTCCCCCCCC
>NW_024885000.1:400394-438214 GCF_019232065.1 Centrocercus urophasianus | reverse complement strand
TATGTGTGTGTATTGGGGGGGGTGGGCAAGGGACACCGCCGTGCACGGAGCGCAACCGCTTCCCCCTTCACCCCCCCATTAAAAATAAAGCGGTGGTGCGGCCCCGCGAGAGCGTTATGGAAACGGCGCTGCTCCCCGTTGTTATTTAAAGAGAAGGAGGAAAAAGGAGGGGGGGAAAAAGGGGGGGGGAGGTGAAAAATAAGCATAAAAAATAAACACTCTCTCTCTCTATGTATATACATATATATATACATACATAAGCAAACCGAGAGGAAACAAACCAGCACAAGTTCGCTCCAGTGCCGGGAAGCACAGCCCGCCCCCCATCGCCCCCCTCCCGCTCCCCAGCCCCGCAACTCACCCCGCGGCTGCGGGCGGAGGGAACGCGGAACCCCGCGGGGCGGCAGCGCGGGGCGGCCCGGCCCGGCTCTGCTCGGCTCTGCCCGGCCCGGCCCGGTTCCACTGCCGGCCGCGGCCTCCGCTGCTCCCGTGCCAAAGGAGGGCAGCACTGCCCGCCCGGCCCGGCCCGGCTCAGCACGGCCCGCACCGCAGCACGCCGGGATCTGTAGTCCGGAGCGGGGCAGCGCTGCCTGCCGGGACTTGGAGTCCCCGCCTCGGCCACAGCGGCGGCGTTCTGTGCGTGATTTCCTGCCGAGCGTCGGGTTTCCAGACGCTCCTTGCACCAGGGTTGTGCAGCTCCTTGCAAAGTGCCGTGCGTTTCCTTACGCCAGCTCTTTGCCCCAGGGTTGTGCAGCTCTTTCCATCAGGGTTGTGCAGCTCTTTGCACAGTACCGTGCAGTCCCTGCACAGGGATTGCTCAGCTCCTTGCACCGCTGCTTATTGCTTACCGGGGGTCAGCTGTGAGACACAGAGGAACAGCAGTGTGTCCCTGCCTGAGGCTCGGGGCCGTTTGGGACCCTCGGGGAGGAGATGCCCTTACACTGCAGAGCTTCAGTGCGAGATGAGCTGTGCAGGTGCTCTGCAGCAGGGAGCAGGGACCTCCCAGGGCTGCCAGCACCTCCCAACCCACAGCTGGGAGGGAGTTCCCTGGGCATAGACCGGTTTGCAAGGAGCAGATTGAAGGGAAGGTGACACGCTACAGCAGCTGGTCACCATCCGACCAGGACATGGGTGTTGGACCAAAGGTGATGAGACCCTTTGGTGCTGCATTCCCTGTGCATCTCTTGCATGAAGGTTCTGACCTCTCCCAGCCCACAGCACACAAAATATTGCATCCAATTCCCGCTGCACTGCTGGCATGAACCAGTTTTTAGCTGCCCAATTGCAACCACTCGACCATCTCTAAAAGAAAAAAAGGCCCTTTGATTCACTGCAGCTCCAAATCACACCAGGGATGCTCAGGTCATGCATTTGGTGCATTAGAGATGCGTTCCTGTGGTGATGGTCCCCACGTCCCCAGCCTGGAATAGTGGTGCACAATTATTCCTTCTTTTGGGGATGAGGCAGGAGGGGCTGTGCTGCTACCCCAGAGCTCTGTGCTGTGTTGCAGGGAGCAATGCCCGGCCCCCTCCTGCTCTGCCTGATCCCTGCATTGCTGCGCTAGGGCTGCACCAATATTTTTGCACGAGGCATGGAGGAGTTGGTGTCCTTTCTCAGGTGAGATGACAGAGCTACTGAGAGACCTGAGAAGGAGCCCCAGTCATAAAGAGCTTCTAACAAACCACGCTTAGGGCTCCTGTGCTGTGGGATCTGCCCGCTCCCCAGGAGCAGAGATGGCTTTTGGGGAACCCCTCAGGGAATTCCTCTCCCCAGAGCTGTGCTTGGGGTGTAACAGCAACACCACGGGTATCTGAGGCCCCTCAAGCAGGGGCTGGATGGTGGGACCCCTTGCAGCAGGAGGGGCTGAGGCACGCAAGCCGTCAGCCTGTGCTCTGCCACCACCGAACAAATTCAGGTCAGAGAGCGTTGAGGCTCTGCAGTTTATTTGCAACAGGAGACTGAGAGCACAGCCTTACACAGAAACCTCGGAGAGACAGAGAGCACGTAGAGGAATGTAAAGGCCCATAGGAAACCCACAGCAAGGCTCGCTCAGAGCAGGAGGGGGCTGCATTTTGCTGCCCCACTCTTCTACACCGACTTGGCGAAGCCGATGCGGTTGTACGCCATGTCAAAGATGGTGTAATACTCCTTGAGGAAGACGTCGCCCAGAATCCAGAGCGGCTGCCCGTTCTGGGATGGCAGGTAGGTGACTTCGATCCCAACAGTGCAGTACCCATCGTTCTGTACGGGGAAATAATGGGGAGTCAGAGCCTGGGGAAGCACCCGGACCCCGCAGGTGTGCAGGGAGGGGAGCATCGCTGTTCACCAGGAGCTCCAGGTCTCTGCTGGACTCCTGGGACCTGGGAGGACAATACGTACATTGAGGACGTAGGCAGAGGGGGTCAGCGGGAGCTGCACCCCATTGATGATGAAGGAGATGGTAGGCAAGCTCTGGATCATACTGCAGTCAACTGCGTACTGTGGAGAGAGGGTGATGGAGAGATTATGGCTGGAGCAGCACAGGGAGCAGCACTGGCTGTGAGGCACAACACTTCTCAAGGCCCAGCTGTGCCCCCGCTTCACACACAGCACTGTGCCCTGCAGACACCATCTGGGTTTTGCAGGATTTGTCCAAACCCAGGGCTCGTGGCTCAATTACAAACCCCACCCTGACCCAAACACATTCCTTACCCCATAGCTGGTCTCCTGGGCGCCCACAGCCTTCAGGAATCTGCTCAGGTACTGCGCGGGCACAGTGAGCAGGAATGTCCCTGTGTCCACGATGGCCTGGCAGCCCTGGCTGCACCAGCCCATCACCGACTGTCCGATAGAAAACCTGAGTACAGAAAGGTGGTGGACGTCACTCTGAGCCCCCAGCGGGCACAGAACCCACCTTGTCCAGGTCTTGGAGGCCAGAACCTGAGGCTGCACACAGCTCCGTCAGGGATGGATGCAACTCACTCATCGATCGCCACCTGCCAGTAAAGCTCCTCGGTCACCGGCGCCCACACGATGTCCCCAGTGAACAGCTTAGAGTCCACTCCTCCCAGCACGAGCTCTCCTCCATAGTTGTAGGTGGGATTGCTGCAAGAACAACGCAGTTAGAGCAGCAAGGAACCTGCGTGGGGACAGCCAGAGGGACAGAAATGCAGGTGGGCTTTACCGAGAGAAGTAGAAGCTGAAGATGGGCTTCTTGAGCTGGTGCTGCTGCAGCATGCCCTGCAGGGGGGTGGGCGTCCCTCCAACCGCGAGCGCAGGGTAAGCCATCCCCATGATCCCATCAAATTGGGCGTAGTAGAACGGCTGGGTGGGCTCATCCCAGCTTAGCCCAAACTCCTGGTTTCTGACTGAGATGGTCTGGATCTGGAGGGGGAGGGAGTGCTGCGTCAGCCCGTGCACTTGCGCAAAGAGTGCAAAGCCCAGGAAGGTAAAATCGAAGAGTGCTCAATAGAAGGGTGCAAACCCAAAGATTGCAAACAGAGAGTGCAAAGCCAAGGAGTGCAAAACCAGAGTGCAAAGCCAAAGAGTGCAAAACCAGAGTGCAAAGCCAAGGAGTGCAAAACCAGAGTGCAAAGCCAAAGAGTGCAAAACCAGAGTGCAAAGCCAAGGAGTGCAAAACCAGAGTGCAAAGCCAAAGAGCACCCTACAAGGTTGTAGCTGGTGAAAACATCCCTGGACGCCTGGAAAAACTACCGGCAGTCATGCAAACAAAGCAAAAAATCCAGCTGGGTAACTGAAGGGAGCTATAATCACTTTGCATAGCTTCTGCCCATCTCAGGACCTGGTTTGTGCCATGCTATCTGCATAAGAGATATGCAGATCGCTGCCCCCAGCCCGTCCCCTCGGCGGCGCACCCACCCGCAGTGTGTCGTAGCCCAGCACCACTGTCAGCGTCCCACTGCCGTAGGACAGCGTAACCTTCTGCCCGTTGTTGATGAAAGTGGAGGATGCGCTGGGTTTGAACTTGGCGTGGTTTCCTGCGGGAGAGACGAAGCAACAGAGCTGCTGGGGGTGCTGTTGCTGTGGGGCTCACCGCCGCTGGGGGGACAGATGGCGAGGGGCTGCGGGACACCCACCGCATGCCGGCGTGTTGCAGAGCGTGGAGGGCACCCACAGGTTGGAGGAGCCGGTGTCGAAGAGCACCAGGAACTTCTGCGGGGGGGTCCCGATGCTGATCTCCCCGAAGTAGGAGGACTGCGGACAGAGCTGGGTTACGTCATGGGACGGGGCTCAGCTCCGCCTCCCCACCGTGCGCCACGTCCCGGCGCCCTGCGGCAGTGCTGCGGATCCCCTCACTCTTACAGCGATAAGATGGGAAAGGGGCTGAGCGACCTCCTCCCAGATGAAGTGCTATTAGGCGTTTCTTGTGTCCCATATAGAAAACCACAGCCTTTCAGGCAGCTGGGGGAAAGCTTTGCTAAACTCTGACCCAAGAGCTTAAAAAAAGTCTGTTCCACTCTCGGAGGCCCAGGGCAAACAGATCGTTCTGACAGCAGGAAGGGGGCAGGGGGAGCAGTGAGAGAACTCACATCCAGGTGGGAGGCCATCGGCTCGTACACAACGTTGTTCTTGCTGAAGTTATATTTCTTAACTGGATCGTGCTTAATTTTCTTCAGGTATTCCTCCAGCACTCCTGCCTCCCTCATTTTCTCCCGTATGGACTTGCCTTTCTTCAACTTGATCCTGCGCAGAGGGGGTGGAGGGGAGAAAAACAAAAAGCAAACCAAAGAAAGCAGGAAATGAGGTGATTTGGGAATTTTCAGATGTCCTCTCCTTTGGGTTTCCTTGCATCCTGCCGTGCTGCAAGCCATCTGCACAGCATCTCTGGGCCGAGGGCAAAGCCCAGGCTGCCGCTGGCATGGCTACGATGGGTTCTGGAGATGCACGTGGCCAGGTGCACCGAGAACCACATCCCCGAGCAGTGCTCAGGTGCAGCACACACATGTGATGAACGCAGCCGGCCTCTGCTCCCCGAGCTCCCCCCAGCCCTGTGCTGCTCCAGCACACCCACCTCACCAGCCCCTCTGTGAGCTGCAGGCACAGCACGGCCAGCACGAGGCACTTCATGGTGCGGCCGGTGGCCATGGTGCACCCGTCTGGAGAGTGCAACAGCAGGCTGAGCCGCCTGGCCTGGCTGCCTTTATACTGGCACGCACTGACCGCCTTATCTGCGTGCCTCTGTTTTCCATTACCGGCGAGTGTAACCCTGGCTTGAAGGGTTTCTTTGTATTTTGGACCACGAGGAACTTGAGAAGTTTTTGTCATTAGTGGGGCACCCGGATGGGAACAGAGCACCTCGCACCTTCCACAGCCAAATCAAAGTGCGGCCACTCGATAAGGGCCGCCCTTATCACAGTGGGGAGAGGAGTTATCGCACTGCCAGCACGCTGCACGGCTATCTGGATCCTTCCAAATTGCTTCAACCTTTCCCAAAACAAAGGCTCTCACAGCTCACGGTGCAGGATGGAAACTGGCTTGCAGGAAGACCCAGCGCCGTGAGGACGTTGAGGCCTGAAGGAGAAATGGGCGCTGAGGCTGAGACTAAAAAACCCTTCCATACTTTGCTCGGTGCCATTGCTGCAGACGTGCCTGCAGCGCCTGCCCAGCAGCCATTCATAGAAGGCCTGGGGTCAGAAGGGGAGATCCCTGAGTTCCAACCCCCGGCCCACCCCACAGCACCCTGCACACCATAGGGGCTCATTGCTGCCCCCAGTAGCTGCTGCCTACCCAGCACCGCTGTCACTGCACTCATCCCACACTGCAGCTTTGCACATCTTGTGCTCTCTTGGGAGCGCCAGGTAGTGTGTGTCCTTTGCTGGATACTGAGTATAATAAAGCAATTATCTTGTTTGCTAGCAGGATTGATAGAAAGATCAACTTATTAAGATTGGATAAAAGGCAAATTCTGGCTGAAAGCAAAGAACAGTTATCAAAACGTCAACATACCGCGTGTTATCTGCAGGTCTCCAGGGGACTCAGGCTTGCCAAAAGACAAAGGAATAAGATGCCCTCTACAGCACATGCAAACATGCTACTTTTGTTTCCTTTTGACCCCCCAAAAGTTAAACAGCATCTGTTTGCTAAGTCTTAGTCCAACAGGAAATGGGGAATTCCACTCTCTGCCATCAGAGATGGCGCATCCATGTAGGGGCAGAGCTCACCTGCACTGCTGGGCATGGGCACGTGTTGGGGCTGGGCTCTGGGCACGTCCTGCTGCTCCTGTTGCACCAACAGACCAAGCAGCTCTCAGGAGAGCACTGCATCAGGCTGCAAACGGCTCTGGAGTCCAGCCTCTGCATTCCCAAAGAGCAGAGGCATTCCCAAAGACATCGCAGTCACCTCTGATTTCTTGGTCTGCTCTAGGCTTTTCCCACCTGTGGCAAAAAGCACGGAGAGGTGACTGGTCCCAGTACCAGGGCAACCGGCCACCCCCTCTCCTGGACCTGTTGGACACAAGATACTGTGATATAACCTCAGCAAATGGGAGCACGGAACAAAGGGAGCGTGAGCACAGGGCTGCTCAAACAAGCACTGTGCCAGCTGGAACCTCTCCCGAAGGCGCAGACCTCCACCTCCCAGACACCGAGCGGAGATCTGGGCAAAGCCCGCCTTCCACATCCCATGGGCTTGTGCTGGGAAACGTGTAGCCAGAGAGGGCAGGGATATCAGACCTGTGGAATGAGGAATGATGGAGCATTTGGAGCCTGAGATGTTTGCCTAGCACTTGGCTGCTTCCAAGCATTATTTTAGCTGCACAACACCCTTGTGTGTGGTTGGATGTTGAGTTTGCTCCTGCCATAAATGGACTACCTGCAGCAAGCCTGGCTGTGTCCTCTGCTCTTACCCCCTCACTTTTATTATGTAGGTATTATGAAGAGGTAATATTTTCAGCTTCATTCGGTTTCATTTGTACCAAAAAAAGAAAAAGAAAAAAGAAAAAAAAAAGGAACATACAGACTGTGAAATAAAAAAACAGACTACATATGCTTAATCTTATTTTCACTGCTTTTATTTCTCCACAGTATAGTCTGGAAAGAAACCCATCTTCAATGCAAAGATTTCTCAAGAGAAGGGATCTGGGCTCTGCGGGGATGGAGATGCCCCAATGCACAGAGCTGTGGCACGGCACTGAGGCTGCCTACACAGCAGTGGCAAAGCCCACGCGGTTGTTGCCCATGTCATAGATGGAGTAGTAGACCCTCAGGAAGACATCTCCAAGAATCCAGAGGGGCTGCCCAGTCTCGGAGGGCAGGTAGGTGGATTCAATCCCAACAGTGCAGTAGCCGCTGTTGCTCTGTCAAGAAGGAATAACTGTGTTGGAAAGCTCTGGCTGCACAACTCCAGCCGGCACCCTCCAGCTGTCCCCCAGCCCAAAGTGCCCCCGGCTGCTCTCCCTCAGGTTCTCATGCTGTACCTGGAGCATGTAGGCAGAGGGAGGCAGGGGGAAGCTGTTGCCGCTGATGACGAAGGTGAGGGTGGGCATGTACTCGATGTTGCTGCAGCTTGCCACGTACTGGGGAAAGAGAAACCACCACAGGTTTGTGCCTGGTGAGTTCTGTCAGTGATCCATGAACCCAGACATGCACACTTTACTAGATCCATCATTTCCTCTGCAGGGATTAGAGCAAAGCCTCAAGGATGTGGTTTAGTGGGGCACTGGTGGTAGGCAGGCAGCTGGACTGGATCGTCTTGGAGGATTTTTCCAACCTCAGTCATTCTCTGAAACTGGATTTCCAGTGCTCCTCCAACCCAAGTGCTTGACAGCAACTGCTCACCCACGATAGATGCATCTCCCGCCTCTTCCCCCTCATTTTCCCAGCCCACTCTCCCTACCTGGCCGTTGCTATCAGCTTGAGCTCCAATGTACTGCATCAGCTTGCTGAAGACCTGGTTGGGAACGGTGAGGAGGGAGGTCCCCGTATCGACGATCCCCTGGCAGCCCTGGCTGCACCAGCCACTGTTCTGCCCACCAACAGTGAAGCTACGGGTAGAGAAAACAGGCAGCTCATGAAACTCCCTGCTGCTGCAGGAGGAACACAGGGACATGGTATGAGGAATGTTCTCTACAGTTATACATCAACATTGACAAGAATAGCCCTCAGAGCCCAGAAAGCCTGAGATTTGGGATCCCTGAAGCCACCAGAGGTGACAGAAAGATTCCTCCTATGGCTGCAGATCTAAGAACAACCAGAGCTGGTGTGGAGGAAGCTGGAGAAAGCAACACTTTACTCTTCGATCCCGATCTGCCAGTAGGTGGTCTGGACGACAGGAGTCCAGAAGATCTGCCCCGTGTACAGGTTGGGGTTGACGCCGCCGAGGATGAGCTCACCACCTTGGCTGCCTTCCTGCCTGCGGGAGGAAGGCACAAGTGATAGAATCATAGAATCATGGAGTGTCGGAGTTGGAACGGACCTCTAAAGGCCATTCGGTCCCATGGCCTGCAGTGCACAGGGACACCCACAGCTCCATCAGTGCTCACAGCCCCATCCCTGCTCTTGGGGGTCTCTGGGGATGGGACATCACCATGGGCAGCCCGTGCAGCGCCTCACCGCCCTGACTGCAGAAGACTTTGCTCTTATATCCAACCTAAACCTCCTCTCTTTCAGTTTGAAACCATTTCCCCTCGTCCTATCACACAGACCCTGCTATAGAGTCTGACCTCTCCTTCTTACAGCCCCTTTAGATACTGAAGGTCACACTCATGGGTATCAGTAGAAATCAGCAGCTACCAGTACCAGCCAGCATGCCAGTAAGTAGAAGGGGTGGGGCAAACAGGAAAGGAGGAAGGAAGCATCAGCTGATGGGCTCTCATGAAGGTTTAAACAAGAAAAATAACAGAATATCCTTGGGAAGCACAAAGGCAGCACAAGGTGGAAGGAAGAACAGGAGCATCCCTACCCGCTCAGGTAGAAGCTGAAGATGGGGGAGTCCAGCAGGTTTTCCTGCAGCATTTTCTGCATCACAGTGGTGGCTCCACCAGCAGAGATGGCAGGGAAGGCCAACCCCAGGATGCCATCGAAGGGAGAGTACAGAAAGTTGGTGCCAGGCTCCGTCTCGCTCAGGCCGAACTCCTGGTTTGTGATGGAGATGCCCTGGATCTAGGGATGAGGAAAAGAGGCAGAGCTGCTCTGAGAGCACAGCATGGAGCACTGTGACCCACAGGCACAGTAGGCCATGCAGTGGGGCACCAAGCCAACACGGGGCTCCATCCTGCAGCTGTAAGTGTACATCAGAACAGGGGACTAAGTTAGAGCCAAGAACAAAGTTCCCCTGATTTGCTCCTAAGGGAACACCCCCAGCCTCCAGAAGTGATCAGCCCATGTTTTTCTAACTGCGTATCCTCGGCTCAAGGCTGCAGGGCAAAGTTGGGGCACCCCTCACTCCCCCCATCTGCAGTGTCACTCACTGTCACTGTGTCAAAGCCAAAGATGCCGGTGAGGCTGCCGGATCCATACTGCAGGGAGAAGAACTCATTCTGAGTTGAAAATGTGGAGGACTCATTGGGGTTGAACTCGTTGTGGTTGGCTAGATTGGAAAAACAAAGCAGAAGAGTGATTGTTCCATCGAGGGGCACTCAACCAGAGGCTGAGTGGCAAGAGAGGTTCAGGGCAAGCAACAGGGACCTGCAATCAAAGCACACATGTGGGCTGCTTTTGATAAAACAGGTGGTAATCATTGCTTGTGGTAAATACAACAGTGGCAGCCAGAAGTCCCCCTGCTGCCCAGGACCCCCCTTCCTGCTCAGGTGCTCACCGCAGGCCTGGCTCTGGCAGAGCGTGGAGGGCACCCACAGGTTGGAGGAGCCGGTGTCGAAGAGCACCAGGAAGTTCTGCGGGGGGGTCCCGATGCTGATCTCCCCATAATAGGACATCTGGAGGAAAGGGAATAATTTTTACCCCATGCAACTCCTCAGGCGTGCATGCTAAATCTCAGCCCATGCAGCCACAGGACCGCAGGTTTCCAGGGGCTGCAGGGTTTGCCAGATTCCTGCTGTCTGTTTCCAACAGCACTGTGCACTGTGCCCTGAACACGGCATTGCTCTCTGCTGCTTCTCCCACCAGTGCAGGCACGGCACAGCAGCTGTGTTTACAAGCAGCACAGAGGCACGCGGACCCTTCCTGCAGTGCCACTGTCAGTGTATTTCCAAAACAGAGTACACAGCTGAGCAGCTCCATCAGCACTCACACAAATACCCCTCTTTTCCTGCACGACCACAAGAACAGCTCCTGAAATGAACCACTGGTTCAAGGTCTTACACTGAGCTTCCCAGACTTCTCTATTCACGTCTCCTTTTCCCCCCACTGTTCCCAAGGGATGGATACTCACATCCATGCTGTTCGCCAGGGGCTCATAGGCAGTGGCAAAGTTGCTGAAGAACTTGTAAGCAGGATCATAGTAGTGGTGATTGGCCAGGTAGTCGTGGAGCACGCCGCTCTCCTTCATCGCCTCCCTGATGGACTTGCCCTTCTTCAGAGGAACCCTGCAGGCAACGAGCAGCAGCCATCAGCTCAGTGTGACAGGAAGCAAGTTTCCATCACAATCCCTCGTTTTTGCTCTCCGTTGGTCTTTTTTCCCTCCCTCCCTGCCCTGCTTGATGCTCACCTGCATGCAGGCCCCAGTTAAAACCCAGTGCTCCCAGTGCACGTTTCACATTGCCGCCCTCCCGACTTGCCACTATCCCAGGGGCAGCCAAACCCTCCCCACTCACCGCAGCAGCCCCTCGCAGAGGTGCAGGCACAGCACGGTGAGGATCAGCCACTTCATGGTGAGCTGCTCTCGCAGGCCGTTCCAGTAGACCTCCAGAACTCTACCTGCACCCTTATATACCCCACCATGGCCCCTACTGCCTCCACCAGTGCCATGCACGCAGCCAAGGGTTATCACTGCAGCCCAAAAATTCCCCCGCGGTGCTAAGGAATATCTTGGAAACTCTAAAGTCAAATATCAGCAGCAAACACCCATCTGTTTGCAAGCTATTCCTTGAAAGAAAAAGAAACAGCTGATAAGAGCGACCCTGTAAAATTAAGCAAAAGTCCTAAGAGTCGAGTTCACTGCTGCCCAACTTCTTTTTGACTTGATAGGGTTATCAAAGACTCCCTTGAAAGAAGGGGAAAAGATTTCATTGTGTTTTCCAGGAATATGATGGAAAGAATAACACGGGTTATCAAGAGCTCTGTTATCTCCCGTTTCCATTCCAGTTCTTACCTCTTGCATTTTTGAAAGTCCCAGAATGACCCTGGGGGAAGGAAACACAAGGGCTTGGGTTGGAAAGACACTGCACGCCAAGGCACGCTCCCTTTGGAAGGTGCACATGGCTCCATTGACTGCTCTGAGATGCACTGCTGCTGGGAAGGGCTGTCAGGAGGGACTTTCAAAAGGCAAAGCATTAAACTGCCCCTGTGCACAGTGAGATCATAGCAGCTGGAAAAGCAGGCAGATCCACTCCATACAGAGCGATGGCAGAATCCATGGGATGGGCCAACAGGGTTTGTACCCTAAGAGGTCTCATAGAAGGGCCAGTGGTTCAGAAACTCAGCTGCCACGTTTACCTCTCCCTCCTTCAGAGGTGCAGGGGCTCAAGGAAAAGGAACACAGCCACGCAGAGCTGTTGGCATCATTGGTTCTCTCCCCCTCAGCTGCACAATTTAGGAACACACTCCATGGCAAACATTGCGTGTTCTGCCTTACTATCAGAAGTACAAAATATCTTTCAGCTCAAATGTAATCTTATCATCGAGGTCTGGCTTCACCCCTTGGCCAAAACAAGAGGAACAGAAACAATGGGATTGACCGGGGACGCCAAGGGACAACATTTCCATATGGACTGGATTGGCTTTTTATGGAACCTATATCTCACCTTCAGAGTCTGTAAGGACGAGACAACGGACCCAGTGTCTGCTCATGGTGGAGGTGCACAATTTACTGCCACCTGCAAAAAAACCCAACTGTGCTCTAGAAAAGAGGCTGGCTGCTGGTGGCGCCATCTCCAGGGACAGCTCAGAGGTAATTCCCCCCTTTCAACCGTGACCATGTTCAATAATTGCCACTTTGTCTCTTTCTTCTTTCCTGAAGGCTCAAGGTCATCTGGATTTAAAAAACAGCAAACTCAGAGCATCTTCAAATTAGAGTTTCTAATACCTAATGCTTGTGGGTCCTTGTTTGTTTGCAGTAAGAGAAAGGAGCAAGTGTACAACTCAGAACAGCAGGTTTGGCAGCAGTAGCAGGGGTTACTTAGGAGTTATGCACAGCTGGTAAGATGTCCAAACCGCCCAAATTCAGGAGAAAGCTGAAGATCCTCAAGGTGAAAGCAGCCTGATGCAATGTGCCCAGCACAAGGACACTGCTTGGGGGAAGGCAGCAAGCACTGCTCCAGTGGCGCATGAGGCCCACAGGGAAGTCCAGCTTCACACCATCCCACGCCCCTCCCCTGAGCCTTTAATTTTAGATAAAAAGCAAAGCCTACTTGGAACTGCGTCACTTCTTCTCCCCGCAACACACAAAGGAAGACACAAGCCCTGTATCGTCACCGTATTCCATTTATTCAGTATACACTCGTAGTGCGCGTTAACAAGACACGAGCTCCTCAGTCACACAGCGCTATTGTTCTTCACCTGCGAGGTTACACCTGGGTGAAACACAGAGGCTGACTGACACCACGAGGCAGCCTGCAGAAGCGCGATGCAGGGAGGGCGGCCCCCTGGGCACAGCAGCCCCATCCCCAGCGGCCGCGGCCCGAAGCACCGCCGCTTTTCTGCCGTGTCAGAATTGCTCAGAGGCAGCAGGACGAGTCGCAGAGAGGGGAAGCGCAGAGGAGAGCTCGAGAGATCGCAGATGCACCTGGGCCTCCCGACTTCATCATCACATCCAGCAATGGAAGAAAAACAAATGAGTTCCTTCTTGAGAATTTGCTTTTCTCTACGCCTCGGCCTGTGGCTGCCAACTTCAAAGCTCTCCAGACTTGCCCTAATGTATTCACCTCTGGTCCTGTTTGGGAACGGGAACCTAAACCTGTTCTGCTGCCTGAGCACGGCGCTTCAGGAGGAGCCAGGCTGCGGGGGAAGTCAAGCTTCAGCCCCCCAAGCTGAGTTTGGGCCTGAGGGTTGGAACCTGATGACCCACGGGGTCCCTTCCAGCCCAAGCCATTTTACGATTCTATATGAGGCAATGCATTCATTAACAACTGCTCGTTAATGACGCTTCACAGTCGAGATACAACCCGAGAAAGGCTAAGCAGCACAACACGGAGGGACAGAAGAACGACTTTGAGAGCAAACAGCTGAGAACGTACAGAAGTGGTGCTGAGCCCTGACAGAGAGCTCCCACTCGTATCTCAAGAGCATCGCACCAACGCTTTGGTGCCTCTTCCCCCATTTTGCCACAGTGACACTGAGGCACAGAGAAAGGACACCCAGCGCCCATAGGCACGGAGCAGAACCAGAGCTGGGAACACTGCTGGGATGGGGCTCTGGGGCTCGGAGGGATGCAACCAGAAACACGGACAGCAGGAGCTGAAGCTGGGTTTGGGCTTCCTCACAGCAACCAGCATGGCTTGGGTAAGAAAAACAACACATAGTGCTTCGGTAACATCTGGGACATTCAAAGCTCTTTGCAAAAATATTGGTCTTTTAATCCTCAGCCTCTCCTTTGCCACACTCTCTCTGTAAGGCAAAAACAGCTCACAAATAACCAAGCGCCTTCCCTAGGGGAAAAAGCAGGCACGTTAAACGGGTTAGAATTAAAAAAAAATAAATAAATAAACCCTCCCATGATAAAAGACAGCTGAGAGCCACGAGAAGCTGTTCCTACCGACCGAGTCTGGGGAGAGGGATGGGCAGAAGATCTGGGGTACGCAGTCCCCAGGGAAGAAATATCAGGGGAGAAATCTGCTCGGTTCACTCAAAACTCAAACGGGAACCACTCAGCCCTGGGTGAATCCCTCAATCTCTAAACCTCAGAAGTGTTTATGGACGCAAGCACAGATTCTAGGCATGGTGCCCTGGGGAGGCCGTCCTTGCAGCATGGCTGGACCACGGGATGCTCATCAGCTGCCCCGGGTGAAGTTTCCCATCCAGCAGGCACTCACACACCTGTCAGTGTGCACTCATTGAGAAAGCCCAGCAAACTTGCATATAAGGCTCAAAGCAAGATCTGCCAGACCCACCTCTGCAAAGTGCTGCACAGGTACAACATAATTCATACAGGTGATTTTTAACCGAAAGAAACGAGTGAGAAGGAAGGAGCCCGCAGGGTTCTGAGGAGGACTCTGTGCCGCCCACCACGCACATCCCAGCACGGAAGGAACGAGACAGAGCCAACCCGCACCTCAACCTCCCGCTGGTTTCTCCTCCTGCAGCTGCTGCAGCTCTGACCACTAGAGGAAGCTGCGACACTGGAGAGCCGGTGGAAATGTTGGGGCGAGAGCCCAGACAGGGACATTGCCGGAGCCGTGTTCAAACTGCTCGGGTCTGTTCCTGCACTTTGCAAAACAGGGGGTTCAGAAGGTAAGAAAGAGTACCGGTTATTTAAAGAGGACGTTGTGAAGTTTCTCACAAAAGCAAGAAAAACACAGAAAATCACTTGTGAGCCTGCAGCTCCCAGCTCCTGGTCAGGGCTGCATGCTGAGGGGCACAGAGCAGCAAGGCTGGATGCTCTCAGAGCAGCAAGTGCAGCAGCAGCAGACATCAGCTCTTCCTTAAAAACAAGACAAGGGAGTTATTTTTCTCCTTTGGACAGGCACAGCAATGCAGGGAGTGCTGTAATGCAGCCCCTGTGTGCGTGCCCTCCTCACCTCTCCTGCTTTTGATATCCCAGCGAGGTTTGGGGGCTCCAAAGTTGCTGGGGGAGGAAAGGAAGGCCCAGAGCAGCCGTGAGCCGTATTTTGGAGCACACGTGTCTCAGAGCCCAGCAGCACACCCCTTATTGCACCAATCCACAGCCCTGGCCCTGTCACCTTGCTCCACAGAAGTCTAAAATGTTCATCCTTTGTCACTTGTCTGGTAGGAGCACTTGGCATAGCATTTCTCACTGGGCTGTGATGCTGCAAATGCAGGTTCCTACTGGAACCCGGCTCCTCCTGGTGCTGCTGGAGCCACGGCAGGGCATGAACTTACAGAGCAAGAGCTCTGTACTTACACAGTTTTGTTAAAGCTTTATACAGTTCACTTTTTTTTTTTTAATGTATACATAAACAATTTCTTCTCTCGCTTCTCCAAATGAAAGTTAAGAGACAGATTTTAGGGGGATGCCCATTTTCCTTCAAAGAAAGTCATTTGGCATAATACAAAAACATATCCCTTGGGTTTCCTTTCTGTTACAAATCACGTAAAAGTTGGCACAGAGAAAAGAATGGACAAGAAGAACTTCCCCAAAAAGGGAACAGTCACTGAATTTAACCATATGGGGCACTTTGGATTCATAGTGCAACAAACAGCAAGTTGAGGATCTGCAGACACAGGTATGGCTCTGTGCACACTTCTGTTGCTTTTCCAGCTGCGTGGCACTGCCCTTCCTCCCAAAAGTGCCACCTTTCAGTACAACATCAGGGCAGCACTTAGAAAAACATCAAAACTATGGAAATGGGGTCTGTGCAGCTCCAAAGCAGGCGATGACTGCGTGCTGTCCTCCTTCACAGCAGCTGCTCACCGACCTCCATGCTGGAAGGAGGAGGGCACAGCCGAGATGGGCAGTGGGACAACCTGCTGGGTGCTGGGCCTCTCCGCTCACATCCCAGGGAGAAGAACAGAAAGCAGAAAGGTGGGACTCCAAAGCGACTCCGGAGCACTTCTGTCTCACAGATACGGCCCAAGGAGGCAAAAAGTAATGCGGGTGAAGCTGCAGCACGTCACCACGCAGAGGGGTGTGGAGGCATGCCCTGCACCAGCAGAGAGCCGACACAGGGCCTCACGTGGAGGCCTGACAGCTCAGCTTCAGCGTCAACAGAAAACTCCACATCAAAGGCCACACATTTACGGAAATTTAGCCCTTCCCAAGTCTGTAGCTGTAGGAAACAAATGACACATTCGCTCTAAACAGGATCAAATATTTCTCATGGACCTGGCCAGGAACGTGGGTGCAGGCAACCACTTTGATAGCGCTCCAAGCCCGGCCACCTCACACCCACCCACCCTCTCTGCAACAGCAAATCCCAGTTAAAAAACACTGAATCACAGCTGCTCTTTTCACTGACGGCAGCCCTACAACGCCAGCAGCTCTGCTCAGACAGAGGGCACATGAGCACACGTGTCGCGCTGGCACCACTTTTGGCCATCTCCACCGGGATGCAAAAAGAACATTTAATAAATAAATCAGTAAACAAATCAACAGTGTTTCTGAACAGCCCCCTCCCAGAAATCAAAACTGGGTACGGTACAATTGAAGGCTTCTATACCCAACCTACAGCCCCTCACACTTGCAGTCTGCCCCTCCTCTTTATAAGCAAAGTATCTTGGGGATATGAGGTTTCTGTGATCACAGTGTTTGTGTCCATGGCTGTCTGTCCTCTTCTATTAGTTTCTAGAGCTGCCCAATCTAAATCGAATCTAAGAAAGGGACAGAAGTATGGGAAGCTTCTACGAGCTTCAAAAAAATAGTGCAGAAGAAGAAAGGAGCAAATTGAGGAGGGAAAGACTGCAGCATGAGCTTCCATGCCACTAGGGACCAGAGAAATCACAAGGCAAAAACTGACTCTGGGGCAGTGAGATGCAGTCAGGTCTCCCCAGAGAAGATCCCAGGCTGCTGGCACTGCTCACGGAGCAGCAGGAATCCAGGAGGGTCAGCCCTGTTGGAGGTGGTATCCATGCAGTGCCAGCGCTACCGTGGGCACCCTCTGCCCCCCTTGCCAGAAAGACAGTGGAACTTCCAGATGGCGTCTTTAAACACCCCATAAGGCTTTATAAAACAAACTGCACAGGAGATGGAGAGGGCAAGACAGACAGATAGAGCAGCGTGAACACCAGCTGTAAGAGCCATCCCATAACACCAGGCAATGGGGCAAACGGGGAAGCAGAAGGCAATGGTGGATGGAAGCCACACCGGGCAACACGCTGAAGGGTGGGTACCAAAGCACAGCGCAGTGCTCGCACCGGGTGCCCTTACAGAGGCAGGTCGGTGCTGTTGTGTCGAGTTTTCCGTGAGGTCCCATCGTCCCTGGGCCGGGCCCGCTGCAGATTGGACATGGCTGCTGTCTTTTTGAGGTCAATCACCGCGTAGGAATCCGTCCGGGGCGCTTCGTGGGAGGCAGCCGGGCGGGCGCGGGAGGCCGGGGTGTTGGGACGGCCCTTGTGAGGCTCAGCCTCCAGCTCCACCTGGATGTAGTTGAGCTGCCGCGGCTGCTCCAGCCGGGGCCGGGGGAAGTCAAAGCTGAAGACGCTGGGCACGCAGCCGCGCTGGGGTTTGGGCAGGAAGGCGCCGCGCCGAAGGCTGCTGCCCCCGTGCAGCGCGGTGCTCTCTGAGTTCACGTAGTTCTGCAGAGGATCCTCTTCTCCAGCCTCGGGACAGCCGTCGGGAGAAGGCGTCAGGGCGTCCCCAGCGTCCTCCTCGCCCCGGCGGAGCGGCTGGCACTCCCACACCGGGGGCAGCGCCGGCAAGTTCTCGTAGTGCAGCAATGCAGCTCTCCGATGGGAGCAGCCGGAGGAGCCCTTGTCCTCGTGGGGGACCTTCACGCGCCCGGCCCGGCAGAGGGACGAGGTGCCGGGGGGCAGCAAGCCATTGAGGTTCTCGTAGACGCACTGGGGCGCAGGGCACTCATCCTCGCGCTCGTTGTTGTTGCTGGGAGCACAGAAGTGCGTCCTGCACTCCCGGTGGTGCCGACTGATGCGCCTGTAGTTGGGCGCGGGACCCAACACAAACTTCACCTCCCCGGGCTGCAGGAAGACCTGGGGATTGCGGTCTTCGAGGGAGCAGCTGCGTTTCCTATGGGGGAAAGGAGGGTGGACTTCAGGCAAGGAGTGCATACAATGTTGGCCCCTCAGCTCCTGATCACCACTGGCTGTGTTCACGTAGGTGTGGGACTGCAAGGAGAGAAGCAGAGGGACAGTGAAAGGAGAAGCAGGAGCAAAGCAGCTGTCAGCAGCTGAGAAACCAACAGGAAAGACTGATGAAGCCGGAGATGAAAGAGTTTCAGAAGTTGAAAAGGTTTTGGGAAGCAAAACTCAAAAGACATTTCTGGATTTGTGGGCTGATGGAGGAGGAAAAAAAAAAAAGGAGTCCAACTGCAGAAGGAACGGATAATCTATCTCACATTTGATGCATATGGCACAGAACAAAAACCAAAGCCACCTGCAAAGTATTTTCTTGAGCTCCTTAAACTTGATGCATTGCAGCGCTCACACCCGCACAGGCTTGCCTGACAATGGGTGAGATAAGATGGATTATGTCAGGAAAACCTCAATTCTACAACCGAGAACAAAGAGCTGAACATCAAAAATAAAAATAAAAGGAGTCTGAATTTGGCTACGCATCTGCAGATCAGATTAGGGGATGCAATAGCAGCTGATAAGGCAATATGACAGACTCGCAGTTAAGCGCCACTGTCAAAGAAATTCAAGAGAATGCTACAGGATCACAGCATCACAGGATGGTTGGTTAGAAGGGTCCCTAAAGACCCCCTGCTGTAGGCTGGGTGCCCCCATCAATCAGGATGCTCAGGGTCCCACCCAGCCTGGCCCTGCCTGCCTCCATGGAGGGGGCACCCACAGCCCTCTGGGCAGCAGTGCCACTGCTTCAGCGTTCTCTGAGCAAAGAATTTCCCCCAGCAGCTAATTTGTATTTCACCTCTTCCAGTTTAAAACTGTTCTCCTTTGTCCTGTCACTGTCTGCCACATAGAAGGTCAGTTCCCCTACTGTTCATAATCTCCCCTCAAGTACTGGAAGGCCCAAAACCTTCTCTTCTCCAGGCTGAACAAGCCCAGCTCCCTCAACCTTTCTTCACAGCAGAGGTGCTCCAGACCCTGAGCATCTCCACAGCCCTCCCCCAGCAGCCCCATGTCTTTCTTGTGCCAGGAGCCCCAGGCCTGGACGCAGTACTCCAGATGGAGCCTCACGAGGGCAAAGCAGAGGGGGAAAACCCCTTCCTCTCCCTGCTGCCACCCCTCTGTTTGATGCAGCCCAAGAGCAGTTGGCCTTCAGGCAGCAAGTGCACACTTCTGGCTCGTGTGCAGCTTTTTGTCCATCAGGACCTTCAGGTTCTTCTCCACAAGGCTGCTCTCAAAGCATTCTTCTCCCAGGCTGTACTCATATCTGGGACTGCCCCAACCCAGGTGCAACACTTTGCACTCGGCCTTGTTAGACTTCATTAGGTTCATGCGGGCCCACTTCTAAAGCTTGTCCAGGTCCCTCCTCATGGCCCCCTTCCCCCTGTCACATTAACTGCACCACCCAGGGATCAAGGAAACCAAATCACTCCACCTAAATAGAGTGCCTGTTTTAGGGAAGCATCAGAGCTGAAATCCCCAAGACCAAAATGAAGCAAAGAGAAGAGTGGCAAAGGTACAAGGATCTCCTGAGCTTTGCTGGAGTACGAGAAACCTTGAATTGCACGGAGCTGCTAGCAAATCAAACTTGTTGTTCATTGCTTGGAAACAGGAGCATTGAGGACATTTGTGTTTACCTGATCGTCAGGCCCAATGAGGGCATGAGTGGAGTCTTCACCCACAGAGGAATGCCTCAGGCTGCTCATGGAGGGGTGGCGGGCTGCCAAGTATGACAGGCTTTCTCCAGGGAAACTGTGGAATCCATTGGCAAATCCTGGGACGCTGTACCCCAGACCTGGGAGAGAATTACAACACAGCATTGGTCCGGTGCAAAAAACAGCAGACTGCATTTCCACAGTGAGCTGGTCCCCAAACTGCACCCTGCAAGTCAGAATCAGCTTGTCTGGAGAAGATTCCTATCACAAAGTGCCTCATATAAATACAAGGGCTAGGCCCTCCTGTTTACATTTATTTGACTCCTAATGGAGGCAGGAATTGAGCAAACCTGAATTCTTCCAGACGTGGTTTCCTTTGGGAACCACCTGACCCCTGTAGGTGCCGCTTTAAAAGGCCTTTTGGCAGAGCTCCAGGTGAACACGGGCTGAAGGGTGACAAGCCAGTTGACTACTGAAGGGCTTTTTTGTTGCTGTTGCCTTGGAAACAAAATACCACACTGCAGACAAGTGGGGCCTTAAAATAAACACGCTGTACGGGGCTCACGCAGGCATAAAGACACAGGTCAGCAGCAAGGCAGCATTCGGGAAATATCTGTGGCCTGCGAAGGGCAGTTTTACACGAGCTGCAGCAGGCATTGCCACATGGGCTGAGGGAAACTTACTGGTGGGGGCCTGGGGGGTGCGGGAGTGCTCCCTCTCTGTAGGGTGACTGTTCCTGGTGATGACAACAGGCTCCTCCACAACGTTGATGCTGTTACACTGCATCAGGTCCTGGAGCAGATTGAAGAGCTCCTCCGCTCTGGAACATTTGAAGGCAAAAATCCCTGCAGGGTAACGAGGAGGAGGATCAGAAAAGCAAGAAAGCAATTCTGGCTTTAACAAGGGGATATGTAATTCTGGGCTGTAAATGAACTGGCAGTTTTGATTTCTTTTATTGTGTTTAACATAATCAACCCCTGAAACTCACAGCCACATGAGAACAACTAACATCTGAGTGGATTATTGCATCAACATCACCACGCAGTGCCAAGACTGCCATCTGGCCCAGCAGTGCACCGCTGTAAAAACAGAGCACCCCAATTATCTTCTGACACTCAGCGCCGGACAAGCAGAGGTGTGAAAGATACAAGCGAACCGGTTTTGTTTTGTCTCTAATCTTCTATTTCAGCTCCCCTGGCACAGCACCCAGCTCTCACTGCCAGGGGAAAGGCTTTCCAGGGACTGGTGGGAGCTGAACTGGGCCCCGTGGGGTTTCTAGGCAAGGAGGAACAGGAGTGTCCTACTTCAGAAATGCACTGAGTTGAGCAGCGTCTCTCCAAGCAAGCAGCCCAAACCAGAGCTGGTACGTGCAGAGCTGAGCAATCCCACACTGCAGCACACACACACACACACACACGTGCACAAAAGCCATAGCAACGAGGATGGCATGGCAACAACAGTTGCTACTCCAAAAAATAACATTCAAAACATTCCAACCAAAACACAGCTAGATCTGCCTCGTCTAAGACAGCATCAGGAAGGAATCCTCCAAATGAAATTAACTGAGAAGACAAAAATCCCACAAGGAAGGGAGAAAACCCCTCACAGCAGTGTCACCCCACTGGCTTCTGTCTGCGTTACGACTGGCCAGCACGTGCCTGCAAAACGTGTTTAACACATGAGGAGCAAACAGCTCTGCTTTATCCATCACCCCTGCCTGGGCCTAAATAAAAAGCAAAACGCATTCACAGCAGAATTCTAATCCCTAACCCTGCATAAGGCAAAGCAGACAACCTATTCTCACTGCTGAAACACAATTCCAGAAGAGGAAAAGCCCAGATATTAAGAAGGATCATGCGGCACTACAGAGCAGCCCTTCACACAGACACAGTCGTGAAGAGTCCCTGTGGATGAGGAGGAGTCTACAAACACATCAACAGAATGAGGTAACAAACTCCTCCTGCTCCTGGGATGCACACACCAAGAAAGTGCTCAGCTAAAAGAGAGGCAGACTGGGAGGGGAGCTAACAGGCACCGTAGTAAAACCATTCCCAGTGCTGCTGATGACTTGGCACAGACCCCTGGGTGACTCACTTCCCTCTTCTGCGCACAGCATCCCCGTGCATAAAAATCAGTACAACACAAAACTCTTTTTCCTTTGCATTACAAAGTGCTGCCAGGCACAGAATAGAACGCGTGAAGCAGAAATAACACCAACCAGGCTGAGAGAATGTGCTGCAAAAACAAATCATGTTTAAGCCACTGCTGCTACTGATGTACGTTTGAAAGCTCTGAGGAATAACCAAATCTGAAGAGGGGTCTGGGAAAAGGCGCAGCTGATGTCCTTTCATTCATTCCCAGAGTTAAGGGAGGCTGAACAAAGCTCTAGTCCTGCAGAAGGTGCTTCCTAGCCGCCCATGAAACACAGCTGTGGGCTGCTCAGCGCCTGCTACCAAGCCTGGAGCTGGGCTGTAAGCAACACTGACATTAAATATGTTCCATCTGTTGGAAACTTCAGCTCAAGCATGGCTCATCAATTAACCTCCCAAGTGCCCAGGCACTAGCAAAATGAGACCGCTAGGCTCTGAGCCACAACAGCACTCTCATTAGCGTTTTAATTGAGATTATCAACTGCATGTGCATGCACACGGTGTTCAGGGGGCACCAGAGGCTGCATGAACAACCATCAGATGTTCGTCAGTTCATCAGATGCAGAAATGTGGGAAGCCACAAGCAGCAGCTCACTTCTGGGAGCAGAACCCCCAGGAAGCAGCCAGCACTCACCCTGCCCCGTGTGGCAGCGACGGCCGCTCTCGAAGGAGAAGAGGTTGGAGTCGTAGCCGTAGCGGCGCAGGCAGAGGTAGGGCCACCTGACTGCATCTCTCTTGTGAGTGTGCAAGATGAGCTCTGTCTGCGTCAGCTCCATCAGCCCAGCTCCCAGCTCGTTTCCTTCATCGTCCACGTTCGTTACCTGCAGAAGCCACGCGGCTCGCACCAGGAAGCTCGGTGCGTTTGGGAAAGGGGAAAAAAAAGCCCTCCCACAAAGATCTGGTAATTCCCATGGATTTCCCCTTCATTTCCTGAGATGCCTTTTTCTCAGCTGAGAATTCACTGCTGGCAGAAAGCGCAGAGCCGGCAGGCCTGGAGGCTTCGTGCTCAGCAGTTCAGCTGATGTGTCTCAGCACAGACACTGGAACACAGCCCTGAGCAATAAAAGGTTTCTCTCCAGTTCTCCATTTCCTTGCTCAGGCTGAATCTCAGCATAGAGGAAATTTCTACTGCAAATACAAAAATATCTGCAGCAGAGGGTACTTAATTAAAAACAAAACAAACAACAAAAAAAACCCAGCAACATATTTGCAAATCTTATCAAGTGAAAGACTTATCTGCAAGAGCAGCTCTTCTTTGCTTTCATGCCTAGAGCCCAACCCTCGCTGGGCTTTGCTAGCAGTGAATGTTGCCACAGATTCCATAATGGGGATAAAGTCCAATACTGACCTTAAATTTGGTGGGGTGGTTGTCTGGGATGTTGTCTCCACACAGACAACTGCAGCAGCTCCCCATGATGCCAGCAGGAGAGGTAATCCCTGGGGAAAGGACACAGAACAGAGAGCAATCAAATTTTCAGACCAGCTCCTCCCAGTCCCTGCCAGCATGCAGCATTTACAGCCCATACCCTCCTGGGTGCCCTGCATGCAGCTCAGCATGTTTGGAACTCAGACGTTTTTGGCCTCACAACGCCTTCCTTCCCCAGTGAATGGACTCTGTGCAATATAAGCCTAATTAAAAACAACAGCTTTCTTACCATTAGGCAACTGGTTGTTTGGGTTTTCGGAAGGCGAGAAAATCCCACTGCCACTGCCCCTCTGTCTGCTCTGGGACTTCACGGTGACCAGGTGTCAGAGCCACCGAGAGCACGAGGGAAACGGCCCCATCTTCCACCTGGCCAGAAAGTTACAGTTCAAGAGGTAAGAAAACAAAGAAGAATAAACACGTGGGGAAGGGATGGTGCTAGGAATGTCTCCTCACACGTCACGGGAAGGAAGAAGGCACACTTTGTGCTCCTCAATGAATATAGATCATAATTCCGCTCCCAAAATGCACAGCACACTTCAAGCAGACATCAGGGGTTCCGACGCACGCTTTGCAAGGCCTCTGCAAATTGTCCCTCTTTGCCATTTGTTCCCATTTTCTAGCAAATGTACAGCACTGAGATGAAAGAGCAGACACTGGAGATGGAAGCACGTGCATCCCAAAAGGCAGAGACCAGCAAGTGCTTTTAAAGACATAGCTTTGGAAAAAAACACATCTACAAAGCCTAAAACTAAGAGATGTTGATTTCTCAGCTTTGGGATTGTACCCAGGAGCGGATGGAAGGGCAGAGAGCAGTGAAGACTCAGGACATGTGACATCTGCTGCTCAGGGATGGGAAGATGTCTTCATTAAGGTCCTTGAGAGTCACAGCCCTATCAGCAACTGAACACAACCACCGATCTGTTTCAGACTTTGAAAACTAACAGATGCCAAGGAACACAAAAATTCAGCCACCTGCTTACAGTCAGTGAGTGCGAGCACCGAGCACGCAGGAATTACACACCCAGTAGTGAGAAATCAGGGCGACTCTGAATCAATCCCAACAGACCCACTCCCACTCCGGAGCACTGGGTTCAGCAGCAGGTGAACACGGGAAGACGTCACGCTCTGGCAAGAACAGCTGACAGCCTCTGCATCCAAGGCCTGACAGGTACCCAGCCTGGCACCACAGCAGCACATACAACAAAAAGGCTGTTGGAAATCTCCTGCTCTGCCACACCGGAATTCACCTCACCAGTCCCTCTGAGTCAAACAGTGACTCCTGGGGCCACATCCCTGCGCAGCTGCAGAGGCTCCCCTGTTTGGTTCTCGCATCAAGCCACAACCTACCGACCTTCCCTGCAGCTCCACGTCACCCTGTCTGAGCTCCGGCCCTTCAACACCTCTCTGCTGCATCCACATCTCGCAAAGTCCTCTAGTGGGGGAAGGCTTGGCGTGGGGCAGGCTGGAGCTGTCAGCTGCTGTCACCCAGCACATCTCCGCCGCTCTGCATCCCGGCACTGCGTGGTTTTATTCCTCACCGACCTTCAGCACCGATCGCCGATCTCCGATCTGCTGCCGACTCCTCAGGCCAGTTTCTGGGAGCTGCCATCCCATCAGTTCCCTCACGGAAACAAAAACCCCACAGAAAACACGTTATCCTTGCCCTCGTTCTTCTTCGTTCCCCTCTCTCTCCAGTGCTCCCTCTGCCCTGCGAGGGCTCTGGGATGGAGAGCCAGCACCTATCCTGAAAACTCACTGCAGCCAGCATGAAGGCGAGGAGAAAAAGCAGAGGGAGAACCTTGAAGGGGGGCTGTGGGGGCACCAGGCTCAGCCCTTCGCTCAGCCCCCCCCCTCCAAGCCCCGTAGGGCCCCACAGAAACACAGCGAGCACCGGAACCCGGCATGGGGATGGGGGGAACGGAAGGGGGGGGGCAACGGGGCAGAGGGGAAACGGAGGACAAAGTGGGAACTCGGGGAGGGCTAAGGGGTCGGGGGAGGGGTGCAGCGGGGGGCACGAAGCGGTTATTGAGGGGGGACACAAAGGGGTTTAATGGAGCGGGAGGACACGGGGGACCTGCGGGTGGGGCGAGGGGACGCCGCGGGAGAGGAGGGGACGCAGCACGGCGGGCAGCGGCATCGGAGCGGAGCGCTGCGCTGCGGGACGAGGCCCGGCCGTGGGTCGGTACCTGAGGCGCTGCCCGGCTCCGCCGTCCGGGAGCTGAGGCCCGGGCCCAGAGCTACGCGCCGGGCCCGGGCCCGGCCCCTGCCCGGCCCGCGGGCTCCGAGCTCCGGGTCGGGGACCGGGACCCGCCAGCGCCGCGTCCCCCAGCCCGGGCCGGGGCCCGCCGGGAGCAGCGAGTCCGCCGGCCGCAGCCTAGAGCGTCGCGCTGGGAGGACCCCGGGCGGGCGGGCACACGGCCGCCAGGGGGCGCGAGAGGTTCGCGGCGCCAAGACTGTGTGGGCGGGGCTGAAGGGAGGGGCGGGGTCACGTGAAGGGCGGGGTCACGTGGAGAGGCGGGGCCGAGAGAGCCGGGGTACGGGGGGGAGCGGGGGGCGCTATGGAGGGGGTCAGCAGCAGAAAAGGGTTCGGAAATAAAAGGACCGATGGATGGGGGGGGCTGCCGTGGCAACCGGAGGGGATGGGGGGGCTCAGAGGGGCCGGGAGCTGCGTGGACGTGTCGGTGGGGCTGGAGAAGTCGCTGCCCTCCCAGCACGCGCAGCCGGCGCTCGGGGGGCCCTGCGGTGCCCCCTGAACAGCTACTCCAGCCGCTGCCTCCTGCGCGACGCCCCGCCTGGCGGCCCGCCGTCTCCTTATCTGGACTTTACCCATCACCCCCCCCCGTGCAGCCGTGCTGAGGGTTGCGGGGCCCTGGGGAGCAAAGTCCTCGCCAGCGACCGAGCGGAGCGGAGCTGTGGCACTGAGGGCCCCCGGAGCGGGGCTGGGCCCTGTGGGGTCCCTGGGAGTCGCCACTGTGCGGCCCCACGGTGGGTGTCGGGGGGTGTGGGTGTGGGACCCCTGTAACCTCACACGCACGCTCCTCCTTCCCCAGCCCGGGGGATTTTTTGAGAAATCTCAAAAATCGGGGATACAAAACACGATAGGGCAGGAACCGGAGCGCTGCCCCAGCCCAGCTCGTACTCCGATTCCTGACCCGATGCCATCGCCGAAGCCGCGCTCAGTGGTTTTGGGAGGAAAGTAGGACATCCCGGCTGCCCTCCGGCTGAGAGCCCGGTGAGATCCCCGCGGAGGTTCCCCACCTCTCCGCTGGGGCGTAATGACACCTCCTCTCTTTTCATGAAGCTTCAGCTCTTTCTGATGTAGGGAGGAAAAATACATCGCGGCGGATCATAAAAGCCATCCAAACGCCGACCTGGGGCGAAGCGGGGCGTGGATGCTCGGAAAATGAGAGGTGGCAAGAGAACGCGATGCGATGGGAGCGCGTTCCCTGCAGGGTTAACCCTCCGCCAGCCCCTGCCCGTCCCCTCCCTGCTCCCTGCCATTGGCTGCCGCTGTGGGTTTAGGCTAACGAGCCTCTAATTGGGACCCCGGCTGACACGGCTCCAGTTTCCTGGGCAGGCAGATCGAAACAACAACAAAAAAAAAAAAAAGAAAAAAGAAAAAAGAAAAAAAAAGAAAGAAAAAGGAAAAAAAGGAGGGGGAAAAAACACAAATAACAACAACAAAGCAAAGGGAACACTGCCCCGGCTGCGTTTGGATATTGGATGTTTTCCTTTCGTTTTGCGAAGTCCGCTCGACTCATTGCTCCGACCCGACGGGACGGGACGGCACCGGGCAGGTAGGGGGGGTCCCGCGGGGCTGGGCGGGAGCTCAGCAACGGGGGGAAGCGGATGGTTTCCACGTCCGGGAATTGTTGCGGGGGAAAAGGAAGGGTGGAAAGCGGCGCGAGGGAGAGGGAGGTCGGCCGGTTCTTTGCGGGGAGGAATCGGCGGTGGGAGGGCGGCTCCAGGGGCCTTTGTCTTCGGGAAAAGCGTCCTCGGACGGCGACGTCCTTCGGGAACCCCCCGCCCACTCTCCGGCTGCAGGTGCGGGGCGGAGGGCGGCCCCGGGAGTCGCGGCTCCGGACGGCCGTTGTGCCGCGGGGTTCCTCCTCCGCGCGCTGGGAACGGGGCGGTGCGGGGTCGGCCGTGACGGCGCGGAGCGGTGCTGGGGCTGCGCTCGGCACCGCGTTAAGGCGGGGTAATGGGTCGGTACCGCTCCGAAATGCCCCGTTATGGCACCGGCCTGTCCCCCTGCCGGCAAACAAGCCGCCGTGCCCCGCCGTTCCCTCCGCTCCCTTGGGTGGCAGAATGGCACGCTGAGCCCCCCCCCCAACCTGCAGCTCTGCGGGGCTCCGATGGCCCTGGTGGTTTCTGTGCTGTGACGCCGAGCATCGGGCTGCTCTGCCAGCTCGGCCCCGCCGTGCTGCAGGACGAGCTGCTCCGGCTCACCCTGCCAAACGTCAGCTTATCTCACCCCCGGAGAGATGCATCTTTATGGCTCTGCATCTTTATTTCCATGTATATTCGCTGCAGCTGTGTTGATGGGAGCTGAAGCACAAACAGGTTATCCCGTGGGTGAGGTGTGCATACAGAGCCCCTGGGAGCTGCCGGTGTTTGGGGTGTTGGAAGGGGAATCTGGTCCTTTTGGCAGTGGCCAGCTTTGTGTTTCCTTGGGGCCGTGGAGCTGTTTGGTGCTCTGGGAAAATGGGGTGGAAGTGCCTGGAAGTGGGGCTGCCGCCGTGGGGAGGCAGCCTCAGGATCCCAACAGCTGCAGCAGGCACAGATCAGCTGCGCTGTGTTAATGGTGTGATCTCCGCAGGGAGAGGTCCTGGAGCCCCATGTGCTCCCACAACAGGATGGAGACGGGCTGATCCCAGGGAACTGAAGGGGATTAAAATTCTTGTGTATTTCAGGGAGCTGTGATCCCTTCTCCAAGGCAGGGGCCTCTTGTGGGGTCACTGGGGCGGGCGGTGCCAGTATTTGCTGGGATGGCTGTTTGCAGCCCCATGAGCAGCAAAAAGCTCCGAACAGGCAGGGCTGAACGGCAGGGACATCAGCCGTCCTTTGGAGCAGGGCTGAACGGTGACAATTTGGAGAAAGCCCCGGGTTGAGGGGCTCCAAAAGCTCGAGGGCACTCCATGTGGTGGCACTCGGTTCCTTCTGGAGGGACAGCAGCTCCGTGTGAGAAGCAGCTTCCCAGCTCTGTGCTGAGAGCATCCCGCATCCCTCCGTAGGGAAGGGTGATGTGGGACCGCCTGGAGGCAGAGAGGAGGGCAGAGGGGATGGGAGCAGAGGAGACGGACCTGTTGGGGCTGCCCGGCTTCTTAGCATGGGAGGCGCGTATGGCTGTCACAGTCTGCAGCTAATTACAGGGACCTGTCTGCAGCCCAGACGGCTGCCAGCCATCGTAATCACATCAAACTGGGATGGGCTGGGCTCTTTTGCACGGCCCCATTGATTCACAGCCCTGTCCCCAGCCTTACCCCAGCGGGCTCCTGCTGGCCAGCCTTGCATGGGTAGGGCCCAGTTTGCTGCGTCCGTGGGGCACCCTGGGGATCCAACAACAGCAGATCAGCCGTGCAGTTTGGGATCTTAGCAAACAGAGCAAAGCTTGGGAATGCCATCTATGTCCCATGGGAGGGATGCATTACCCACAGGGATTGAAGGCAGCAGCAGGGTTGGCACCCCGCACCCACGGGTGTTTCAATTCAGCACCCCAGGGTCACAGCAGCTCCATCCCAGCCGTGGAGCTGCGGCTGTTTGCTGATCCAACACCACTGGTGGTCCTTCATCAAGCTGGCACCTCTGTGGTCTGCGAATGCACAGAACTGGGTCAGGTGTGTTCCTCCAAGCAGCAATCTGTAGCCATTCTCAGCATGCAGCCGGCCTGCCTGAATGCTGGCAAGGACATGCAGAGCCCAGGGAGTAAGCCGCCCTTCTGCTTTATCCCATTGACTGCCAATCTGCCGCGTTAATCATTGACCCCGGTGCACGGCTGGGAGTCCTGAGCTCAGAGCCGTGCACGTACATCCTGGTGCCCTGGGATGCTCTGCTGCTGGGGCAGAGCTGCGGGAAGGCCTGGAGCCTCCGAGGGCTGAGGTTACCGACCTCCGTGCCCACAGCTCTCCGCCCTTTCCTGGGGAGCCATTTTGAGGGGGGTGTCAGCCCTCGGGCAGCTCTTGGGCGGTGCGAGCACAGTGCAGAGGTTCCCACAGCGAAAGCCCCGGGCTGCTGTGCGGGGAGCCCCAGGAGCCGCCGCATCGCTTTGTTTTGAAAAGCCGAGGCAGGAAGGAAGAGAGCGGTGACAAACGCTGCGTGGGGAAGGGACGGGACGGGTTCGCACCGCAGAGCCCTGAGCCAGGCACGCCGGGCGAGCAGGAACAGCGGCTCGGGGCAGAACAATAGCAGCCCGGGGGGAATAAATTATTTTCCACCGAATTGGGCGAGACCTCGGTCTCCTCCCACTGCTCCGCTCAGGGACAGGCCACTAACCCCGGACTCAGCCGTGCTGGGAAAGGGCTGGCGGCAGCTGCGGGACATCTCCCACTGTGGATGAGCAAACATCAAAGTGCGGCTCTCCCGGAGCTGCCCCAGGGTGAGCACAAAAGCCCGCGGTCCAACCTCCCCTCCCCACAAGCCTCCCGACATCCTTTCCTAGCGCTCCACGTCCGGCAGGCAAAGCCCCCGTCGCAGGGCTTATTTGTAAACCCGGAGATCGCTGCAGAGACTCAGCGAAGAGCCTCGATGTCCCCGCCGCGCTGACCCAGCAGGATGACGCCTCCTGGGGACAGACTTCTCCGCGCCGTGCCGAGGTTCTCCCGCAGCTCCGCTCTTCTCTCCGCAGCTCATGTCCCGGCCGAGTCCCGCATGGCCGCAGCGAGACGAACCCCCCCCGTGCGGCACCGCCACCGCGCTCCCCCCGGCCTCGTCCGACAGCGACTCCGGCTGTGCCCTGGAAGAATACCCGGAGCCCCCCGCAGAGCCCGCGGCCCCCGAGGTGAGCAGCTCCGACCCCGAGGGGCAGACGCGCCTTTAGCTGAAGCGACGCCGCTTCATCCCCTCAGTCACCCGCCTGTGTTTCCCCAAGGTCCCCGCCGGCTTCGAGAGCCGCCCCACGGATCAACCCCGTCCTGCCGGCCGGAGCCTGCTCCGTGTCAGAGCCCTCCTGCAGCAGCTGCCGCCTCAAGACTGCGATGTAAGAAACGCACGCGTTTGCTCGATGCCGCCCTCCCCCCGCTCCGCTCCCGCGGGTCCTTCACCTCCACCTCCCGCGCAGGAGCGGTACTGCCCCGACCTCGAGGAGGAGGAGAGGAAGCAGCTCAGGGCGTTCAGCGCCCGCCGCCGACGGGACGCGCTGGGCCAGGGGGTGGCGGTGCCGGTGCCGGGCTCCCGCCACGGCTGTCCGTGCAGGAAGGTAAGGCCGCTCCCCGACGGACAGCGCGGAGCCGCCCCCGAAACGCAGCCTCACCGCGACCCCGTGCTTTGCAGTGCGGCAGGAGGCTGAGCAAAGGAGACCCCGGGATTGCGGCGTCGCGGCTGGGAGAGCAGCTCTGGCACCCGCCCTGCTTCTGCTGCCACGTCTGCCACCAGCCCCTGGTGGACCTCATCTACTTCCAGCAGGATGGAAGGATCTACTGCGGTCGGCACCACGCCGAGCTCTTTCGGCCTCGCTGTGCCTCCTGCGACCAGGTGGGCACCGGGCGAAGAGGTGCTTTGGGCTCCGTTGTGCTGCCATTAGGTGCTCCTGTGCTCTGCTGGCAGCTGCAAACGCAGCAGGACGAGCCAGAGGAGCTCCCTTCCTGCACCCCAGGGATCCCCATGCCTGCTCCAAAGCACAGAAAAGCATGTTCTGGGTGGTGTATTCTGTGCTTATGGGATGGTTTGTTTGTTCCCTTCCAGCTGATCTTCTTGGAAGAGTGCATCGAGGCTGAGGGCCGGCGCTGGCACCCGGAGCATTTCTGCTGCCTGGAGTGCGACGCACCGCTGTGCGGGCAGCGCTACGTGATGCGGAGCGGCCAGCCCTGCTGCCGCAGCTGCTTCGACAGCCTCTTTGCCGAGCCGTGCCAGGCCTGCGGGGAGCCCATCGGTACGGCCGTGCTGCCAGGGGGACAGGTGGGCTGTGGGAGGCCCCCCCTTAACCTGTGATCCCCTCGTAGGTGTCGACAGCGAAGAGGCCACACACCAGGGTCTGCACTGGCACGCCTGTGCTGCCTGCTTCTGCTGCAGTCTCTGCCGAAAGCCGCTGCGTGGGCAGCCCCTCACCGCCCGCTGCGGGCGGCTCTTCTGCTCCGAGAGCTGCAGTCTGGGCCGGGATGCGTCCTCTGCTGCCTCCACCACCTCCGATTCCTCTGACTCGGCCTTTGTCTCGGCACCGTCCCCTGACTCGACGCCCGTCTCCAGAGCCAGCCACGCCACCAGGGCTGGGAGCACCGCGGCAGCTGGGGGCTGCAGACAGCGGGTGGAAGGGGCTGGTAGGGGACCTGAGTGCTCCACTTGCAAGGGATTGGGAGGGAAATGGAAGCAAATCCAGGCTCTGGGTACTTCACTGGGGGTACAGCACGTGTGTGCAGCCCAACTCAGGGCTGTAGCAGCAGCTGTGGGCTCCCAGCCCACATCCCACATCTGAGGTTTGGTTGGGACAACCCTGTTTTGCATCCTGGGACAACCCCTGCCGAACAGGCAACTGCAGCAAGGCAGGCTCAGCCTTCTTCTCCCATACCCTTCATTGCTTTTTTTCTTCCAGAGGTGCTACCAGATCAGGCCTCTACACATCCTGCGTTCAGGAGCCCAGAGGACCACGGAGCAGCTGTGGAGAGGAGCAAGGATTCTGTGTGCACAGGGATGCTGGGAGCATCAACCAGCCACCCCTCCAACGTTCAGCCCTGCACAGAGGGTCACTGCAGGCTTCTGGGAGGTCCTGAATGCCGAATACTGCCAGGGGATGGAAACCCACACTTCCAAGTGGGTCGGCCCCCTGCCCAACCCGGCCTACATCTGGAGGACATTGACCCACAGGATATCATGGAAGAGGACGATTCCTGGTGTCCCACCTGCTCTTCATCCTCAGACTCTGACTCGGAAGAGGAAGGTTTCTTCTTTGGGAAACCCATCCCCAAGCCCGGGATGAGCTCTGTGGGCAGGGAGCCCCAGCGCCTGGAGCGGGCAGGGCGCAGGATGGCGAAGCTGCGTGGCAGCAGCAAGCACTGCAGCGTGTCCTAGCGCAGGGACGCTCGGTACGCAGGGGGCCCCAGGCGCTGCAGAGGCTGCTGGGAAGGTGGCACTTTGCGTGGTATTGAAGCAGAGGGGCAGCGGCTGGGGGCCAAATGCACAGGTGGGGGGGGAGAGGGGGAGAGCACCTTGTATGGCGCTGCCATCCTGCCAGCACTTGCAGTGGTCTCAATGCATTGCAAAGACTTTTTAGACACAGCCCAAGGCGGAGGTGGCGGGGGGGAGGGAGAAGCTGCTGGGATCTTTGACGAGCAGATGCTGGCAAAGCACGGCCTGCAATGCCTGCTGGCCTCTCCCTCAATTAGGAACAGGTAAAGCGAGCAGGGAGCAGAGAACCAGCAGCCCGCACTGGGGTATGGTCTGACTGCTGTCTCAGGCAAACCCAAGGCCCCAGAGAGCAGCTGTGCTCTGGGAGGGCAGCCAAGGACTTAGGACACGGGCAGACACCTGCATGGCACCTGCTGCAGGGATTCCTGCCCAGACTGGCCAGGAGAGATCTGGCCACTAGGGTCAGATCCAGATGCCAGGTGAGAATCCCTCACTCATAGAGATAGCTTGGAGGAGCAGAGCTGATGCTGCCCCGCATGGGGCTGTGTCCCCTGCTGCTGCAGGGAGGAGACCAGCGGGGCAGATCTGCCACCATGATGGACGATGCTCCAACAAAGCTCAGCCAAGGCCTGAATACACAAGAGCCAGCCACACCTGGCCTGTTTCTCTCCAGCCTGGGTTTGCAGCAGCATTAACTGTGGTGCTGGAGAACCGTTTTTGAGGGCAGCTGAGGGGCCCCAGGGAAGGACCGAGCTGGGGTGTCACCGTGGGACCCCTCCCTGTGCCCACTGCCCCAGCAGAACAGGAACGGAGCAACAGCAGTGCAAAAATAACTCCTTTTTATTTATGAACACAAGAACAAACCACAAATTGTAAGAGAACATCCATGAAAAACAAGAACAGAATAAAGAGAGCTCCCCCCTCCCTCCAATAAAACCATCTCCTGTCTCTAAAATATAGGCCTACGTATGAATCCTATCTTGCCCACACTCCCCAGTTACTGCCTACAACATCAGCCCCAACCTCCCTCCCAACTCAGCCCCCTCCAGCCAACCCCCAACCCCCCAAGAGGGCCCACGGCAGCACATCCCTGCAGCCCCAGCGCAGGCTGTGCCAGCACAGCCCCACAGCTCCCTCCTCAGCAGCTGGGGTGCGTGGCATCGTAGTGCTGAATGAAGTCCTGCAGCTCCTTGAGGAGTTGGTTGCGGAGCTCGCTCAGGTTGGCTCTCAGCGCCTTCATCAGCAGCGCCTCCATGGAGGGCTCCTTCTGCAGCAGCATCGCGGACACCAGGGCAAATTGGAGGCAGAAGTCGTGGTAGCCCTGCGGGGAGCGGCGCGGTTCAGCACGGGGCAGCCCAGAACCTCCCCGCCAGCGGCACAAAGTGGTTCTTTCTTCCCTCAGAGTGTCCCAGAGGCGGCAGCCTCTCCCCGCAGTGCTGTGCTGAGCTGCCCCACGGCTCGCCGCCACCCGGCTCTGCTCCTTTCCCCCACAGAATCACAGAATTGTAGGGGTTGGAAGGGACCTCCAGAGATCATCGAGTCCAACCCCCTGCCAAAGCAGTTTCCTACACCAGGTCGCACAGGTCGGCATCCAGGCAGGTCTTGAACATCTCCAGAGCAGGAGAATCCACCACCTCCCTGGGCAGCCTGTTCCAGTGCTCCGTCACCTCACTGTACAGAAGTTCCTTCGCACATTGGTGCAGAACTTCCTATGCTGCAGTTTCCGGCCGTTTCCCCTTGTCCTGTCTCCACTCACCACTGAAAAGAGTCCGGCCTCGCCATTCTGCCCCCCAAACCTCAGATACTGATAGACCTGGATCAGGTCCCCTCTCAGTCTTCTTTTCTTGAGGCTGATCAGACCCAGTTCACTCAGCCTTTCTTCGTAAGAGATGCTCCAGGCCCCTCACCATCTTTGTGGCCCTCCACTGGACTCTTTCCAAGAGAGAACCCTGTGGGTTCTGAAGCTCCCAATGGCTCTCCTGCCCACGGCCGGTCCCGCTCGCCCTCGCCTGTGCCGGGACTCACCTGCTCGATGCTCTCCTTCTTGGTGAGGATGGCGGTGGAGCGCAGGTCCGTGCCGGAATGTGCGGAGCGCGGGGGGCGGGGTAAGCCCTGGAAACCTGCAGCCTGGGCGGTGGAAGAAGGGAGGTGCGGTTGGACGCCTGACGGGGAGAAGGCCTGGGCAAGGGAACGGGTTGGGGCTGGCAGCACCTTGGAACTGCAGGCTGGGGACCAGTCAGCCTGGGGGGAACCTGCTGGGACCCCGCCACCTTCCCCCACGTGCACGAGGCGGCCCCTTGCTTCCCACTTCCACTGCAGCCCAGGAGCCTTGCCTTCAAGAGCCGAGGGTCCCGCTGGCTGATTTCCCTTCCCCACCAGGCCACAATTCGGCCTCCCTGCAGCACCCTGGTTTGCTTCAGTGCAGCTCGACTCCTGGCCTTGCTCATGCTACAGCACGTTCTCAATCTCCACGTTCTTTTTTTGGCCTTTCTCCGCACGGACTCCCATTTATCAGCCTCTCCTGAAGAGCCAGCACCAGGGCTGCTGTGGGCTCCGCATCCAAATAAAGCAAGGCTTTACCCCCAGGACGTAATCCTGTGACTGGGGACGCCACAGAGGAACTCCCCCCGAGGCTCCTGGCCTAGATTAATGCTCCTGGGCCTCCCTGCAGGTGCTTCCCAGAGACACGCGGGCACCATTCTGGCACAGTGCACAGGGCAGGGCTGCGCACGTACCAGCTCTGTCCAAGCCCAAGGAGGCTGCCCACTCCTGGCTGGTGCTGCTGCCTCAGTGCAGACACTGGAGCCGGCCGTGCTGGGCTGTGTGCTGCTGGGCTCTGCAGTAACTTCCAGCGGGATCTGCGAGTGTTCAGATTGGTGAAGGCCGCAAAGAAGCGGTGGGAAGGCGCCCAGGGGATGAAAACAGAGGCTGTGTGAGAACAGCGGGAGCCAGCACTGCAAGCTAATGCTGCTGCCTTCAGGAAGGGAAACCTCAGGCACTCTTCTCCCGGGAGGAAACAGCACAGAGTAGTGCAGCCACAGGCTCAAACCCACCCCATCCCAGGCAGCCACCACCTCTGCTTCACCAGCAACACGTGGCAGACGCTGTCATGCTTGAGAGGGCAGGCAGAGCTCAGCGTGTGCCTCCAAAATGGGGCCAGCACTGACAGCCTCAGCAGGCTGCAGAGATAATGGACTGTGCGGATACAGCTCAGCACTTCCACTAGCCTCAGGGGCGCTTTGGCTGCGTGGCTTTATCAGTGCAAAGCACTACAGCTGCATTTCAGAGTCCACACAGAGGCATTTGGATACAGCCCGGGCAAACAGAAGAATGAGGTTCATGGAGGGGACCGCAAAATCCCACCTTCCCTGGTGGCACGACATTTAGGCAGAAAGAGGAGACAGATGCATGAGCGCGTACCAGCTCCAAGCCTTCCTCCTCGCTGGTGCTGGATGTCTCCGAGGAGACTGGCTCCAACTCCAGGGCACAGAGCTGCTCGTTGTCTGCAGCTCCCTCTCCTTCGGGCTCAACCTGCAGACACGCAATAGCATGAGGCAGGGATGAGCTGGGAGACAGGACAGGCAGAGTGCTGAAACCCAAAGGAAACCGGGACATGCGCAGCCCAAGAGAAAAGTCAGGAAAACATCAGGCTGCTCCCACTTCTGTCCAAGAGACACCAAAGTGAAGAGTGAGAGAGAGAAGCGAGGTGTGACACAGGTGGAACGGATCCCCCGAGCTGGGCGGCTCCCCGGGTGAAAGTCTCTCCATCTGCACTCGGGAAAGAGGTGCACACGTACTGGCTTTGCTCCTGCCGCTGGCTCCTGCTCTGCTGCCTGGGGGTCAGTGCCCAGGCTCTTCTCTGGGCTCTTCTCTGCATGCCCGGGCTGTTGCGGCGCCTTGCTGCTTGCCACCAGCTGGCCCTGGGGGAAATCCTGCTGGTCAAGGCCATGGCAGCACCAAGGGATCCATGTGGCCGTGAAACTGGAGTCAGCACGGTGTACTTGGGGTACAAACCCACCTCACCCACCTGCTGCTGGCTTTGCAGACTCTTTCTGCAGGCAGCAGGTGACTGGGGAGCCGTGAGCTGCTCTCTGACCCCTGGCTGGCTCTCCGGGGAGCAGGACCGAGAGGGCTTGCAGGATGGACGGTAGCCTGCGGAAACACAACAGCACTTAATAAGCAAAGTGCCAACCCTCCCCACGCAGATGCTGCTGGCTGCACACACCACAGAGGGGTCCTGGGCAGCAGCCAGCGCTGCAGCAGCACCAACCTCGGGAGCTGCGGGGAGAACGGCTGCAGTCTGCTGTCTCCTGCTGGATGGGCCGAAGGAGTCGGTAGCGTCTCCGGCGTGGGCCATAGTGGCGCCGGGGGAAGCAGTTGTCCCAGGAGGCTTCTTGCTCCCTGCAGGAGCAAAGGCAGCCCCAAGGGAAATTCAGACTGGCGAGGATCTCTGGTGCAACCTCCCACCTTCAGCAGGGTCAGCTTCAACGCCGCGCTGCCTGGAGCACTGTTTAACCCCCTGCACCAGCCTGCTGCCCGCAGCCAATTGCTGTGCGCCACAGCTGAGCCAAGACCTGTTTGCACATGCAGCACAGCTCCCCCTCCACCCGAGACCCCAGAAGGGACCACCACTCCTCAGCCAAGCCACACGAGCTGTGCTCAGCCCACCCGCAGCAGGATGTATAAGACAACCCCTTTCCAGCCACTGCCCCAGCCTCACTGCGGGCACCCACCATGGGAATCCAGCAGGACGCTGCTCCTGGCTGGGGAACTCAGGCTGGGCCAAGAAGTCCCGGTGACGCAGCTGTGGTATCTGAGGAGAGCAGTGGTTTACACACTGAGCAAGTAAGGAGACACGCCAGCTGGCATGAGGGCAGCCCATCCCAGGTGTCACGGCCACCGCCATTCCTCCCCAGCCTGCCTCCCTCACCGGCTGTAAGTCCATGACAAACATTACTTTATGGCTCTGCTGGTCCTCTCTGTACATCCAGGGAGGTGGTGGCACATCACGGTTCTGGGAGGACCGTATCCAATTCTCCTCATTCTGGAGGATATCAGCAGGGCCAGGGAAAGGCCTGGGCTGCCTGGCACTAGGCTGCCAAAGCAAACCGCAGCAGGTGAGGCCAGAGGCTCATTTGGAGCAGCAATGCACCCTGCAGGCTTCTAGGGAGATACTGCCTGTGCTCTGTGCTCCCCTTTCCAGTTCTCCTCTTCCCAATGGAATCCCACCCTTTGGACAACCCAAATTTGAAGGAGAACCCCAACAGCTCTGCCCACACCCCATCTCTTACCAGATGCATTCTTCCCCTGGCTCTCCAGTGCTGCTGCTCCCACAGAGGATCGC
>NW_024885000.1:366731-400384 GCF_019232065.1 Centrocercus urophasianus | reverse complement strand
CTCCCAGCCCCACCCGCAGCCCCACCTACCTCCTGGCGCGCCCTCCTGCACTGCTGCCTCGAGGACATCTTGCCAAAGCGTTGCTCCATCCCTGCTCCTTCCCCTGCACGGAGTCGCTCCTTAGCGGACCAGCGCTCAGCTGCGAGGAAAGAGGCGGTGTGAGCGCATCCCGCAGCACGGGCATTCCCATCTCCCCCAGCTCAGCTTCACAGCGCTGCCATCCACAGCCGTCCCCGCTGCGCTCAGCCCCGACCTCTCGGGCCCCCCGAAGCCTTCCCACGCTCCCCGCCCAGCTCGGCCTCTGCCCGCACACGGCTCTCCGCAGGTTTGCGGCACACGCCCGGGAACGGCGCCGGGAACGGGCCGCAGGGCTCGGGGCTCGCCGCTTCTCGCGTGGGACGGCGGCGGAGCGAGGGGGCCTGCTCCGATCCGACCCAGCCCCCCCAGCCTGGGCTCGGCGGACTCCCGGGCCGGCTGGGGAGGGCCGGCATCCTCGGCGTCCCGCCCGCAGCCGCCCGAGGGAGCCGCGGCACCTACATGTGGCCCTCGTCCCACGGGGCGGCGGGGTCCGAGCTGCGGCAACGGCCCCAAGGGCGCGGGAGGAGGGGGCCGGGATTCCCACCGCTCGGTGCGGAGCCTGTCCTGCCGGCTGTAAGCGCGGAGCGACGAAGGGAAGGGCCAGCGGCGAGGGCAGAGCCGCAACGCCGCGATGCCGGACGCGAAGAGTCGATGGGGCCGCCGCGAGGCGAAGCGAGGCGAAGCGAAGCGAGGACGAAGCTCCGTGCGCAGCGCCGCCCGCAGCCGCGCTAGGAGGCGCAGGACGCAACAGCCGTTACCGGCGCGACGACACGCGAGAGGATTCGGCACGCGGCGGGGCGTTACCGCGCAGGCGCGGAGCGCGAGGCCGCAGCCGGCGGGGGCGGTGACGTCATCGCGCGGCGCCGGGCGGCGCGAGGCAGGATGGCGGCGGGCGGCGCGCAGGCGGGCGGATCGGCTGCATCGTCTCCGCAGCCTCGTCCCCCTCCTCCGCAGGGCCCGGGCGGGTGGCTGCGGGCGGCGTACCGCTTCGCCGCCGACAGGAACGACTTCCGCAGGTCGGTGCGGTGCGGGAGAGGGAGAGGGACCGGCCTGGGGCTGGGGCCGGGGCCGGGGCCGGCTCCTCGGGCGCGGGGCCCGCAGGCAGCCGCCGCTGTGCTTTTCAGGAACCTGCTGGTGAACGTGGGGCTGTTCGCTGCCGGAGTGTGGGTCGCCCGCAACCTGGCGGACATCGACCTGATGGCCCCGCAGCCCGTGGCGTAGCGGCGGTGAGCGGCGGCGGGGGCGGCGCCGTGCGGGCGGGGATCCGGTTGGGCGGCCTCGGCGGGGACGCGGTGCTCCCGGTGGGGCCCTTCCAGCTCGGGGCGTTCTGCGGGTTGTGTCGGACGGAGATGTGGTGGGATGGGGGGTTGCGGCTGGAGCGCGCCTCAGCCCGGAGCGGCCCGCTGTGTGCAAGGGCTGTTGTGCGGGATTGCCTCGGGAAGCAGACTGAGACGACGCCGTTTGACTCCACTCTTACAGAGCCCGGGAAGAACTCGGCTGCGAGGCGGAAGAGTTGCCCTCCTGCCACAGCCCGGCACCAAATGGGAGCTCGTCAGCAGTTGTAAGTTCTGAAGTGCTCACAGAGCACCTTCCATTCTTGTCCTTTGCAGAACTGCTGCTCCCAGTGAAAGCCGTCCCATGTGAAGCAATGCTAAGGAGCAAAAAAACTTTCACGTGGCAGAGGGAGAACTCCTATTCAACCCGTTCTGCAAAAGGCAGTGAGAATTGTTTCTTGGAGGATGTAAAGCCATTGTGCATGGAATTCTGTATCACCATTTAGTTCCTTAATAAAGGTAGAATAATTACATGACACAGTGAAATTTTTCTTTTTTTAATAAGAAACTTCAGTTTACAAAAAGAAGGTGTAAAAAGAGTAAAGATTTACAAAAATCATAAAAACATGATTTTTATTTCACACCCGAAAGACAAACAAACAAATCCAGTCCTGGGCTGTGTGCCGGATCCTTGTTCAAAAGGAAAACAGAACCGTGGGAAGCCGTGGGTAAACTCCAACCACCAGAAGGGTGCATGGATTGTGTGTGGCTGAGATGAAGCTGGTGCACTTACTGTACAGGAATCAGGGCTCTGTGGGAAGAAGCCATTCGGTGTTGCATAGCATGTTTGTGCGCCGGACTCAAACTACAACTTGCCTTTAGTGACTTCAAGTCCCGCTATGGGTGGTGAAGCTGTTCAAGGGACACTGAAAGCACGACGTGAGGCTGACGTGGGAGCTGTAGCTTGAATTCAATCAGAGACAGAACGCTGCAGCTCCCAGAATACGCTGCCTGAAGAGCAGAATGACTTCCCAGCCCTGAGCGTTGTGGCAGTCTGACTGCAACATGGCTTTGGATTCTTTGGGTAGTTATGCACAGGGTTTTAAATGAAAACATTCTCTTGCAGTTGTACTGCCTGTGTTTTGTGACTGAGAACTGCCCCAAAAGAGAAGTGTATTCCACTACTGAAACATATTTTAAAATGCTGTTTTCGAAGCAGAAATTTTAACATCTTGTAAAGAAATGGATTATCTGTACTTCAAAAGGATGTCAAATTTTGCAGGAACGGTTTTGTGAAGGGAAAGGGGATTAATTAGAACAGTAGGTCATTTTGTAGTTAATCTTGGTTTTGATTTAGAACACACTGATCTCCTCCTGAGGCCTGGGTTCAGCAGGGGGCAGTTCACAGTTAAGTACATAAGGCTGCCATAGGTGACTTCCTGGCTGCTGTCTTCACAAACAACTGAAATAAAAGCTGCTCAACCTGCAGTCAGAAGCAGCGCTTCAAGAGTGTTTGCACCGAGCTGCGAGGCAGCCAGATTGCCTGAACACATTCAGTAATTAATTGGATTCTCTCGTCGCTTGCTGCTGCCTTGAAGCGTCCTTGAAGCAGAGGCAGCCTCAGTCATGAGCACAGCATGGGACACAGCAGCTTAAGTCATTAGTGACAAAAGGAGCAGAAACAGAGCAGATACCAGAGGCTGTTCTGACTTAAAGCCCCCACAGAAGTGACTGGAAAAAAAAAAATCAGAAAAGCCACCAAACTCCAGTGTTGATCCTTACCCAGGAAAGCAGAGTAGCTTTTTACTCGTTTTCGTAGTGGCTGCAAGGGGATTTCATACTGAAAGAAATGCTCATGTTCTAACCAGCCTGCAGCAGCACCCTTCCAGCAATCTTAGAGTGGGATTAACTTCAGAAGCCCTGAGGATTAGCTTTCCTTCTACCCCTGCTCAGGTCACCAGTGGAACTTCCAGGGCACCAGCAGAAAGGGGGGCTTCCCTGGCAGCATCCCTTGCAAGCCTGTCTCAACTCAAGGGAGTTTGCCTGGGCTGCACTTTTCTTGAAGACAGTTTTAACCATCCTGACCATTGCAGCTGTTTTCACCCAAAAGAAAATTGGTTGAAGTTTTACTGGAAACAAACATACCTACTTGTTCCTTTCCTGTAAAACTCTCATTTAGGTAAATGTACAGAAGGCTGTGCCTTAAATAGCTGGTGGCTGCTTAACCAAAGCTGAAGCACACAAGAAACAGGGCCTCTTCCAAATGGGCTGAAGGTTGCTAGTGGCATGTTCCTGTACTCAGCACGTCTGACCAACAAGCTGTGCACTTGGTTTTCACATGGATATTTGGAGTTCATCTCATAGCAGTAGGCAACAGCCGTAAGGGCCAGGCTTCGTAACTTCATTTAATAAATATGAGGAGAATGAAGATGAGCTAGGAAGCGTTCATGAGTCAGAGGCACGGAGTTGTGCAGAACAGACATTGCACTCCCTGTGCAAAGGAGGAGCCACGTGGGTAAGCCATCTGAATTCCTCAGCTACAGATTCCGTTCAGTGCCCCACAAGCTGGCAGTGGCATTGCTCATCTGCAAAGCTCTGGTTTGTCCATGTTATCATACATTCTTTAGCCTCGCGAATCCACAGACGCTGCACTGATTCACTCATACTGACTCAGTGTAACAATTATCCCCATAGCATGGATATGGTTCTCTAAGGAGAGAAGGCTACAGCCCAAGTTCTCGACACTTAGCACTGCCGTGCTGGAGGGGCGTTTGTTCCTCTTTGTTCCTCTTCAAGAGGAGAAGCACTCAAAAGCCCTACATTCCAATGAAGATGTGCTCACATGGAAAGTGTAAAACAGGAGCAGACACAGAGGGAGCCCTTTTCTACCCCGCAAAGTCCTAGTTTGAGGAGTCAGGGCCAGACCCAGCAGTTCAGCACTGAAAGAATCACATTCAGCACCTGCCGCCTCCACGGAAAGCACGTTACTGAGACAGAAGTACAAATCAAATGGCGTTCAAATCATCAACTGCATGATCTCTTGTTTCACTTCCAGCTACACAAGCATTTACAGTGACATGGGGGCTTTAAGCAGGCAGCTCCCTCTAAAAACTCGAGAATTTGGGGTCCCGTTCCTTAGGAATACTTAATGGAGAAGCACCATTCATTTGGCAGTATGAGATTACCAGCAGGAGAAATGTTTGCACCCAGACTGCAGCTGATGAGACTGCGTCTGGATTTTGTTAATGTCCCTGCCAGCAAAATACATGGTCCTCTGACACATAAGGTCACCAAATCCAGTGCTTCCCATTTCTCCTGGAAGTAAATCGCTGCTGTGCTCAGTTTGGCTTTATTTGTCCCCTTGTTTCTCCCTTTCTCCTTCCTGGCCCCCAGCCTGCACAAAATCAGTAGCACAGCACTGCTCTGTAACTGTAGTGCATTCCTCCATATCATGCATATGCTTCGGGACAATAAATAGCAGTGGTTAAAGCCAATTCTGGGCCCATTGGGCTGGTCTTGTCTTTTTTTTCCCCCACCTCTCTCTACCCCCCACCCTCCCTTCTGGAAATGTACTTTCCAAACTGCATTAGTAGGACTATCGGATCTCTCAAAACTGTTTTGGCCCACCATGCAAATTATCATTTACACAAATGGAACCCATTCACACAGAGAGAATCATAGAATTTAAAATAAAACAAGCACAACAGGAGTGGCCTAAAGGGACACCCCTTAAATCAACTAAGACAGATAATCACCAACAGGTACAGGTGACAAACACATTCTGCTTTTCATCATTCAGTCTATGCTGTGGGTTTCAAAATTCAAAAGCCTGCCGGAATGCTTCAGATTCCCATCTGCAATAAGCAGGCATCAATATTAATGTAACGGACATGAGATACCACTAAATTGAGGTTTTATATCCAAACCCAGGTTTGGGACAGAAGGCCCCTTCCATAGGCACAGCTCCTCTACCAAAAACTCCCCATGGAGCTTCCGATTCCTCGCTCTGCACCACACGCTCTGCCAGAGCTCAGCTCAGTGACTGACTGGAAGGGGCTGGATTACATGAGAAAATCTAAATCCAATTGGCCTCTGAATTATGACATATACAGATATTTCAAACATGTAAGGATAAAATCATAGCCTCTGAGCTTGCTGGTCAACTTCTTCATATGGACATGAAATGTGAAGATGCCAGTGATGCTGAGAGTACCTACAAAACACAAATCTGCTGCTTCAGTCAGGACTTATTTCCCAGTGTTTCTGTTCCATGCAAAATGTTATTGGATACAAGGCACCAAATCTCAGGAATCATACAAAATTAGCTCACTAAATTGTGTTGGCAGGTAAAACTAATCCTGTCTATTGTATCTTCCATAAATACTTCTCATTTTGCAGTACTGTTACTTCCACTGGAGCTTATCCTGGGGTCTGGCAGCAGCCAGAAGTTTTGTCAGGATGCAATTAAGCACATTCGGGCCTGAGGATGTTACAATCAACACAAGTGTGTCTAAATTACCCCCAGGACAATATTTCAGTATCTGAAGGGGCTGTAAGAAAGAAGGGGGCAGACTCTGGCAGGGGCTGTGATAGGACAAGGGGAAATGGTCTCAAGCTAACAGTGAGGAGATTTAAGTTGGACATTAGGAAGATGGCTTTTGCCTTTTAGAAGCAAAAATAACTTCTGACAGTGAGTCCACAGGATGCACTCAGTGCTTTTACTGCTTCCAATTATATTCCTGTGCTGAAAAAGAATGGCTGGAATCCCCTAAGGAAATGGGGGTGACACAGCCACCAAGAAGAGTCTGATGTCACACACTTAATGCACATTATTCTGTTTGCTGCTTCATGTCGACAGCTTCAAAGCTGTGAGAGAACTGACAGCTTTGAACAGAGAACTTCAAACCAGACCAGAGAACTGTTCTGGTTGGAAACAGCGGGGGAAAAAAGTGTCTTTTTTTTGTTGTGTTTTTTTTTTTTTCCCCCATTGCTTTGCAGAGAAACTGTTTTTGCAGTATGCATAGTTCAACTTGGGCATGCAGGTAGTAAAGTGGTAACAAAGGCAAATTTATGCAACTAACTTGCTAGAGGCAGAATGTTAACTAAAATAAAGTATTTCCCAATAACTACAGCCAATGTTGCAGCCTATCTGGCCACGAACACATTAAGGTTCTTCATTCTTAAAAGCAAAAAATGAACACTGGTTTACGTACAAGTTGAAGAGAAGAAGGTTGTGCTGGGAACAGTTCTGTGCCAAGAGCTGCGTACTCACAACACTGACAGCCTGCAAGTGTCCTGTGGTTTGCTTTGCCTTCAGACAGCAACCTGCACAGTGCCAGGAGTCTAACACTTGCTCTCAGCATCTCTCAAGGCAGCTGGCTTCTTGTTACATGACTGAAACCCCAGCACAGGTGTGCCTGCATGTACAGAAACAAATTCCACTCCCAGTTCAACCAGAACAAAGGTTCTGATCCTGCAGACACTGAGCATGGGACTCAAAAGCATCACCTCCACACCTGAGTTAAGTTAGATCAGTTGCTTAGGTGCTTGCAGGAGTAGAGCCTACATTTAGAATGATTCTGAATACACACCTGGATTGGAGCAGGATTTCAAGCCACACCATTAAAGGAGGGACAGAGCTTGCGTTACAGGTAGCCCACGGGCAGGCATTCACTTCAGTGGGCTTCACAGTCATTGCAAGCTTGATGTTTGTCTTATTAATATGAAGAGGTAACTTCCAATTTTATTTCTGGCAAACAAGACACTATAGAACAGTGTCACCATGGCAGGGACATTGAGCTATGCTTATATGAAGATGCCTACAGCAGACCAATAGAAACCAAACAGCATAAAAAATGCTATACGCTATCGCTTCCAAATAAAAGCTGAATATCTCAGAAGCCTCACAGTGCTGGAAAAAGCAAGTTTACTTTGAAGTATAATTCATTCCTTCCCTATCAGGGCAATATTTTTCTGACCGCAGTATCTCCACGTCCCAGCGCAACCAGGCTACATGGAGAGGTCACTAATGTCAAAACTGTCAACAGCAAACACGACACAACCTGCGGGGCACCCAGCTGCACCCACGGCTAATGGGCTGCTCCCACCCCCCTCTGTAATCTAGTCCATTCACATGACAACCCTATTTCTACCTGAATACAAATACTAATGCAAAACACTCAGTCAAAAGATGAGCATTCGTAGCAAAGTTTTGGCTCACTACAGCAACAACCATCAATCTGCACACCGACGGCCCGCACGGTGAGGGATGCAGGATGCAATCACAGTATTTGGCAGTCACTGCAAACACGACTGCTCCATTTTCCCTTCACTTCTGAGATTAAGGAGGCAGCACCAAACACCTTTTTTCCTTTCATTTTCCCTGTGAGACAAGCAGTCCCCACAAAGCTGCACTCTGCTCTAATGAAGCCTCCAGCACAGATCTGAACACCACAAGCATTTCATTTTCATTCTTTCATGAATGTCAACTTCTGCCTGTGCTGAAGCCAGACCAGCTTCCCCTGCACTAAGCTGGGTCATTCTGTACTCAGTCTGGCCTACAATATTTTTATTTATTTTTATTACTAGTAGGGAAAAAAAAAAGCTACCTAGTAAACACGTAGATATGCAGACATTCACAGGAAATCCTTCCAGACCATGCAACATTTAGAGAAACAGAATTAAAATCTTTTAATTTGTTCCCATAAGACCGTTTCAAACTGGTTTGTCTAAAAACAAACAAACAAAAAAAACCTCCACAAAATAAAGCAAGCATACAAACTCAAATTATTCTTAATTGCTAAAAATCAGTTTGTGTAGGCTGAAAAAGTGGCGCACTGCTCAGACGCAGAGGAAATGGGATTCTTTATGGACAGAGGAGACGTAGAGCGGCGCTGTGCTCTAACAAAAGAGGAGTTTCTTGTTTGCTCTGCTCATCTCTGCATGACTGAAGTGATTAACAGCAGCTGAAGTGCCCGCAGGAAATCAAAAGTTGAAGTAGCAGCAGTGAAAAAAGAGGAATTGTGTTTGGGGGATTTTCCTCTTTGCCCACTCCAACAATAATGCACAGGTGTCAATGCTGTGGCTGATGCCAGCCAGGATGAAAGCAGGAAGGGGAAGAAAAACAAGCTTCCAGCTCCCCTACCTGAACACTGCATCAAGTGCTTGAAGAACTGCATGCTTCAACCCATAGCTGCTTCAGGAAAGAAGAAAAAAAGAACCAACAAGAAATGCAACACATCTCTTTGCAGTCACATATTCAGATTTGATGACAATAAGAAACATGAGCAGCCAGACTCCAAACTACAAAAATTCCTGAGGTCCAACGGCAGGCTGAGGACTGACCAGAAGCAGTCAATCAGAGCCCCGTGTTCTACAACCATGATACAGACACATTTCTGTAACTTTTCAAACTGAGGAATACGACAGTTAACTTAATTGCCTCCCTTTATGACCCAGCAGGAATAACAGCTTCACAGGTTAAACGCTGCCCACTGCACCTGCACAACCTCACTGCCTTCAGTCATTCAGGGCCTCGTGTGACAACCAGTTTGTCAGTATTGCCACTGCAGGTGCAGTCAGCAGCACTTCGCTCTGGCTCCGACTGCTGTCACCTCCACGCTATTCCCTTGGAAAACAAACCAAAACAAAACAAAGTGCTCATCTGCCAGTGTAAGTTGCCTCCCAGTCACTGCTTCTGCTGTCACAGCTGTGCAAGTCAGGCTTTTCACTTCTTTCTAACCCTGATCAGCAAAGTTATGCCAGCAGAAACGTGCAGTGCAGGCCTTTATTTTTGCTGCCAGTGCAAACAGATGTGACTCTGATCACACAGGTACGTTCTTGTTTTATTACAAGGTGTTTGTTTTTTTTTATTTGTTTTAAAAAATAAAACAAAAAACACTCTCCAGAGCAGAACTGTTTCCAGAATTACATTCCTAGCAAATTTAGCTGCCAGTTCAGTTCAGCCTAGAGAGCAGACTATGAAGTGTGCATAAAGTCCCAGTAACACTGAGAAAAAGACCTATTGAAAGAAATTGCCAGCCATTTGTTTGCCTTTATCTGAGGGCAAAGAAATCGGTACCACAGATAGCTGAGGGCTGGGCAACCGTTCTTCTTGCTGATGAATGTCAAACACTTCTTCAGCAAGAAAGGCTTTTAGGGCAGCCAGCTCCAACTATTCAACAGCCATAAAAGAAATACCGGGTGGAAATCCTAACGACAGTTAAAGGAAGGTACTAAACCTGCTCCTTCTGGAGGTTTATCAGCACTACGACGATCTGAAGGTTTTGTGATACCAGCTGAATGCTGCTATTTCTTGGTTGTGCTCATTTCTTATATGCCTTACTCAATTCCATTTTAATATGAGACTAACGATACGAAGCATCAAACTCTTTGCTTTGAGTAATTCAACAACCTTGTTTAAAAAACAAGTTTCTGACTACAGTCTTACATATGAGAACTGCACAGCTTGATACATTTCTCCAAACCTGGGCAAACAGCACCACAACCTGATCCCCTTCCTGCAGCCAGCCCTTTTCCCTACAGAGAGGAAAGATGTGAACACCAATGGTTTAAAAAACAAAAACAAACAAACAAGAGACCATTAATTGAGTCATAGTTTCCCATCATGGGAATGTCAGTCTTCTGTCTTTATCAGTATTTTTGGACAGCACCTGAGCTTGGAGTTGTTCTTCTGAGATTCTTGCTTTGTCCTGCACGGTTCTTTGAGTGTAAAAAAGAATGTAGGCCTGGGTTTTGCACACCTCCTCCACGCTGCATACATTCAGTTTGGAGTCATTGCAGTGGACCCAAAAACCTAGGAATCAAAGTGAGAAAGAAGACATTACTAGAGGAGGCATCAGAGACCCATAGCATCTTCTGAGTTGGAAGGGACCATTAAAGATCACCCAGTCCAACTCCCTTGCCATGAACAGGAACACCTGCTGCTCAGTAAGGACGCCCAGAGCCTGGTCAGGCCTAACTTCAGATGCCGCCAAGGATGGGGCATCCACCACTTCTCTGGACAGCCTGTTCCAATGCCTCGCTGCTCTTACTGTAGAAAACTACTTCCTTATGCCCAATATAAATCTCCCCTTTTTCAGTTTGAAACTATTTCCCCTTGTCCTATCACACAGACCCTGCTACAAAGCCTTCTTTCTTATTAACCCCCACTTTAGATACCGAAGGCCACTCTCAGATCTCCCCACAGCCTTCTTTTCTCCATGCTGCACAGCCCCAGCTCTCAGCCTGTCCTTGCAGGGCAGTGTCCCATCCCTGGGATCACTTCTGTGGCCCTCCTGTGATGTGCTCCAACAGCTCCACATCCCTCCTGTGCTCAGGACTCCCCGTCTGGATGCAGCGCTCCAGGTGAGGTCTCAGCGCAGAGCAGAAGGGCAGATCCCCTCCATGGCCCTGCTGGCAGCACTGCTTTGGATGCACCCAGGATACGGTTGGCTTTCTGTGCTGTGAGGGCACAGTGCTGGCTCATGCCCAGCTGCTACCCACCAGCACCCCCAGGTCCTTTCTGGCAGGGCTGTGCTCCATCCTCATGCCTCCAGCTTGTACTGAGTGCAGGCTGCCACAATCCAGGTGCAGACCTCACACTTGGCTTTGCTGAACCCATGAGGTTCTCCTGGGCCCACTGCTCAGCCTGTCTGGGTCTCTTTGATGGTATCCCATCCTTCGGGTGTGTGACCTCACCACACACAGTTTGATGCCATCTGCAAACTTCCTAAGGCCGCATTCCATCCCACTGTTGATGTCACTGATGAAGATGTTAAAGAGCACTGGTCCCAGTACCAACCCCTGACACCACTCATCACTGATCTCCCTCTGGACACTGAGCCACTGACCACCACTCTCTACGTACAATCCCATAACCACTTCCATTAAATGGTCCACCCATCATATCTTCCCAATTTGGAGAGAAGGATGTCGTGGGGACGATGTCAAAGGCCTTTCTGGAGTCCAGACAGAGGGTATCAGAGGTTCTTGCCCTGTCCACTGCTGCAGTTACACCACTGTAGAAAGCGACAAGGTTGGTCAGGCTGGACCTGCCCTTGGGGAAGCCATGTTGGTTATCCCACAGCACCTCCCTCTCTTTTATGGGCCTGAGCATAGCTTCCAGGAGGATTTGCTCCACGGTCTCCTCTGGCACTGAGGGGAGGCAGACAAGGTGCTTTTTCCCTGGGTCCTTTCTACTCTTCTTAAAAAATGAGTGCTATTCTGCCTTTTTTCCAGTCACCAGGGACCTCTGCCTGATCACCAGGACTTCGGATATCATTACGAGTGGCTTGGTGACTGCATCAGCCAGTTCCTTCAGGACTCAATCATTTCCAATTGCATTCTGGAATTGTTCATAGCAGACATCCCAGAGAAAAAGGGTTATGTAGGAGAAAAGGCACCTCTGCCTTTTCCCCTAACGAAGCTTTCAGAAAGAGTTTCTAATACGGAAAACATTTTACCATTTCTGTGCTGTTAACATGGTTGACAAATATCAAATGATAATCTAACCAATTTCACATGATGGCCCCAAAACTCAATAAGGAAAATAAGAATTCCCTGGAGAAAGCCAATTTGTACCTCTTTCTCCATCAGTTAAAAGGCAGAAACAATGCTGATTCAGTTGAAGAAAGAGACTGCTGGAAATTCACAAAAACCCTGAGGATGTCATTCATGAATAGTTCCTGTCCAGTTTCAAAACACTTTCTGTTTATCTCACCATCCCAAGGATGCTGAGAAAAGACCCAGCTGGATTAGCTTCACAGAGTTACATCCCGTGAGAAAATGAAGCATTCATGCTGTTAACAGTGAGCAATAAAAGGCATCCCAAAGCGCCGCACAGCAAAGAGCAGCAATCTGTGCTCTTTACACACACACCATTAAAAAAAAAAAAAAAGAAAACGTGCTACCAGTAATACATGCTGGGAAACAAACTACTGAGTGTCAGGAAACTTGTTTCTAAACAACCTTGATATGAAGCTTTACAATACACTACATCTATGGAATAAAACACAGATTTCTTGAATTTGTTTCCCTGTAATAAGGCACACGCACCTCCCTCTGTGTTGTAGCAATATGCTGTGTAGTGTCCTGAGCCAAACCCTTTACCATGATGCATCACCACAGCGGAGAGGTCATAGACAAAGGTCTCTTTGTCAAGAGAGGAGAGAGAGTCCCTGCAGCAGTAAGGTTCCATGTTTAGTACCTGGTCAAAGAGGACATGGACCCCAATCTTCTCACGGTGATTGCGTTCAGACCACCTGCAAACACAAGAGCATCATCAAAGCCTCTGAATCTTTCTTGGCAGTGGCAGAGGGCTGCAGGAATGGAAGACGAACTCAGGAGCACTGCAGCACAGTTTGAGGAGTTTTCCTTCAAGTAGGCACCACAACTTTTTCATCTGCTGTCACTTCAACATCTACTGCAGTCATCTTTGGCATAAAACTGCTTCTGTCCCTGATGCTTATTAGCTGAAGGTATGCTTTAGATTTATAACAGCCAATTTCAAGAAAACAGAACATCTAATGTAAAGGTCAAGCACCATTATACAAATATAAAACCCTCACATCTCATAATTACCTACACTAACATTTTAGAAACTTCGTATTTTCAACTGTGTTTAAGTCTTAATTCAATAGATAAAGAGCTGATACAGGCAGTAAAATTCATCCCATCTTTCACTCAGCAGATCAGTTCACCTGCCTCACAGCCACTGCTTCAAGCTGTTTGCAAGACCAGACAGATTTGCTGAGCACAATTCACAACGCGCTGCACCGCATGAAAGCATGTGACAAACATCAGCTTTTAACATTGGTGTTACTCAGTGTGCATCACACAGCTGGGCTGGGTAAAACATTTATAAGCACACACTGCTCAGAAGGTCAGGGAAGCTAAGAGGCCACGCTGACCACTTCTCTCCCACAAGACAGCAGCTGCGTGCCTGGCAGCTCCCTGCACTGCCCCACTCACCTGAATCTTTTAAGGTGCAGCCGGAGGACCTGAGGTAGTCTGTAGATCATCAACTGCTTCTTAGCTTCACTCAGAACAAGAGGCTTGGGAGAAGACTTTCGTCGTTTGCCTATGGGAAAAAAAAAAATCACAGCAAAGATTGTTAAGGTGTCATTATTGTTATTTTTAATGGAAGCCATGCTTGAAAATATCTAAAGCTTTTTTCTTTTTTTTTTTTTCCTCTTGTGATGCTGATAATCACACAATCAGATATCAAACCCTGAGCTGTTTGTGCTGACTTGTTGCTCTAAGAAGTGCACCAAAGCATTTAGGGGAAGCCAGGCCAATGGCACCCAGGGCTGCAGCAATTTCAACAGGTGAACAGCATTCAAAACACAGCCCTTGACACTGTATTCTTTAAAGTACTACTTTGATCCATTTACCAGGCCATCACAAGATGGCTCTAAGATATTAATCCAAGTCAGAGGAAAAATGCTTCCAGCAAGGTTCGACTTCCAGGAGTTCTGACTGCTCACAAAGGAAAAGGAACTGCTAAACAGAAACAGAAGAGGGAAGAAAGGTTTCTCTTCCCAGTGATCACTCTTTCCAGTACACCAAACATACGACTGCACCATGAGGAAGACAGGTGGCTGTCAGTGCTTCCAATAAGAAATGTACCTGCTAATTAGACTTCTACATCTCACCGCACCAGGTTGGAACAGATGGTTGCTCCTCCTCTATCTCATCTGACAGGCAGTGCCCCCAGTAGTTTTTGGCACTCAGATGCAGGCTGTCTGCCTCTGCCTTTTTTTTTTTCTTTTTTTTTTTAGCTGGTTAGTATTTCTGCAGCCATTTAACTCTGGTGTTCACAAAGAACCACAGGAAACTGAGTTAAGGTAAAAGCTGCACTCGTCCGTGCTGACACTCTGCAAACATTACTTGTGAATCTGAGCTGTATTTGGCTTTCAGAACAGCTAAGAGAATGGTTACTCCCTAACATTTTGGGAATACGCTCAAGAGCAGATTCACACACTGATAGCAAAAAGATTTCTATGAATGCTTGCTGCTTCAGCTGCTTAGTTGCCATGTAAGTTGAATTACTGGGATTTTCCACACAAGAGGAGGAATATTTGCCATAAATACCTACACACAAAAATTTCAAATCCAGCTTATCAGAGTAGCTGAGCTACATGATTAAACACAGGGGTAAAACTATTTTCATGTAATGATCTTGGTGTAGGGAACTGCTTTGGCGGGGGGTTGGACTCGATGATCTCTGGAGGTCCCTTCCAACCCCTACAATTCTGTGATTCTGTAATCTTACAGTCAGACCTATGCAGGAAAGCAGAAATAATCTTCCAGCTGAGAGCAGCAAAATACATGCATTCAAATAACAGACAATACAATAACCTGAACCTTCCATAATAATGTCAGTTCATTGCTTTTTGTCCAAACGCCAATAGAGAGATAGAAAAACTAACCTGGTGGCAGATGTGAGAAATCCACAGTTGTGATTTCTGGTTAAGTGACATGAGGGAACAGATGACATACAGAAAACTTGTTACAACAGCTTTCCTGCCACACAGATGTGAAAAACGTACAGTATAATGGCCCCTTTCTGTCCTTAAGTCCAACCCTTCTGCATCCAAACTCTTGCAGTTGCCTTCCTTCCAACACACAGAGTGAGAGCAGCTCTAAGCAGAGCTGCATTAAATCCTTGGTAAATCGCACTGCTCAGTAGCAGAGACAACAGAAGAATGACTTTTTGGTTCCAAACTGATTCCTGAAGGAGCAGCAGAAGCCACCAGCAGGAAGATACAAAACAGCATGAACAGCAATATATGTACTGGTTACGACATGTACGTTTTGTCTTGAGAACACAATAGAAATCTCTCACTTGGAAAACACAGTGCTTCTAACTGGCAAAGCCAGCAGCAGCTCTGGACTTACTGTTGCATTGGTCACACGCATATATCCTCCCTTCCAGAGCTTCAGTTTCTGTGAACTTGGCCAACATTTCCGTCAGCATGCACTCTGCCTGGTTAACAGGGATAATCCCCTTCTCAATAGAGTGATAGCGCTCAGGAAACTCCAGGGAAAGATCCCAAAAGGGCTCAACGGTGTTGGATTTGTAGTTGCATGTTATACAGGTGACCTGGGAATTAAAATGTTTACACACAGATGAAGTTATGCACATGGACACTTGCAGACAGGCATTTACACTCACACCTCAACAGCACCATCGTGCCCAGAAGGCAGTGTGTTTCCACAGACACACAAACACTCAGTCGGTCAAGGGAAATGCTGCTTGCTTCCAGTTTGAAAGCTAAACCTATCCTGAGCAAGTAAGTTAAACTACTTCCCTCAGATCTCCAAAAATGGAGACAATATTCACCTGCATGGTGTTCAGAGGAAGAACATTACAGGCATGAGGTTTCCTCACAGCTGGCAATAAGCAGTTTGGAATTGCAACCAATAAACGTTAGCATTTATCGTGCCACTTCCTCCCACTGTTTCTCTATTTTCCTTGCACATTTCATCTGCTAACCATGCAAAAACTATTCATGACTGGAGCACAAAAAGACAAACTTCAAAAGCACTTGTTTTCTCACATCATCCTGGGGTACTGTTAGTGAGAACAGGAGAAACGTTCTCAACTAAACTGAGAGGCAACAAGTGAGAAAACGAAGAGGTAACGAAACCAGAAAGCAGATTCAGACTTTGCATTCTTATGGAAATCATCCACCAGGAAGTCAGCTTCCAGCCTGGCCCTGGCTCTCCAGCCAACTCCATCCACTGAAGGCACCAGTGACTGCAAGTCACTGTGGATAAGGAAGTCTTAGAGGGGTTAAAATTAAACCCAGTCTCTGTATACAAGTTACGCTGAATAAACAGCTTGTCCAGTTATTTACAGCACTGTAAATAATAACAGATAAATTACATGATTTGTGAACATCTTCCCACAGTTAACTAGAAACACTGACCTTGGGCACAACACAACTCCAGCCAAGAGACAGGGCTGAATAAAGAATGATTGGTTAAGAAGCACACAAGAATTTCATGCAATGCAAAGATGACTCAGATGAAGCACGACTTCAAGCATTCTTTCCCCAAAAAAAACAAAAGCTTTAACTTGAAAAATACACCTTTTCTATTTAATATTTAATGTGCACTTAGGAGTTCTTCTGAGTGGTAAGCTTAGTAAGACTGGCACTAGGAAAACTGCACAAATACGAATGAGATCACACCTACACAGGGCGCCTTGTGGTCCGACCCTGCAGGCCCTGGAGCATCAAGTTATGTACACATTCATTTCCCTTGAAAAGCAAAAGTAGCTGAGGATGTTCACACACACTGTGCTTGAGGGTCAGCCTTGTGGGCACAATGTGTTTCAGACAGGGCAATGGCACAGGAATAAGAGATCAAGCAGTTTGACAGCGCGGGTGCAATCATCTGCTGCAGAAGTGTATGTTAAGCACACTCAGTATCTCAAGATGACATTCAAATGCCTGCAAAGAAAAACTGTCATGAATAGCTTCTTCTTCAGAGCATAGGATGACTGCCCTCTGTCCTTCATCATATTCTTTGTAGCCACAGAAACAAAAGCAAAGAGATAAAAATTACAAAGATACTTTAAAAACACAATAAACTTAAAACTAAGAGCTCAGAACTTCCATACCAGAGCAGATGTCATCCCCAAGTGGCACTAAATTAACAACAGATGTGAAAAGCATCAAAACCCTGAGAACCTGCACAGCAATTAAGCAGTTTTCATTCTCAGGAGGCACTCCCAATCAATTCCTCTCAGTATTTGGTGGTTTCCGAAGAAACGAAACCTTTGCTTCTTGGTGCTAACCACTCCAACTGATTTCTGTGCAAAACCAGGTGCGTACCTGACTGAGCAACTGCCCGTGAAAAATGGTGTTCACCACCTTGAGGACCTGCTTGGTGAGCTTCCTCTGCGAGAAAGGGATGAGGATCCTGCGCTTCGTTCCTTCCGACTCCAGCTCCTGCTGCACTTTATCCAACAGCTCGCATAGGAATTCCTGAGCGTCCTGCTGATCGTAACCTCGGAACGCCGGGATCAGACTCCACACAGAGTGCAGCATGGCAAACGGGGACACAAGGGCCCACTTGCCAGACCACATCACTCTGAAGAGGGTGTGCAATTCGTGACAGAGGGAGATGTGCTTGGAACGCGGTTCCTTGGGTTGTATTAGTTCTAAACTCCTGCTTATTGAGGAGCTGCCATTTAAGCCAGCTGGCAAGCTCTGCGTGCCGTATGATCCCACTTTGTCAGTCCTCCCTGACTCATTAGCAGCAGATCCATTTGCCAATCTGCCAGGCAACCTAGACTTCCCGTTCACAGTTTTGGCCAAGAGTTCTTCCGTTTCACAGAGATCAAGTGTCAAAAAACATTCTCTAAATTTCTGGAGGTGGCTCAGCACTTGCAGAATAGAGTTCATGTAACATGTGTTTCCCAGGTTCCTCAGACCCGTCACCCCGGGAGTCATCAGATGCTTACGCCGGATGGAATAAAACTGATTCAATCTGCTGCTCTGCATCTGCCTTGAGGTAGGGGAAGCGGTCGCCACCTCCCTGAATTTCCTTGGAATCAAGTTCTCTCTGTGCACGTGCGACAGCAGCCTCGCACTCTTCCTCGGAGGAGTGTTTGCCAGCTCCTCCAGAAGCTGTCTCTTCATCTCCTGCCGTCGCCGCCTCGCCGCCTCCTTCTTCTTCTCCAACTCCTCCATCTGCTTCTTTTGCTGTAACTTCAGCTGGCCTCTGGAGCTCTTACCAAACCAGGTCCGCAGTGCCTTGGCAAGCAAAGACTGGCGCCTGTGCCAGAGAGCTGTAAGCATCTGAGATTGTCCCTGAGGGCTCCTCTGATGGCTGCACACGTCCTCTCCCAAAGTCATGGATCGCAGCGTCCTCCCGCTTCTCGTTGATGGATCATGTTTTTGACTTTTAATCGCTGACAGGGAACTTCTCAGCAATTTCAAGTCACCCTCCGGGTTATCATTCAAGACATAATCTTCACAAAGGTAACAAAATACATACAGATCGTTCACTTCCATTGCCAATGGATGTCTGGTTTCTTCAAAGTGTTTTAGTGCATGCTCCTCCATGTACCTCCCACAGGCTACATGGGAGCATTTCAGACAAGCCCAGATTGATTCAGTTGTCTGGCAGTCCACGCAGTGCCACTTCTGTGGGTTCAGGATAGAATGGTCCTGGGCGAGTCGTAGCCGCCCAACATGTTTGCATCTATCCATCTCTTACAAAAGTCTTCGCTGCTTTGACCTTGTAAGGCAAAAAAAGATAAAAAATAAAAAAATCTCTGAGCCAGTACACATCTAAAATGATCTCTTTTGTACTAGATGTAAAGACCTACAAAAATACAGGTGCTGTGTTATTCCATTCACAGTTTTCCTTCGGCCAACTACATTATTTTCACGCACAATTTCTTTAAATGCAGTTTTCATTACCAGCAAAAAATACTGGACTGACAAACCGTACAGAATCAAACTGTCTAACTGTGTGCTAAGGATGGCCCAGACAGCTGCCAGCATGCCCTACCCAAACTGTGGGGGTTTTTCCAGAGAGAAAAAGATTAATTCAGTCCACACATACATTTGATCTTTAGCTGCCCTCTGGAAATTGATACGTATGAAATGAATTTGGAATTCGAATGCATGTCATCAGGAACCAGATAAGGGTTCCAGCTTTCCACAGAAGCCATGAAAATATCAGACAATTGCCATAACCAGAACCAATCTATACGCAACCCACAGCTCTACATTCTACCTGAGGTCTCCAACTTCCCCTCACTTCCCCAAATGTTCTAATGTTTTAAAAAAAAAAGCACAGGGAAGAAATGAAATATGTAACAACTTGTTACAGTAAACCTAACGGAATGACTGCACCTGTACATGTGTGATGAACAGACAAACAAAAAAGCTGATTCTCTAAATTAATATATTGTAACAGAAGAGAATTCCAAACTGGGTATTACAATCATAACTGTAGTGTGAAAAAGCTTTCAGTCCTTGTCCCGTGTGTTTTATAGGAGAGATTCAGCTGTGCAAGGAGCACAGGCAGAACACCAAAGCACAGCTGGCAGCACCACGGCACTTTGTGCAGCCCGACATCCCAACACAACCCAGAGAGATGGGAGCACCACAGCAGCACCCAGCCCCAGCCGCTGACACGCAGTACTCACTGAGTCACGTTGAAACATTCCTTCCTCTGCAACGCAATGCTCAGAGCCTGGAACATCCCCATTTCATTCAAAGGAGTCTTGGCGGTTCTTCGAGAATTTAATTACTACTTAAGTCTTCATCCTAAGGAAGCGCAGCTTCAAAGCCCTAGAGAGAGAGAATATTCTCGTGATGCACATAAACTATGAAAGCCAGCAAGGTTGCTTTGAACAGAATTAATCCCCTCAGCTACAGAGAACACGTTTATCCCAGAGAACAGAGTTATCTGGAAGTCCAAGCACGAGCGCGCTTAGGAACCCAGGCATGCAGACGTTAAGAAATTTCACATGGAAGAGACCCTCAGGAATTCCGTTTTTCTGTTTTAGTTTCTGATCATCCACAAATCTGCTGATCACATGTAGCCTCTTCGTCGTCAGCCTTTTGTAGTGGGTGACCCAACATATGGCAGCACAAAAATCTGAGCAAAAACATGGAGCAAAAACGTGCATCTCCTGCGATGGCTTCAATTTTGGCTGCTTTGGTGACTTTGTGAAAGTAGGGGGGAGGAGAGCAGCGTGGGGGGAATCTTTCCTGAATTAAATTTCATTTCTGGATAATTTTTCAAACAAAACCAAAAATGAAGTAACGAATGGTTTTCAAGAATGAACTGCAACAGAATAAGAACTACACGGGAAAGAAAGATTGGAAAAACCTGCAGTTTGCAAAAAAGATTGGGAAAATAAAGTATCTGTTGTAATAATCCAAGAGAGACTAAATTAGCTTGCTTATGTCTCTGCGGCTACAGAACTGCAATATGCACAGTACTGAGAGGAGGGACAGCAATAACAAACACAAGGTGGTTACAGATGTCACAGATGGTGTCAGATCTGGTGGAGAGAATGCTTAGTTTAAGAAAAACAGAACACTTTCTGAGGAACAGGGTTTAATATAACGAAGGAAAGAGCACACTTTCTGAAAGCCATGGAATAAATATTTAACAATTGCCTGCAAACGTATATAGAAAATCTGTCTGACCAGGCTAAGACAACTTATTTTAGCGGACCTAAAATGATGCACATTTACCTCAATTGCAGTCTTTTTCCAGTGATGCTGCTGCTAAAGACGAAATCTGTTAAAGAAAAAGACAAATAAAACTATGTACCACAAAGGCCTTTTATTCTTCAACTCTCCTCTACTTCAGATTAAAGCACAAGCGGCCACTTCAGAATCAATCCCAACGCGGTGACTCTGCAGTGCCCGAACCACTCCAATGTCCCTCCAAAGCAGCTCCAAGACTGGCTGCAGCTCTCACTTGGACTGTGTTCATTCTCTCACAAATTCCAGGACCTGCAAAGACACTTCTGAGAATCCTACAGTAAACAAAAGCGCAGCTTTGGTCTCCTCCTTCCAAACTGGAGGCGTTCCTTCTCACCTTTCTCTCCTCTTCTTCCCTCCTTTCCCTCTTCTTTATTTTTCCGCTCAAGTCCTGATAGAAAATTGTGGAATAATCCTGTCTAGGCTTGGAGAGACCAAGTGGCATCGCATAGATTCCAGCTTGAAAGAGTATAGACACTATGGTAACATTGACAGCCTTCATTTACATAAAAGAATACTAATTATGTTGTATCATCAACATCTGTGATTCTGCTCACTGCCATATGCGACAGTGTTGGGAATTTAACCCTTGAGTCTCACCAGCATATCCAGTTTTTCTACCAGGAAAGAAAAAATGGGCTTTCTGAATGCTGTTTTCTAGAGACTGATGAAGCAGCTGCCCAGCACAGACACTCAGCAGCTCCGCAAGGTCTCAGCACTCAGTATTTTCAAAGAGTGCTGCGTTTATTCTCAATTTCCAAGGGAAAAAAACCACCAAAAAGGCAGATATGCTGCTGGTTTCAGCTGGGTAACAGGCTACAAGGAAATCAATCACACACCAGATACAGTGCATTAAAGAACCATGTTTAACAATGAAGGAGGCTGTGGTGTATGAATTACAGCCTTTTGTCAACAGCTTTTGCTTTTCCTGTGTGGGCCATTGAGGTCTGTTTGAAAAGGACAGATATTTTAACAACTTTTTCAGTTAACAAAGCAGCTTTGCAGTGCCTCAATTCAGTCTCTCTCAGGACAAAAACACCTCTCCTATCACACGATATTCCACACCTCCTTCTCTTTAGGCATCTAAGGATGCTTCCCTTGCAAACCTCGGCCCTGTGAGCAAACAGCACACATACACAGGACTTCCCCGCAGGCTGCACGGTGTGACTCGGCGCAGACGACTTACATTACACATCTTTTCAACTCCCACTCCTAGGACAGCCCCCAGGGAACATCTCTGGTTTCTAGTCAGTGTGGGTTTAACACCAAAGCTGCCCCAGCATCCACCCGGGGCTCGCAGTGAGTGCACCTGGCTGCTGTGTGAGCTCAGCCTCCACCAGGCTCCTCAGCTCAGGATTTCTTCATGTTACCTGATTCCCTTTTCTTGACCCCTCCAACGAAAGCAAAAAAATAAATGAAGTTGGCTCTGTGGTGCTGTGCAACACGTGCTAGCAGCAGGCAGTCTGAAGGGTGAGCCTTGCCAACATGCCAACAGATCGCTGAGTAAGTCAGCGAAAGGCACACGCAGTCAATTAAGGGCAAATTAAGGGCTGCATTTGTTCCTCTGCTTTATGTAGGTAAACAAACTGCATGCCACAACCTACCAGAGAGAATAAAGACAACACACTGGCAGGGGAAATTAAAAAGCTATGATGAGACGAAAGCAGGAAGATGAGTTAGAACCTGCATGCTGTTGCACAAGGTGGGGGGAAAGCCTGAGAATATTGGAGGCACTGAAGACATTTCACAGGGCTGTACGGCTGGGTCGTGGCCGGACTCAACGATCTTTAAGGTCTTTCCCAACCTGAGCAATTCTATGACTTTAGGATTCTATGATCCTGAGGCTGCTGTGAGCCTCTAGCATGAGGCACGAGTAACCAGGTTGGTGATGGAGAATCAGCTCCCTGCATTTTAAGGTCTTGGATACAACAAACACAAAATCTTCTCCTGGTAGTTACAATACATTGGGTTTATATCTTGGTTTTGCAATTTCTTCCATCAAATTTATCTAATTTTAAATAAAGCTATCTAGTGGACCTTTCCTGCCCTTCTTGAACCTTTTCTTTCCCGAATATGGGATGGAGAAAAAGGGCAGCAGGAAAAATTTAATTGCATACAACCAAGCAGCTCTTCCCAGCCTCCCAGGAATGTTCTAGAGATAGCCTGAAAAATTCTCACTTTGCAAATGACTTCCAGTCCTTAAGCACAAAGTCAGCCTCTGCTTTCTTTACCTGTGTGGCTCAATCCTGGGAAAACTTAAGGCAAGATCCCATCAGAACTTTAATAATCAAATGCAGCAAAACCAATTTTAACACTAAAGGAGTGTTAAGATAAAACATATGACTTCATTACGTTCCTTTGTACCACTGTTACACATTTGGAAACTGATTCAAGACATCTGTACAGATCTGTTGACGTTCACTACTTTCTTTCCATACATCAACCCTCATGAAACAAAAAAGGTTTTGGGTCAGGAAAGGTGTGAGGTGCTCAGCTGTGGAAAGCAGACACATCATCCATTTGTCCAATGGATCCAGAATAAACACAAGTCTGGAACACCGACACCAAATCCTTCACTGCAATCTGGAAGTCACCTCTCAAAGACAGGTGAGAAGCTCAGGCTCAGTGATTCTTAAATTCCTTCATTCCTCTCCTGGGAAGGGCAAAAGTGAAGCACAGCAGCATCTCACCAGCCCATGGGTGTAAGTACCACATTCAGTACAACACGTTTGCCTTCATGTGAATCTCGTTTTGTTCTAAAACACTTCAGGCACAGCATCCTGAGGTGCTCCTGGTTTCCATCAAACCTCGATATCCTGTGCAAATACAGTGCGTTTTGTCAAATTGGTTTAAAAACCTTGGGTGCAAAAGCAAGGAGCTTCCAGTCACCCCTGCCTGCAAACAGCTTCCTACACACAGCGTTAGAGCAGAACTTGGAGCCTGCTGCAAGAGCTCACAAATGCAAAGAAGGAGATAGCAGGGAGAACGGGTAGCTAAAAATTGCACGCAACTACTCAAAACTTCACTGCTCTGATTATTTTAACCTACCCACTTGTGAGGAACCAATTATCCAACCAGATGTCTAATGAAAACATGTAATCTGAGCTGCTCGGATGATGAAAAAATTTCCTGCTCACGACAGCCCCATTCCTCTGCTGGCAACAGCCACCCATGTGTGAGGGCTGCTCCAAAAGTAATGCTTCCTGTTTTATGATGCTGGCCCTAATACCAGGAGCAGAGCTGTACCACTGAAAATAAAGGTTGCTTTACCAACTTCTTCCCAATTACTCAGCACATTTTATTTAAAGTTGTCAGCTTCATATCCTAAAATGAGTGCTTCCCTCCAGCTGAGATGACAGACTAAAGTTAGTTACAGGCAAATTAACACAAACACACACAAAAAACTAGAGCACGAGGAACATGTGGATCAGGTATACAGCATTTCTTTGAACAGGAAGGTTAAGCAATGAGAATACATGAATGAAACACAGCTTAGAGCCAGACAGACAAGGGGAGGCTCAGACCAGCTGCGACACGAGCAGTCTCATCTTTTGCACGCTACAACCCAGAATCTCAGGAATCAGTTTTCAAAGATCTTCAGTCATTGCACTCAGAACTACAGAGAGTGTGGACATCCTATGTCCTGCCCTGGCATCCTCAGTGAGAGTAAATGTGATTTCTGCAGGCCTTGGGAAGCCCAGGTTGGTGGGCCTTGGTCCACAGCTGGTGTTAAGCGCACAACGAGGAGCACAGTCTCCACGACGCATTGCACGACTCCACTCCTAATGTTTCCAAGGCTTGGGGCTCCAGTGTGCCCGTAATGCAGGAATCAGTCATCCTCACCTCACTACAGGGGATAACCGGCCCTGAAGATACCCACGTGCTTCACATTTTGCACCAGCAAGCAGATGCACGTATCTCAAAGCTTCCAAGGCACAGACATGAGGAGCAGCACAGCACACCGGGCACAGCGCCTGCCCAGCAGCAGGCAGCAGCAGCCATCTGTGCTGGCCCCTTGTCACCCCAGCACCAACAGCAGCACAATACACACAACTCCTTCAGGTGCTATCTGCTCACCTAACCACCAAGCTCGTCACAGAAATCGTTAAGGCTGAGTTCCATTCAGCACTGAAAGCTTCCCCAGGAAAGGAGCAACGGTGAGAAAACATTCTCTTTTCCCAAAAACTCTGGAATTTTGAGGAATTTAGGAAAAGTTTTAACATCTCCCAGATTATTTTAAGCATGACCAACATTCTTCAACCTACAGCCTCATGTAAACTGAAGCGTTCTGTTAACACGCCTGTGCTGATCGAGAGTGAAAGCAAGAACAGTGCTCCTCGGGCCCTGCTCCTGACCAAGGCAATGCCCTGCGCAGACACAAGAGCCTGACTCCTTTGCTGCCACGTTCTGCTGTGCTCAGTGAGCTGCTGAACACACAGAGCACTGCTGCAGTATGAACTGCCTTCACCAGGAAGGCTGGCTGACAAATATCAGCTAGCAAAACTCCCTCTCTTTTCCTAAAAGAAATTTGTAACTAAAACAAAAGACTGCATGCTGTGTCCTCAAAGAGCAGTAATTCACACTGTATGCAGGCTAAGAGTTTAAAGCTGCATACCTTCTATCTACATTCCTTCCTAATGAAGACTCCCTTCAACTAAATACAGTTTAGCATTCACTAGGAACATAACTGGCAATTTATAGTTCGAAAATTATCACAAGAAGGCAAAGAGAAGACTAATTGTTTCAGTTCCCAAAGCATTTTAGAGTCCTCCTTATGAACTAGCCAATCTGCACTGCTGCTGAAATTCCCCAGCCAAGACAAGTTGGTGTGAAAGCTTTTAAAATTTAAAAGATGAACATTTAAAAGAAAATATGAAAAGATGAAATATAAACGTCCTTATTAAGCCAAACTTGCACTGCCTCATGTCCAAGTGCAAGAGATGAACAAAAATAAGTGACTAAGATCTCAGGGAATGCCCCCAGCACTCCTACTGCTTTCCTTGGTAGGATCACCTCTTGAACTCGGGTTTAAGATAGCTATTTATTTTTTACAATCACCTTAAACTAAATAGGAAGAAAAAATACACATCCTACAGCTCTGTGAAAGTCTGGGAACTTTCTATACAATGCCTGTGGATGTTAAAGAGCATTCTCAAAATGCTATACACTTCTTAGTTCGTGGCTTTCTGGAAGTCTATGTTTCTTTGTTTACTGAAGTACATAAAATCCCTCCTTTCCCTTTTCTTTGCACAGGTTTTACTTCTGGTTTGGCTTTTTGAAGTGTTCGTAAGCTGGGAAACATGAGATGGATGTACCGTATAAAAGAGGCGTTCCGCATTAAAACCATTCACAATATTTCCTCTACTCTTAGTGAAACAGTCAACAAGGGCAAGAGGCAGCCCAGCAGTTCCACTGCGTGTTACATCTGTGTGAGCCCAAAGCAACTGCAGCAAAGACACATAGGTTGAATTTCCAGAATAAAACGTGAAAAAATGCTTTGCATTAGAACACTCTGAAGGTAGATGCTAGCTGCCCAGTATCGAATAATAACCTCACTTTATGAGCCAAGCAACCAGTTTCATGGAATCCATGAATTTACAGTTAATTCCATTGCCTTAATTGCTGACAACATCAGAGCAGCACGGCAGAGCAGTTTAAAGTTTAGTACATGTTTGTCCCTGAACATCACTCCTGTAAAAAGCAGTAAAAGTCAAAACTGGGGAAAAGAAACAAAACAGAGCTGTAACTGATGTAAAATCAGCAGCACTGATGCCAAGTGAAAGCTACGCCGATTTTCACTATTTGGCCATCCAGACTTCAGTTCTGACACCCCACCACCCCAAACCTGGAGCTGGCACCTCCTGCTGCTTTCCACTTACCACTGACCAGCTCAGCAAGGACGGGCGCGCGGTGACGCTGCTCGGATGGGCACAGCACGTGCTTCCGTATCCACAGGGCAGGACCTGCACACAGGCGGACAAGGAATGTTACAACTGCATACCTGAAAAGTCCAAGGTAAGCAAAGCAAGCACCGATACCTTTCAGCATGGCCTAACAAAGCAGGAGCACTGGAGACAGATGAACAGCCATTCTCTCCTGTGCTCGCTTTCCCCACCTCAGAACTCCCTTTCATTACAGCCTGCTTTGATGCAGCCAAAAAAGCTGCTCCCTTTCATTTTGTTTGCTTTCAGGATGCAGAAGCCATTATTTCTTTGGACCATAATCCTAATACACTGTTTTTCATACCATATTCTTACACCGTTTGTCATACTCAGTGTAAATCACACTGGTCCCGCTCTGATGTAAGCAATACATTCAGAGTTGAGGCTGACAGCAATAGTTCAGACTTCATACTTTTAAAATGCTTCAGAACTGCATTCAACCTTCTATAGGGAAAATTCTCCCCACATTCTGCCTGCCTTCACAACAGTATCAGCAAAATCAATTTCCCACCGCTGGCGAAGAGCTTTATTAACAAGGTCAGAACAGGCTGCATTCTGACCTGTGCATCTTGCTCCGCTCCCCAGTCTGTCACAAAACCTGACAGCTGTTGGTAGCAAAATACACCCAATTCCAACAAAGCAAAGCAGACCCAAGCACTGTGTCACAGGTATGAGATGAAGCTTCACAGCCCCTGCACATCACAGAATTCTCTTGGCTCCGCTCGCACACCAACCGATGGCTGCAGCAGAGCTCAGCTGAGCGGCCCTGGCATTCAGAAGCAGGCTAACAGTCTGCGAGAATCTCTTTGTGATGGACACAAAGACGGATTAGAGCGGGCAGTGAACACTTGTAAGTTATGGGTAGTCCTCTGCTGTTCTTCCCCCATTCCAATTCATATTCATCTCGGCAAAATCTTGGACAGACTATTAACTAATCTAAAACAACATCGCAGCTGATACAACACAGAAAGCAATCACTCAAACGAGCATGTCAGTGCCATCTACCGAAGCAATAAAGAACAAGACGGCCCCAGCAGGCTGTGCTTATTATCTCCACGGCCGTAATGAATAGGCAAAGAGCATTAAATAGAAGCGCAGCGTTCCACAGCCACGTTTTGCGAGGCTCCACTTGGAGACATCTGAAGAACAGAGGTTAAAACAAGACCAAAATAACGAAAGGTTTCCAGCTTCTCGTGCCCCTTCCTAATGGGATTGCGCCTCATCTGTGTGCTGCCAGTCTTGCTCCGGCTGAAGGCGCTGCCTATGGGAGGCAATTCTGAGGAGCAGCACTGCTGTTCTCCCACGGCAGAACGAGGGAACCTGATTTGCAAACTCTTAGACTGACAGCCTTCTCACAGAATTTAAGATCAGCTGAGGCCCAATTCGCCAGCATCTGTTGTCTTTGTAAATTATCTCACTCTGAGGTCAGAGGTCATCATATCAATTTGTTTTGAGGTGAAACAACGAAAGGACAAGAAGAAAAGGAAAGAGGGAGAGGTGGATTTGGTTTGGACATCACCACCTCAAAAAGCTGCTCCTGCAACCTTCCAACCTTCCAATACCCAGGAGACCAGCCCTCACATTCGGGGACTCGCTCATTTCTCCAGCATCCGAAAGGAACCAGAAATGCTCAGAGACTCCACACCACAAAATCCAAATGATATTTTTCTGTCTGCCTTTGACAAACAGCAGCTATCGTCATCCCTGTCAACAACGAATTCGTGGCTGGAGAAGGGTCCTCATCGTGGCGCACATTCAGGTGAATTAACTATTCTTAGTTAAATAGATTTGCTTCCAGCCTTAGTCTGATGACAGATTAACTCATGGCTGGTAGGATTATAGACTTACCTCTGGAACTAAATCACTTCTGAATCTGAGTTATAGCTATTAGTTCTCTAAAGCTTAGCTGAACAGCTTTTAGTACCTCCTTTGTATTTTCGAAAGAATGATTAAACATCATTAAACACAGGCTGAGGGCTCTTTCTCCCAACCCCTGCACACAAACAGTTGGCTGGTTTGATTTCTTTGGGTGGTTTTTCTTTTTTAAAAGAACAGCAGGGTTCTGTGTGGATTTTTTTCCCCTGAAATAATTCATACTGCTTTAAGCCTAGAATAAACCCCCCCACACCCCAATTAAAACACATTTTTTCCATGTTTGTGTGCGAGCGCATACAGAAAGAAAAAAAAACATAAAAATCCCCAAACTTTGTTCTCCTCGGGGAGAAGCAGCTATCCAGAGCGAGCTGCTCTTTGTGCTCAGCACGGCGCTTTTGTTCCCAGCACACTGCTCAAGCTGCAGAAGGCACGGCCGATGCTACAGAGCCTGGAAACGAAGCGCTCCATGCAGCAACGAGCTTCGGCTCCTCTCTGCTGAACACAGCGAGCACGTAGTTAAGTGGGGCTTATCTGTACACAGAACGTTGCACATGCAGCACCCAAGAGCTCCGTGCCGTGAGCCAGCAGCTTCCCTGCACACCAACAAAGCAGGGCAGCAGTGGTGAGCCGTGCTACCTGTGCAGGGACACACCACCAGGCCTCCTCCCACTCCCCACGCAGCACGGAAGGCCAGCAGCAGCCTTCCCATGCACCTGGACTGATATTTAGTGATGACTTCCATTTAATTGGCACAGGTGACAGCTCGGCGCATCGGTGCATGCGACGCTTTTGCCTTCTGCGTTTCCAAGACAGCAGCAGGGGAAGGGGCAATGAGGAGGGAAAAAGTTTCCCTGAGAAAGCAAAGGGAAGTGACCCGGTAAGTACTAATGAAGGTCACTGGGAGGAAAAGCTGAAGGCATCACTCCTGCGAGAGTGCAGTGCTGCACTTGGATGTTGAGGTTACAGACAGCAGAGCGCGCTGCGTTTCCTGCCCAAAGCCAGACACCAATCTGTCCCCACCAGGTGATGAGCTTTTCTTTTTCTTTCAGGAGCAGACCATCCAAGATTCGCTATTCATCATCAGGCCCCTCGTCCCAAGCCAGCCACCATCCCTTCATCAGGAGCTGCAGCTTCCCATCTCCAGCACACACCTGCACAGCTGTGCATCCACCCGCATGGGCTGCTCCGATCCGTGCTTGGAACTGCCACCCAGAAAATCCACCACCCACTGCCAACTGCAGAGCCACGCAACAAAAACCACACAGTGAATATAAAAGCAAACCCCTAATTAGCCAAAAAAGCCACAAGGCCCTCACGTGACAGTTGCACAGATCTGCACACAGAGGGGGGGAAGAAGCATTCACACCAAAGCTGAAGTGCAATGTATGAACAAATCACTTGTTCTGATGGCCTACAGTTCAATATTTCTGCAGATAATGCTTCTGTTAGAAGTCAGCCACACATCTGTGTGATTCTCTGCATACAAGGCACTTGTTATTCAGCCGGAATGCACTGAATGTGCAACATAAGGTGACATTCTGAAGCGAGATGGAGAAGTTAGCTTCAGCACCAGGAGAGGAGCCGGCCCCACCACAAGAAGGAAAGGATTTCATCCAGTGTACAGTTTTGCAATTGGAATAAAAGGAAAGCACACCTAGTGTGCATCATCTGAATGGAGCACAGCTCAGAGCCACTGCTCTCTTCCAGGAAACGGGGGATCAAAGCAGCAGCGGTGCAGAAACACAAACCAACACTGACTGCCCTGCTTAAGATACCCTGTCAGTATTTCCAGCTAAAAGCCACGCACTGCTCCATCTGCACGCCCACCAAGACTGGCTGCAAAGATCCCTCTTCCTCACCAAATCCTCAAATTCTCTTCAGAGGCTTTTCATAGCATGAGAGCGAGACAGAATGTAATTACAGGACAGTATTTCTTAACCAAATCCAAGCCGCCCACTGAAAGCGAGTGGGAAAATATGGTTACAAGGCAATGCTTCTCAATCAAGGGGACGGATTTGCATTTCAGAGTGAATAAGGGCACATAGCTGTGGTCACCATTTCTTCATCAGCTCAGCTGATGTCCTATAGAAGGTCTCAATGGAAGAATGCAGCTGCGGCCCATAACTCTTGGCTTGATCTTCTATGGTTTGACTGAAAAGACTGAAAAGAGCATCAATGAACTGGAGCTTTTCTCCATTAAATTGATTCTTTCAAATCCACCACTGGGCTCACACAGAGCAAAAAAAAGAAAGCTTCTTTTCCAGTACACTTGGTTAGAGGCTGGGGTGTCAAAGGTTTTGTGATACATGCTACACACTGAGGTGTACTGTAATAAATGAAACCTTTGAAGACTGAGATGGAGCTGTTATTTAGCAGTGGTCTGTAGAAATTCCTGTGTCTGAAAATGTGCTTTTTCTCCTTACTTAAAGCGGCCTTTTGCATTTCAATTAGAAAACACTGAAAACACATCTCCTCTTGTTGACCACACATTTGTCACGACCAACGTGTTACACGAGATACATTCCAGATGCACTCGTCCCAGCTTTGAGCCCTCGCATCCATACATTTCAGCGCTCTTCTTCACCTGAACACACGGCTGAACCACAGAGCAAAGCCGAGGGACGAGGGCAGGCGTGCGCTGCGGGAGGAAGAGCCTGAGACACAACCAGCTGCCCGCGTTGTGCTGCTTTCTCAGGGAGGTTCTGAAAAGGACGGTGTGATATTTGAGCAGCCCGACTGCTGGACCTTGCCTTGCGAGCTTCCTTCTGAAGCACGGCTTCCACCCAAGGTGCTCCGTAACAAGACTGCTGGCACTTCCTCAGAGATCTCAAACCCATCTTTGTCATGCACTGGAGGTGTAATAGTTAATGTCAGCTCATTACTGTCAGCTAATTAACAACATTTAGCACAAAGCAGCCAAGTTCTCTTTGTTTCTACCTATGGTACTAAATCACTTTGCAACAGTATGGGGGGGGGAGGGGGAGAGCCTTCAAAAGCAGCGGAAAACAGCGCAATAAAGAGCACTTCAGTCTGCATTGTGCTCAGTACTGCGATAGGAATTACTCGCTGCAGGCGCTCCACAAACTTGCTCAGACCACGGAGGAATTACTTCTCGATGACATTCACAGAACTCCGCGTGGGTTTCTGCCTCCTCTCCCTCAGCCCTTGGTGAAGGGGCTGTTTGTGCTGCTGCCTGCATGCTGGGGCCATAACTCAGTGGTGGCAAAGCTGTGTGCAGCTCCGCAGCATCACCAGAGCCATCTTTGATCTCAGAAGTGGAGAGCGGCAGCAGCAGGGCGCACGAGCAGGAAGAAACACGCAGCACGTTCTGGTTTATGCACTGAATGTTAGGAATACACTGATTTCTGATTTAAATAATATGTATACGTTGAAAATGCTTAGTGCAGCTCACGTGCTCCAGAACAATTGTTCATCAAGGGCTTCGTGCTAACGAGGAAGGTCTTGCACTGAAGAGAGAGGTGGGGGTTCCTGCTGCCCAGCACAGCTCAGCTCGTTGTGCTGAAGCGCTCAGGGAAGGTGGAGAGTTCACACACACAGCAATTAACAACACGCTGCTGACACAACAGCAGCTCTGGAGGTTTCACTCCCCGCAGTGGGGAAAAAAAAAACCAAAAACAACAACAATCCACAGAACCCCAACCCAAAGCCTTGATGGAACGCTCGAGGTGAGAAGCACAGCGATGCTGCAGCAGAAGTTTCACACTCGTCCACCAGTGAGAATTCTCATACAGAACTCTCAGCAGTCAGCTGTGTCCTTCACAGCACATAAAGCAGTGCAGCTCAAAGCTGGCTGTTCCTATGGAACTCATACATTACCTTTTTCTCCCATTCCATCTCAATCGCTGTATGGCGCTACAGGTGAGGTTTTCAAACCACCGATCTCAGCATCTCTGTTCCTTCCTAATGAGCAACTTGAAAGCAGAAGCCTTGAGTTCTGCTTTGACTCAGAACTGAGGACAGCTTCAGAAACCTTCACATACTTCCTCAAACCAAACACGCATGTGAAAGAACTCACATGTGTGTCTTGTAAGAGAGAAGCTGAATTTTCAAGCAACTCCATTTCCCGACTCACCTGAATCTACCAGTTAACTCCTCTGATGGTGAGCACACAGCTACGCTTCACTTCGTGAGTCCCAGCAGAAGTGCTAAGAAATTTCAGTGTGGAAATGGATATCAAAGGGGAGAGTGGGGGAAGAGGAGAGAGGTGAAGGGAGGGGGTCAGACACAACACTACCAAAGGAAACCCTGAGGCTGATTAAAATAAGATCTTGAAAGATGGATTCTGTAACACAGACCGCTTTTGCCACCACCAAAGTACAAGTGCAGCTGGTGTACAAGTGCAGCTCGTCTAAGTGCTGAGAACCGAGCGATCATTTAAAGAAAGCAATTAGCAACTAAGTGCATCTTAGCAAGGAAGGAAACAGTGAACTCTCAGATGTGCACAGGGAAGAACTACAAGCAAGTGAACCCCAAATGAGAGACGAGGCCGAGGTGCGAGCAGGAAGCCGCGCTCCGCACTTCCACACCGCGAGCAGTGCGGGGCCGGCCCGAGCCGAGCGGGACTCGGTTTCCCCAGCAGCATTCCTTCACTGACAGCGCGGTGCAGCCGCACAGCAGCCGCTCACAGCGCGGTGCTTTGGCTCACAGCATCGCCGCTCCGACCCGCAGCACGCGGCGCTCAGCCCGCTCTCTCCGTCGCAGTGCGTGACGGAGCCGCTGCACCTCCGCAACGACCTTTCACTCTTCAGCAGCGATCTCTGGATGCGCAACAGCTGAATTCAACCCTGATTTCAACGCTCCGTAAAGCACCGCGTGTGCGGCTGTCGCCGGATCAAGCGCATCCATGGGGACAAACAGAACTTGCGCAACAGCGAAGGCCGTGCCAGCCCCGGATCGCCGCCACTTTCAGAGCCCCTTTCTCACGTGAAGCCTCCCACATCCACGGGAAAAAGGACGAGAGGAAAACAAGCGTTGGCAGCGCCGTGTCTGAGCGCCCCGAACACCCGCGATCTCCCCTCATCGGAGCGACGAATCCGCCGCCGGGCAGCGCCGGCTCCTTAACGGCACCGACCCGTCTGACCGCCGCCAGCTCCTCCTCGAGCTCGCGTCCCGCCCGGCCCCGCACGGTGCCCCCCTCAGGCCGGAGCCGAACTCCCCGGGCTCCTTGCGATCCCGCGGCTCGGCGTCACGCGAAGGGCCGAGCGGATCGCAGCGCCGCC
>NW_024885000.1:316921-366631 GCF_019232065.1 Centrocercus urophasianus | reverse complement strand
CCGCTCCCTTTATTTACCGCCATCATCGCACGCGCGAGCTGTCACCAGCGTGAGACACCCCAACGCCGCCGGCCACGCCCTCTCCCCGCCCATTGGCCGCCCGCCGCGCCCCGCCCCGCCCCGCTATTGGCCAGAGAGCGCGCCACACAGCGTGCTCGCTCCGCCCCTCGCTTCGCTCCCCATTCACCACCGCCGCCTACGCCAATTCCGTAGCGGCGCGGGTGTAGCGGAGCGCGGCGCCGTCCCGGGCGTGACGGCGCTGCCGGCGCTCAAGCGGACGCTGTTTGCGTAGCTAGCGCCGTGGTAGAGGAAGCTCTGGCGGAGCTTACGAGCTTTGCGCAGCCGCTAGGGGGTGCTTCTGAGTGGCTCACGGTTGAGTAGAGGGACGGCGGCGCTGAGGGGCAGGGAGCGGCTGGGCCCGGCCCCGGGCGGTGACGTAGCGGGCTTTGTGAATCCCGGGCTAAGTTTGGTTGAGAAGCAGGAGGGTAAATAAGGATGGTGCGGAGACAAAGGGACTCTTAAAGGGGCAGCGCGGCGTTGACGGGGCTCTGAGGCGATGGGGGCGGGGAGACCCTCGGGGGGCGGCGGGGCGCTGAGCTCATGGAGGAGCACGAGCCGCAGCGGGGGCACCCGGCGGGTAACACCGACCCCCTCCTCCCCCCACCTCCTCGGCTCTGACAGCCTGCCGCTCATCTTACAGAACCCCACCGCGCCGTTCTGGACAGAAGAATTAAAATTGATGATTAAAATTGATGATTAACGAGGCCTGGGGAAAACAACCTTCCAGACCGTGCCTTGACAGGGAGGATGAGGGTGGTTTTCGATTACCCTGGCACGAGCCATTAAGGTAACGCCATTGAAAGCCCCCTGAAGACTTGTTAGGACGCAGACCGGCGTTTTGAGCCGCGCTGACCTGCCGCAGTGATGCTGGGAGCAGGGAGCAGAACGATGCTTAGTACAGCTGATGAGGATCGAAAGGAAAGAAGTTGTTTTGTCCACCGGGAACGTGAAAGACTGGGAGGGAAGATTGAGGTTGGAGGTCAGGGGGAAATTCTTTGCTATGAGAGTGGTGAGGTGCTGGAACAGCTGCCCAGAGAGGCTGTGATGCCCCGTGCATCCCTGGAGGTGTTCAAGGCCAGGTTGGATGGGGCCCGGGGCAGCCTGGGCTGGTATGAAATGGGGTGGTTGGTGGCCCTGTATGTGGTGGGGGTGTGGGAGATTCATGATCTTTGAGGTCCCTTCCAACCCTGGCCAACGCAGCAACAGCAGCAGACGTTTTTGCTCAGGCATACAGAGCCAAATCCTACCCATACTTACACACGTGGAAGCCTGCTGGCGTCAATGGCTGCAATGGTGTAACTGAAGGCAGAATGTAGCTCAAGGGGTCCTGTTTTATTACTCTGGGAACAGCACAACATATTAATAAGAGCACAGAAGTCCCCAGAGATGCCAGCACACGTTTTATATTTTTAAGACCATCTTTCAGGAATTAGTAAAGCACTGGCAATGTTCAGTGTGACTAATCTGGTCATTAGAAGGAAATTCTTTTTTTTTTTACCTCAAGATTTAAAAAGTGAAACAAAGTGAAATAACTACCCGTACAAACAGCAGTTTGTTTTCACAGCCGCACTTAGCTGACTGCAGCTCACGTTCTGTAACCATCACCTGAAAACCAATAGTCCCGCTGAAGTCAGTGCACAACTCATCAAGCCGAGCTGGGAGCTGCAGAAACTCAGCACAGTCAGCATGTTGGAATTTCTCGTGCACTTACGGTGCATTCTGCTATTTATGACGGCTTATCAACCAGCTCTTTCTAGAGCCGGTGCTGATTAAATGTATTAAATGCCTACACTGAAAGCTCTAGACCCTGTAAGAGTTAATTAGGTTTACAGGTATAAATGAAAATAAAAAAGAAGCCACTGCTAAGTAATTAGTTCTCCACCAGTCAGCAAATCAACTAAAAAGCAGCTTCTTCACTGCCTGCTGTTTCAGATTGAAAAAATCTATTTAGGAGGGAAAAAAAAATCTCTGTTTTCTTTTCTCTTCAGAATCTTCAAGACCCATTTATCAGCAAGTAACCAAAATTGTTTCTTGCTGGAAGACACACGCTGCTTCTTCACCAGGAACCCATTGCTCCCTTTGCAAATCCCCTTACACCTTTCTTTTCATCCAGGACAAGGGCTGCAGAGCTGGCACCGTGCTGAGCACAGCCTTCCCAGGAACTGCAGGGGAAGCTCAGCACAGAGGTTGCTGGCTGAACAAGGTGTTGTGCTGCTTCTGAGACGAGGCAGGGGGTGCAGCAGGGGGAGAGAGGGAAAAACTGCAGCTACAAGCCAGGCAGATGCTGAGTATGTAAAACCAAGGGGACAAATAGCTCAAAAGGGACGCGATATCCCTGCTTTTCCTGCCATAAAAATAAGTCATCACTGAAAAATATTCAAGTGATATCGTACAGTTAAGCCTCATCAGAAATTTTTGGCTCTCATTCCACAGATCCTTCTTACTCCAGTAAATCTGCTGATATCACCAGGATTTCTCTGGAGAGGAATGGTGTGCAGCAGTGGGGCATTTATTGCAGGCCTTTCAAACCGTGAGATAAAGCAGTTGGCTTCCTCTTCCAGTGCATGAGGCCTCCTGCCACGCTTATTTATTTATTTAGCACTGGGCTTTAACTGAGAAGGGGAAGACTTTAATACTCCCATCTGATATCAAAGATGAAGGCAAGCTAAGAACATACCTGTAACAGGAATACAAGACTTCCTGTAGACTTCCTGCCACAGGGAAATTAGTTTGCTACAGTGGTATAAAGCTCTTGAACCTAATCAAAGATAAAACTCTGTTAAAGAATTGTCTCCACGCAACAGAACATTTCAAAAGCTGTAAATAAACAATACAAAGCAGAACAACACTCGCTGTGCACAGACTCCATCTTCTCACAAAAAGACAGCTTTTTATTTTGACAAAAAATAACAAGACATTTTCACACAAATATTGCAGTAAAAAAAAAAAAAAAAATCCTTTCTCCTAGCTGTTTGCATTCAGTGAGACTCTGCCCTCTGCATGCGTTTGGCTGGGATTCCTTTGCCAACAAATGGTAATCCCCCTGCATGAAGCACTGCACCGAGAACCAGCAGAGCCATGGGCCTGAGCACAGACACACAGAGAAGGAAGAAGGAGGGGGAGGACAAGAAGAAATCCTCGTGGCATTCAAAACCTTTGCTTTCAAATGGTGCAAAGAGATTTGGAAGGAAAAAAAACTTTGGGCTGACAGCAGTGCTGCTTCTTGGAGAAACTCCTGATCTGCAGAAAGGATGCAGCTGCTCTGCACAGAGCTCTGGGAGTCCTTTCACCTGATTCCTGCTACAGGCACCTGCTGCTGCTTGCGGATCTTGTTGAACAGCTCCATGTACTGAACCATTGTGTCTGCGGGGCTGTAGATGCTGTCATGTTTGGTGCCAAACACAGACGGGATGCCGGGAGTGTGGCTCCCCATGAAGCTCTGCATGAACTCCATCAGCAGGTTCCAGCAGTCGTTGGCTATCACACAAGGGCAGTATTCCACCTGGCAACAGAAACCACAGCCCTGAAGCTCACTGCAGGGCCATAACCACGCACAGGACAACGTACGTTCCTCTCTCTGCCTCACTGTTTTAAATATGAGATATGCATCGAGAGTTTGAAGGCAGCAAGCAGCCCCTCTGTGCTGTGGCTGCAGAAGGAAAACAGTGCTCTTCTCTTTGAGAATGTTGAGCATGTAACAGCAGAAGGATGGACAAACATACGAACAGGACATGCAGGGAATATGCAAGCCACCTCTTCAAAAGAGAAGAAAAAGAAAGGGAAATTTACCCGGTAAGTTTGTTGGTCATATTAAATCCCCTGTACTGGAAAAGCAATGATAAACTTCATTCCCACAAATTGGTATATGAACAGCTTATGTGGCCATGACTTCTTTCAGGTGTGTAATGATAAAGCCTTGAGATTTAAGGACTTGCAGTTCCAGATCAGGAATTATGTCCTAAAGGACACCCTGAAAACAAACTACTAAACCAAAGCAGAAGCAACCAGACTGCTAAGAAAATCTGGTCCTGAACTCAAGCTTAGGGTAAAACAGGCTTCTCTTTAACCCCAGGTCAACAGCAGTGCTCACACTACTACTTTTGTGTTTATTCCTGTGAAGCCACTTCTTAATCCCATCCCTGCTAGCTAGGAACACCTGCCCGGGTAGATGCAGCGTCATTATTAATTATAGACCAGTTAATAGGATTTGTGTGTTTAGCAAGACATGAGCTCAGATTTTGAAAGATCTTCCAACACCTAATTCTCAGCTACCTTAAAGACTGCTAGGCACCAACACATCTACATGTCTGGAGCCCCACCTGCTCTGCTTTGCCCTTCCTGTACCAGCACAGCCCAGCTCCTTGTGTTAATCCAAGATGTTTCTGAACTGCTGAGGCTTGTCCATAGCTTGAGTGCCTTGCACTCGCACCTGCAACCAGCCAACCACCTCCAGGACCATCCTGGGTCCTGCCACACAGAGTCCTGTGCACAGATACATCTCCCTCTACAGCATTCAAGGTTTGCTGCAGCCCAGCTTCCACCCTGTGACTGATGCTCTCGAGTCTTATCAACAGCCACAGTACTGAGCAGAGCATGGAAGCCATCTGATGAGAGGCTCTGAGCCCACACAGCACCCCACGGTGCAGCAATCCAGGCCAGCACACCTGGGGCAGCACTGACGTCCGCAGCACACAGCGCTCTGATGAGGAGTGAGCAGCTTTAGAGCCAAACCTGCGGCAGGAGGGCACCGTTTGGTGCTGCTCGGCCCAGCCACTGTCTGCACAAGGTCAGGAAAGAAAGCAAAACCCAAACCAGCATTAAATTAGCAGCAAAGTGTTCTACCCGCCTCAGTATGTTTATTAACCTGAAGTGCACTTCCAGCATTGTGCATCAGTATTTTAAGCAACTTTTTGGTTGGATGGCTTTCCTTCAGGGTTTCGTCTATGGACACCTCAACAGCAGGCTTTTCTGTCGGCACAGCTGAGCTCTGCAGTACCTGAATTAAACCTTACTGTGAGGAGATAAATGCTCTGCCTGCTGCACACATGAATGCATCCAGTACAAACTGCCAGCGGCTAATAACACAACTGATACACGGAAGGAATGGGGACTCAAGGTTTCAAGCAGAGCCTCTAGCATGGGATTTCCCTACCTGTAGCTGGATTTCATACCCTTTGAAGGTGATTCTTACCTCCACAGATATCCCCCGGGCGCTGGGACCCATCGTAACGGTGCCCACCTTCACCAGGAAGTCGCAGTACTGGTAGCGCGTGCCCCGGCTCTCGATCTTGTTTGCCTTGGCGTTCTGGAAGAAGCCTTTCAGCTTCACCATGAGCGTATCGAAGTTGGCATCTGCGATGAGGCAGGGCCCGTTTTCAAAGAGAGCGAAACAGCTGAGGGGGTACTCAGAGTTGTGCATCACGTACATCAGCTTGCCCGTCTGCCCTGAAATAAAGAGCAACAGCGTTTGGGCTGCGACGCTGACAGCTCTGCACTCATATGTGCTTCAAAGAAGGAAGCATCTGTTCTTGCTTTGTTCTCCTTGCTGCCTCAATCCTGATGTCCCTGTACCATTCACACACACACTGTTATCCAGCGGTTCAGTGAACAGACAGCATTTACTTCTTAACACTTAAAGAGGAAAGAAATCTTGCAACCAGTTCCTCACCCATCAAATGGTCCACCCATCGTATCTTCCCAATTTGGAGAGAAGGATGCTGTGGGGGACGATGTCAAAGGCCTTACTGAAGTCTCGATGGAGGACATCAGTGGCTCTTCCCTTGTCCACTGCTGGGGTTGCACCACCATAAAACGCAACAAGGCAGGACCTGCCCTTGGGGAAGCCTGGCTGGTAATCCCATAGCACCTCCCTCTCTTTTATGGGGCTCATAATAGCTTCCAGGAGGATCAGCTCCATGATCTCTCCTGGCATGGAGGTGAGGTGGACAGGGTGGCAGTCACCACAACTTGGTGACTATGTCAGCCAATTCCCTCAGCACTCCTGGATGCATCTCATTGCACCCATGGATGTAGGGTCATTCACAATCCTCAGACGGTCACAAACCTGATCTTTGCTTCCAGCAGGAGGGGCATTGCTCCCCAGCTCCCACCTTCTGACCCATCCACTCCAGGGCTGTGTGAAGAGCAGTAAAGACTGAGGCAAAAAGCTGTTGCATCCTTCAGCATTCTGCTTGTCTGTTGTTACCAGCCTGCCTGTGTTGCTTATGTGTACGGGGTCTATGCGGGTTTACTCGTGGACTTTCCTTTTCTGGTTGAGAATCCTATAGAAGCCTTTCTTATTCTTCTTTGCACCCCTTGCCAAGTTCCAGTTGGGCCCCAGTGCAGTTCTTTCTCATATTCAGAGGGAACTTCCTGAGTTCCAGCCTGTGCCCAGTGCCCCCCATCCTATCACTGGGCACCAGAGCATGGCCCCATTATCTCGACACCCACCTACAGTATTTGTACAGATTGCTAGGATCCCCCCTGCCTCCTCTGAACCTTCTCTTCCCCAGCCCCAGGGCTCTCGGCCTTTTTCCATCAGGAGATGTTCCAGGCTTCCCACCACCTCCGTGGGCTCTGCAGCAGCTCCACGTCTGCCCTTTATTGGGGAGCCCAGGGCAGAGCAGAGGGGAGCAGCGCCTCCTCACCCTGCTGGCTGCGTTCTGTGCCGTGTGCCCCAAGGAACCACCAGGGCAGCCGATGGTTCGCCGCCAGGACCCCCAGGTCCTTCTCTGCAGAGCTCCTTTCCCATTCTGCTCCAGGAGGGGACGGCACCGCAGGCAAAAATCCCTCAGCGGGCAGCGAGCCTCGGGCTCGGCCGAACGCACGGAGCGGCCCCGACGGCGGGCACAGCTCCCCTCCGCTCCGCTCCCCGCCGCCCACCTTGGCTGCTGATGGCGGCGGCCGTGTGGTACGTCTCGCAGTCCACGCCGAACGCGCCGTGCTTCTCGGCGCCCAGCAGCTCCAGCTTCTTGCTCAGCAGCTCCACCGTCTGCTGCACGCTCTTCCCCTCCAACACGGGCACCTGCGTCACGCTGCGGGGCAACAAACGGCTCTAAACGGCCCGGGGACACGTGCGGAGCCCAGCCCGAACCCCCGGCCCGCCCCCCGCGGCCCCTCACCAGGTGACCCCCATCGCTCCGGCCGTCCCCGCCCGGCACCGGAAGCGGCGGCGGAAGGATCGGGCGCGCGCACGCGCAGCGCGTGTCTGAGGACACCATGCCGAAGGCGGCGCGCGGCGCGGAGCCGCTGCACGAGCAGATCCTGAGGGCCGCCGCCCCGCGAGTGCGGCAGCGCCGGGGCCGGGAGGCGGAGGGCGATGCGGAGGAGCGGGACGGAGGTTACGTGGGGCCGCGGCTGGCCCGGCGCATCCTGCGGGAGGCGCGGAGGCAGCAGGAGGAGCTGGAGGCCGAGCACGGCCCCGGGGCGCCCGCCCGACCGCCGCCGCAGCGCTGCGCGACCCCGGGCGGCTCCGGCTCGGAGGAGGACGAAGACGAGGAATGGCCGAGCCTGCGGCGGGCGGCCGAGTGGGACGGGCGGAGCGGCGGTGGGGATGTGGAGGTGGACCCCGAGGACGAGAGGGCGCTGGAGGCGTTCATGAGCCGCGCTCCGCCGCTCAGGTGCGGGACGGGGGGAGAAGGAGGGGGTGGGGGGCGGACGGGGAGCCCCGGTTCCTCAGCACCGACTCGTCCCGGCTCCCAGGCGGACGCTGGCGGATGTAATCATGGAGAAGATCACGGAGAAGCAGACGGAGGTGCAGACGGCGCTGTCGGAGCTGTCGGGCCGCCCCATGCCTCAGCTCGACCCCCGCGTGCTGGAGGTGTACAGAGGCGTCCGAGAGGTGAGGGCACTGCGGGCCCCCGGCCCCACACACACCTTTTTGGCAGCCCCACCCCCAGTGCAGCAATGAGGTCATCCCACCCCAGGAGGGGCAGCGCTGCTGCTTCTCTCAGGGCTGCCGTGGACCTCGTGCTGATGGGGAGGGCGCGTGTGGCACACAAGTGCTGCCCTGTGCTGAGCAGAGACTCAGCACAGCCCCTTTGCAGCGGAGCTGTGCAGGGAGCAGACGGCTTGCTTACAGCCTTGAGACAAACCCCAGCCCCTCTGCTTTCACTGAAGGTGCTGTCCAAATACAGGAGTGGGAAACTCCCCAAAGCGTTTAAAATCATTCCTGCCTTGTCCAACTGGGAGCAGATCCTCTACATCACAGAGCCTGAGACGTGGACGGCAGCGGCAATGTACCAGGCCACAAGGTGCGACCAGCACAGTGCACTCTGAGCTGTTGTTTTCTCTTTCTGTAATGGAATGAGAAGTACAAAATACCATCATGTGTTCAACACCCTGCTCCTCCCTCCCCGTGCCTTTGAGCAGAGGGGATGCCCAGAGACAAGAGAGGTTTCCTGCAGTCCCCTTCTCTCAGAACCTGGCTCTGGAGATGCAGAACACACACACCTCACTTCATGCTTTGCATTTCACAGGATATTTTCATCCAACCTGAAGGAGAGGATGGCACAGAGGTTCTACAACCTGGTGCTGTTGCCACGGGTCAGAGATGATATTGCTGAGTACAAGCGCCTCAACTTCCACCTCTACATGGCTTTGAAGAAGGCTCTATTCAAGCCAGGAGCGTGGTTCAAAGGTAGGGGCTCCCTGTCGGGCTGCACTCCACCCGTGGGAGCCTGCTGCAGTGCACAGCAGCTCGGCAGGGCAGTGTGTTGCACAGCACTACTTCTGTACATTGCTCTCTCTGGCTGTGGGGGCTCAGTGTGGTGGAGGAAGGTGGAAGGATGTCCATGATGCAGAGGAGCCGTTATTTCCATGGGTTAAATGTGCCCTGAGAGAGCAAGGCTGAGCCTCACACCCTGTAGCTCTGCCTGCTGTGATGATGACCAGTGGTGCCCAACTCTTCTCCCCTCACAGGAATTCTCATCCCCCTGTGTGAATCGGGGACCTGCACGCTGCGGGAGGCCATCATCATCGGCAGCATCCTCACCAAGTGTTCCATCCCTGTCCTGCACTCCAGGTAACGCAGCGGGGCAAAGTCACCGTGGGGAGAACAGTTTGCTTTCAGGGACACCAGATCTGTCCCTCAGCCTGTCCAGCAGCTCAGAGCAGGGAGAGCTTTTGCTCATCAGCTTTGCCCAGGGCTGAGATTGGAGACTGTCCTTTTTGTGCTGGGTGTCCCCCTGCTGCTGCTGGCCCTGCCCTCACCCGCTGCTCCCTCTGTCCCCACAGTGCAGCCATGCTGAAGATCGCTGAGATGCCATACAACGGTGCCAACAGCATCTTCCTCCGGCTGCTCATCGACAAGAAGTACGCGCTGCCCTTCCGCGTGGTGGATGCCCTGGTCTTCCATTTCTTGGCCTTCCGCACAGACCAGCGCACCCTGCCCGTGCTGTGGCACCAGAGCTTCCTGGCTCTCGCCCAGCGCTACAAGGAGGACCTGTCCTCAGAGCAGAAGGAGGCTCTGCTCGAGCTGCTCAAGTTCCACAGCCATCCGCAGATCTCAGCGGAGATCCGGAGGGAGCTGGCAAACTCCAAGACGCGGGATGTGGAGGGGCAGGAGCCTGCGGCCATGGAGTGAGGGGAGGAGGTGGGGAAACACCACGGCCTGGCCTGCTCCTGGGGGCTGCTGCACACTGCAGGGAGCAACGCCTCCAGGAGGTGTTTGGGAACATCCAGCCCTGGGATCCCTCTGCTCGTGGTGCTGTACCCACAGGGCTGGGCTGCGCTCCCTGCATTGCTTGTTGCAAGGCAGCGCCATGCCCCTGGCACCCAGGAAAGAGTAGGGTTTGTCCTGCTCCTGTTCTGGAAAATAAAGCCCGAGCTGGGTCCTGAAGTCTGGAGTAGCTCTACTCTGTAGTTGCATCTCTGCGGCTGCATACACGCATCGTCCTGTCCCGTCCCCAGCAGGGGGCAGAGCAAAGCCACCAACGCTGGGCTCCTTGCAGGGCTGCACTGCAGGAGCTGTCCCGACTGCAAAAGGAGAGCGGGGGCTGCGCAACACCCTTGTCTCCCTGCTGGCAGCAGGCACCTTCCCGACTGCTGTGCATTAAGTGGTCTGCGATGTTGGGCAGAAGGGCTGGGGGGTAAACATCTTCCTTCAGTGAGAAAGGTGGGGGCCAAGGCTGGGGCCCCTAGACTCTTCCCAGAGCCCACAGGAGCTCTACAGGAATGCTACAGCTGGTGCTTCCAGGTTTGCTGCCAGCACCTGACTTGTGCCAACCCAGGGATGCTGTGTACAGCCCCAGGCAGAGATGAGGGCAGAAGCTGCCCTGCAGCACTGGGAGCAGAAAGCCCTCTAAGAGCTCCTGTCCTTGCAAGGCTGGCAGCCTCTGATTGTTCCCCATCCCTCCCCACTCCCTGCAGTGCATCCTTTTGGAGATGTCTCGTGGCCTGGGCCTCCTTCCTGCCTGCTCCCATCTCAGCACATGCACCGCTGTGCTGGCAGCCCCTTCTGCACTGACCATTCCCAAACACTTCCCAGTTGCCCCAAGGACTTTGCCTTTCTGCTCCACAGAGATGGAGCAGCCCCAGCACCACAGCACTGCTGTTCTTGGCCAGTGAGGCCACATGTGGCAAAGCCCACAAAGTGCCACCTCTGCTGGAAAACCCAGCAGGGGCATCCCATAAGGCTGCACTTACATGGGTGCTTACCTGGACATTACAGGGATGCTCCTGGAAGCATCACAGCCTGTGAGGAAGATTCTGTGCAGCTCCGTGCAGTGCTGAGCACCACCTCCTCCCAGCTCCACTTCTCCCCTTCCCCAGCAGCCACACGGAGCAGAGCAGCACACAGCACCTGGGGCCACTCACACACCGCAGCACTTCTTTTTTTCTTGGCTTCCTGATTCATATTTCCTTTCTTTAAAAAACCCAGAAGCTGATAAGCAAGAGACACACCATGCTGCCAGCACACGCAATGCACTGCACTCACCTTCCTGCAGCACAGCGCCTGTCTGTGCAGGGAACGCTTCAGCAGCACTGAATGGCTGCAAAGGGAAAGCCCTGACACCACTGTGCTCATTTGAAGTACTTTATTGCAACATTATACGGTACTTGACTCTCCCAGCAGCAGGACTCTTGCATGTGAACACCAAAACAGATTACTCTTAAATTAAAACTCACTCATACATACATATATATAAAAATTTGTTTGTACAGACGCTCCTCGTGACACATCGGTGGTGGGAGAACAGCAGCCCCAGCTTTTTCCACCTGATAAAATTTGTTTCTGGTGGCACCCAGAGCAGATTTCCCCCCAGGACAGCAGCTGCAGCTCTGTGTCCAGAGGGCAGCCCCAGCAGCACTGCCTCCCGCCCCGCAGCGGCTCTCTGGCTATTCCTGGTTAATACAAGTCTACAATTTATTGATTCTCTCTTAGAAAAGCAGCATTATATAATGGTTTTTTTTCTTTAAAAAAAACAACACTTTTTTTTTTTTTTTTTTGTAAAACTAACAGACAGGATCAACAAGAACAACAACAAAATGCAATCACTGTTCAACTCAAGTGCGCAGTGAGTTTTCTACCCTGTGAGGACACAGCTCAGAGCCATACGGGTATTGATGCAGAACAGCCCCCCGGACACGATCTGAGATCCCCGGCTTGGAGGAGTGAAAATGCATTTCAGACTATAGCAGCACATTCAGTGATATTTTTTTTTCTTTAAATCTAGCCTGACTTCTGAGCTACCTACAGCCAAACAGCTTTCAAGTGAGAGCCTCCCACTGCCCAGGGAACAAAGGAAGGAGACAAAGGATAAAGGCACTTTAGGAAGGAGAAAAGACCGGCATCCAGGCCCCACCGCATGGAGCAGCAGCCTTCCTCCCCCCCCTTTCCATAGCACTTAACAATAAATTAAGCAGCCTCGGTGGGGCAGCAGAAAGCCAAGGCACTTTGCACGGGTTTGCGCTGCAGCATCGCGCTGCACCCACTGCTCTCCCCAGGAGTCCCCAGGATGAGGACTTCTCTGCGTCCATGCAAAAAAGGGAGCGCTTCTCCCAAGCAAAGCCAAGAACCCGCAAATCCCAGACCTAATGGCAACAAGAAACAAGGCACACACATCCCTCCAACCAGAAGCAGCCACACCGCCCCAGACCCACAGCTATCCACACACAGCAGCCCAGACCCAGGGACCCATGAGCACAGTGCTCAGCAAGGGGATGACGGACATTTTGGTCACTTAAGCCAACTGAGAGCTGGCTGTGCACGGTTGGTGGCCCATGCAGGGCTGGAAGTCATTGCAGTAAACACACCTGAGCACAGCAGTCTGCCAGCCAGGGGACAAGGAAAGCAAACAGAAACGTTTTACCATTTCCTTTTGGATTCTGTTCCCCTCCTCAGCTCTTCTGCAACCCAGCCCCCCCGGAAGGGCCACCTCGCCCCCACCACCCCCAGCAGCCAGCGAGCAGAGTTCAAGCAGCAGTGAGCACCACAGAGTCACCAGAGACCCCGGCACCCTCCCCCTGCCACCCCCTTGGCGCTGGAGGTGGGGAGAAGGATGAGCACGGAGCTGCCCTCATACAGCCAGCAGGAAGAGCGAATCCCCACAGCAGGTGGAGGGGCTCTCGGATGGACCGGGGGGACGCCGCAAACTCTGGGTGCTGGGTCGGGTCCTGCTGTCGTGGGATGGGCAGCTCTCGGGCAGGGGCAGCCGGTCACAGGTTGATGTCCGTGACATCTGTGGGGGTGCTGGTGGGCTGGCTGGCCGGGTAAGCAGCAGTCTTGGCAGTGCTGTATTCCTGTTGGCTTTGGGATGCCTGCTTCAGGCTCTCGGCTAGGGCTGCCTCAATCTGCTCCTGACAAGCCTTCAGGCAGTCCTGTAGGAGAGGGGCGGGACAAGAGGCCTCAGTTCTGCTGTTCAGAGTTGAGGGCCTTAAAACAGCTCTGAGCAGCTGCTGGATTATACCTCCGGCCCCTGGGGCATCGAAGCACACAGAAGCCCTTTTCCTGTAGGAGAAACCTCCAGCTTGCATGTCATTTAGACCCTTCCTGGAAGTCCAACACTCTGCTTATCCTCTTCCCACTGTACGCAGCAGTGAGCTCAGCAATGCAGCCACCCCCAACGAGCGCAGGGGCAGAGCAGAACACCTCTGGGCTGGCCAGAGCCATCCCTCAGGACAGATACACACATGAGTGCAGGGATCCTCAGGCTCAGGGACTCCTCAAGCTCTGCATCTTGTCGTGCCACTGCCCAAGTAAGACCAGGTCATCCCTGCTGGGAGCCCAGTGGCACGCACATCACTGCGGATCTGGAAGCCAAAACTCACACATCCAGCCAGACCCAGCCGTGACCAGAGGAGGGAACTCCTCCGCCTCACCGCAGCAGTGCTGTGACCACCACGAGCTGCACTACGAAAGGGCAAAGCCTGGCCCTTCTCCCACACGCTGTCACTCAGCAGCACGAGGCGGCATTTCGCACTCAGGGCCGCAGCCCAGCCGGCTACACGGGGCTGCGCGCTCGCGGGATATTGTCACACACCGAAATCTCTTACCAGGAATCCACCGCCGGTTCTTAGAAACTGTCAGAGGATGTGGCGAGCAGAAATAGCAACGCCCACCACCCCTGCCCTGCGCCGCTTCCAGTAAGAGCAGCCCAAAGGCGCTGCAGCCCGGAGCCGCTGGCGGGCGGAGGGGACAGCGCGGGGCACGGCGAAACAGGGCTGCCCTCACCTCCCACCTGTCTGCAGATAGGGATGGAGGCAGAGGAGCCACCACCGGGCTTTCCATGGGTGATTTTGGGAGAGATGCTGACAGTCGGCTCAGCTGCGTGCAGCCCTTCACCTGACAGTGGAGCCGGGGGCTGTGGGGGCTGCCCCAATCTGCGTGCCCTGACTCCATGGGCAGCTGAGCTGCAGGCTCTGCAGGCTGAGGGTACAGCAGCAGAATGGTGCGGCTCCGAGTCACAGCCCAGGGACAGTGCACGGCCGTGTTCAGGGAGAACCACCAGCCCTGAGGTGAGATGGGAGGCTGGGGGTTTCCCCTGGGAGCCCTGTGGTGCTGCAGGCACGTCCACAGGGCTTCCTCCTGCTGCAGGAGCTGGGCAGAGGCTGGCCGTGCAGCACCCGAGCAGATTGGAAGGCAGCTGAGCTGCCCCTGACCGTTTTGGCTGCACTCCCTCTGTGGTGTCCTCCCTGCTTCCCACCTGTTCCCTCCACCAACTCCAGCCCACAGCCAGTTTCAGCCCCTGTCCCATTCACCGCAGCAGCTTGAAAGCAGCTGGCTGCACTGATTAACTCTTTAAAAAAGCTCCTGCAAACAAAAAAAAATATAAAAAGCTGCACGAATAAAGCAACACATCTTCCTGCCCCATCCCCTCTCTGCATGGACAAAGCCAGGTCACAGCCTCCCATCCGGCACAGGCACCAGTTCCAAGTCCCAGCACTGCTGTCAGGGGACTGAAACCAACCCCATGCTGGCTGCTGGCATTTGTGCTGGGGCAGAAGAAAAGATCAGAAAGGGCCCAGGCAGGATAAGGGCTCCCAATGGCTTCACAGCATCCACAGTGAGCAGCACATGAGGAGCCTGGTGACACCCCTTCCCTACTCAGAGGGCAGCAGAGGAGTAGGTAGATGCCCCCCAGCACCCCATGCCAACATCCTGAAATGCTGCATACCTCCAGCCAGGGTACCTGCAACCAGACACCATGGAGGCAAGCAGATGCCAAGCCCAGCTTTGCCCTGTGCCCCAGCCCACCTGGTCAACCCGATCTCAGCGACACCTGTCTGTGCAGGGAACAGACGCTCCCTTTTGTGCTGCTTTTCAAAGGCTCTGAGCTCATCTCCTCCACACAGATGGCACGTGGGGGCCGGGAGCCACCTGTAGCCATGGGCTGCACTGAGCACACTGCATCTAGAGATGCTCTCTGGTTGTCAGGCCTTCATCAAACCAGGGCCAGAATTATTACAGACAGCTTCCCCCCCCCCTCCATTCAAACCAAGCTGCAGAAAGGGGAAGAGCCTCCACCCAATCCCAAACCTCCAGCCAAACCTCCCCACCGCTGCCCAGCCGACACTCACCACCTCTGTGCCAGTGATGCCGGCCAGCAGCTCGGTGACTGCCTCCCCACCAAAGCCATTCACAGAGATGCTCAGGCCGTGCACTGCTGCACTGATGCTGCCCGTCGCGATCATGGAGGGGGGGTACATGGCAAAAGTGTAGTCTAAAACCAGGATGAGGACACGAGAGAAAAAAGTTGTTAGCGAGGATGTGTGCAAACTCTTAAGTTCTTGGGACTGATTTCCATGGGAAACTAGTGAGGGCAGAGCAGTCTCCAGCTTAGCAGTGAGAAACAGGAGCAAAGCAATGGAAAACAGGTTGAGCATCACAACAGCAAGCTTCACCAAGCTATTTCCCTGGGCCTCCCTCACCAAAAGAAGTGTCGAAGGTGACCTTGCTCCACTGACAGAACAAGGCCGACCCAGGCTCACAGTGAAGCTGCCTTTGCTCTGGATGCTCTCCAGCACACAGCCTCCCGCAGGCAGAATGATGGCACAGCTGTTCTGCTCCTCCCACCATCTCCTGGGCACCCACTAAGAGCCCCCAGGATACTTCTACTTTGTCAGGGAGACAAAGCTGCTGAGCAGCAAAGCACTCCCGTATGAATGAAGTCAGGCACTCAAGGCCGCTCCCCTGCAGCTCTCCCCAGCAGAGCAGGCACCCACCTGTGGCACACAGGGCAACGAAGGTCTGTGCGTGCTTCTTCACCAGCTCCATCTTGTCCTTAGGAAGCGGGAGGTGATGGAGGATGTGAGCCAAGAAATCGTTTGCTATCACTGAGACAAGGTCCCACTTTAACTTCTCCAAGACCAGAATCTCCCAATCCTGTACAAAGACAGACAGACATTACTCAGCAGGGCTAAGTCCAGCAGAGACGCTCAACTCACAGGCAGTTACACACAGAATCTGGGGAAGGGCCAGTAAAGCAGCGCAGCCCTTTAGGAAGGGAGAAAGAGAGGGAACATCCCTGCCCTGTGCCTATGGCACAAATCCAGCCTTGAGGCGCTGCGAAGGTTGGAGCAAAGATGAGAAGAGGAAGTGACAAATCCGGTTTCTTCTTCCCAAAGGTGCAACCAGATTAACCTTCTGCTTTGTAGACATTCCTCTGGGCACTCCTTTGCTTTGCAATGCTGCTGCAACAGTAAGAAAAACAGAGCAGGCAGCAGCATACACATCACTCCTGTGTTCCCTCCCCACTCCTGAGAAGAGCCACCCAGGCTCCCAGGAGCAGCACAGGGTGGGGCAAACAGGGACCATCTGGTTGTCATGGCATGGGGAACACAGAGACCCTGCGGACGTGCAGGGGAAGGGAAGCACTGCAGCACCCGAGCAATGCCTCTGTGCTGGGGCTGGGAGGGCAGAGCTGAGCTGGGATTCCTATCAGGTATCTGCATTTCAGGGCCCGGTCCTGCCCAGCACGTATCTGTTCTTTGTCCAAATAGTCTAAGATTACAAGGTCAGTGCTGCCCACAGAAGTGCCACAGGGCTGCCAGAATGGATGGATTTGAAGAAGTGAGATTTTTTCCTAAGAGCAGATATCCATTTTCTTTTCTCTCTTTTTTTTTCCCCCTTAACTCACTTTCCTCTCAAGACAACAACACTGGTTTTGAGTTGCTTAAATGAACAGCACTGCTCAACCTGCTCCAAATCCCATGCCAGGCCCAATGTGCTACTTGCTGCTTCACAGCTTGTGCTTTTCCAACCAGAAAGCAGTGCTTTGCTAGAACAGACTCGCTGCCTCCCATATGGACAGCCAGCCTGCCAGGCTTGCTGTATTTTTTAGCCAACACAGCCACAGAGTAAAAGCAAGAAGAAATGCAGCAATGAGACCCAGAGCCTCGGTACCACAGCACACAGGCACCTGGTTCTGCAGGGAAAAATCAGGCTTACATGGGAGATGGCTGCCAGCTCAACTGAGCAACATGGCAAGGTGACACGAGGGAAGAGTCGCAAGAGAGAACTGCCCTGTGCTGTCTGGAAGCTGCTGTGCTCCATGCAGCTGAAGCCCAAGGCACGCACTGCTGGCAGGAGGTGAGAGCCCAGCAGCTCCCCCCTGACCCCCTGCACAAGGGACAAGACTGGAAGGGGGAAATGGACATCACTGCTCATCAACCAAGCCCCAAGCACAACGCTACGCCTGAAAAGGAAGCTCTTGAGAACGGAGGAGATGCCAGCCCAGCATATTCCAAACCCTTGTTCCTTGTGTGCTTTCTCGGAGCTGCAAGCCAGCTCTTGGCACGTGACGTTGGTGTGGTGTGGCAGAAGGCCTGTCCCTGCTGGGACACACTCTGCCCTAAGGAGAAAATTCAAGGCACAGATTGGCTGTGAGACCTCACCTGGGGGCATGCTGGCTCCTGCCACACTGCGACTGGTCCAGCACAACAGCCTGTCCATCTGCAGTGCACAAAAGCAGCTCTCTTCCACCTAATAAAACAATTCAGCTTCTTGAAAACCTTGTTACAAGAGGCAGATCCCTAGCTGGCACTCATGGTGCGGGCTGATGGTGACAGGAGCTGAGGACTGCCACCAGTTCATGGGGAAAGCTGCCCTCCGGCCACACCAGCTCGCTCCTCCTTTCTCTCCTGCTCACCCTGGGGACTCCACACTCTCAGATCAGCAGGGCAGAATCTCTGAATCATTTTATCTGTGGAAGAAGCAGAACCAAAGGCTGCAAGAGATAGGCAGGCAGGTTTGTGACAGCAGCACCGCTCAGTGTAGCAAACATCCTTTTCCTGGCATTTTGTTCTGCACCCAAGTGAATCAGCCTCTGCCTGCCTAATGAAAGAGAGGAAGAAAGTGGAAAATATTTCCTTTGTTTCTCCTGCCTGTGGAGTCCCACCTCCCTATGGAAGGGTTGCAAGCTGCCAGCATTGCTCAGAAAGCATCCCATCACTGGGAATACACCCAGCCCCTGCCCTGCAAGAGCTCCCCGCAGTTGGCCAGCATCTCTTGGGCTGGAAACCACACAACAGCTGGGTTTTCCCTACAAGCTTGCATCCTCCATCCTTTCCGGCTGCATCCTACAAAAGCAAAGGAAGGGAAGCAGCTAGCATCGTCCAGCGCCTTCTCTGCTCACTATGGTCCTACTGCAGTGAAACAATCTCAAGCCCCTCATCAAGGGGGTTCTGAGTCACAAGCAAAGTTCTGCAAGCTCCAACTGGGATGTAACAGTTACAGCAGCTTGTCTCCTCATTACGTAGTGACAGTCACCCTATAAATCAAGCTCTGTCCCCAGCAACACCCACACACACGCCATGCCTACGAGGCTGTGTAAACACATCTGGCAATGCTGCACAGGGCAGAACCCAGCTCCTCTGCAGCAGCCCTGCCTGCAAGAGAAAGGAAGTCGCGCTCGATTTTGTCACTCGGGTTGATAAGGTACCATTTTACACCAATGAGCCTCAATGAGACAGCAGCAAAGCAGGAGCTGCTCTGGTATGCTCGCGAGCTGACTCAAAGGAAGGGTGGAAGAGCTGCTGCTGTGGCTGTCGGCAACCCACCCTCCCCAGCAGCTGAGACACAGCTACAGAAATGAGAGGCCATGACAGCCCACCTGCAAATAGGAAATCTGGGGCAAACGTTCGTTTCCATCCCCTGACCAACCAGTTCAAGACTGGATGCCAAGGGTAAAGGTGCCAACTTCAGAGGCAGAAAGTCACACCTATCCCACCCGTGCAACAAGCAGAAGGCAAACTACAGACAAGCATGCGTTCTGGAAGCTCAATGCTTATCACAACTGAACATCTCTTTCTGCTCAGCTGTTACTCCTTCCTCTCATTTTCACTCCTCATCACCTGGTGTCACTGCTGCTGCCCTCGCTGTGTGCCTCACGGCCTGGTTCTGCTCACAGTCTGTGCCAGTTGATGCCTGGAAGGTGAACAATTGATCTCAGATCAAAGAGCTCAGAGGCAAGCCAACAAATTAGGGGCAGATCAGGCAGATGCATGCAGGCCAAAGAATAAGGTGACCTACAAGTGGTCTCCCCAGCCCATGAGCAGCTGAATGCCTTCTTGTAGAAGCCAGAAAAAAAAAAAGAAAAAAGAAAAAAAAACAAACAAACAAAAACCCTGCACTTTATTAAAGGAAAAAAAAAAGGTAGGTTAGATAACGCCCTCGACGGAAATCCAACTTCCTCCAAATGGACAAGTCCCTCGTTGCAGCACTTCCTTCTCTCTAGAATAACTTCAGCTAGATTGTGTTTCAAGTGTGTCCATTCTGAGCTGCTGAGCTGGTGCCGAGCATCCCCGCAGGAGAAGGAAGCAAAGCTCACGGGAAAGCAGGCTGGCTTCCTCCCAAAGGCCAGGAGGGACTGGTGGGAGCTGAAACTGCAAAGATCCCAGCAGGCAGCTGCCTGCACCACTGCCCACATCTCGATGAAGAAGCTCCCCTTCCCCTCCCCACCGTTTTCCAGAGCAAGATTGTGAAAGAGAAGCAACATTACCACAGCGGAGGGAAACAGCAGCTCACCCTGGTTTTGTAATTGGGGCGTTAACTCTTGAAAGGTTTGTCTCCACTTTGAGACCCGGCAAGTATCTTCAGATGCTACCTCTGCTCCCTCTTTGCAGTGGAGAAAAGAGAACTGGAGCAGAATCTGCACCCAACAAGGTGAAGCATCTACCGAAAGTAAGCCTTGGGAAGCTGCTCTGGTCACAGTGACCCTGGTGCACAGTGAGGAACGACACATGCCAGCTACTCAGCTGTGCCCTACTCTGCAGTGCCCCAGGATCCTGGTGGGAAAACTGCACAGGAAAAGCAGAACTCCAGCACAAAGACTTGCAGAAAAAAGCAAGCAACAGGTGGCTGGCAGGCAGCACTACTCTCCTCCATTTCCACTGCAACACGAGCAAGAGGAGGGAGAAAGGAAGATGAATGTTGTGGCATGGTTTAGCCACAGCTTCCTGCTGACAAACCTCTGGGGCGGGAGGGCGGCCTCCAAGCAAGGAGGCTTCAGCATTTCAGTGGAGGGCAAAGGAAAAAGTCTCTGGGATGGTGCTTCTGCATGCAAACACATCCATGCCCACTGCCAACCTGCACATCTCCTAGCTGTTCTCTGGAAGGAGCCTGTTAAAACCAAGCTTGAGATTTGATTGAAAGAGAAAACTTGTGCCAAAAAAGAGTCTTCAAATAAACAAGAATCTGCAGAAGATGTGGTATCTGCCATCCCTTTGTGGCCCAAGATCCCTGCTGCAGAAACCATTAGGATCTTCTGTGATCACTGCCCCTCACCTGCAGGGGTAATGACAGTGGTAGGAAAAGGAGACAGAAACATGGGAGTTACTGACACTGTGCCAAGAGGAACCCTTCTGTTACAGGCTGGTATGTGATGGACTCCAATCCCAGGAAGATGCACGTGAAGAATCCACTGGCAGGTAAGAAGTTGCTCTCCAGGATGAAATCTTGCTGACAGTTGGACAAAACCATGGCATGGCTTTTATGGCAGCTCTAGCTCAGCATCCGAATCAGCAGTGAGCATGTGCATCCCCTCTGCATTTCTCACTGTTACTCAAGGCAATGATCTGTGTACATCCTGATCTAGCTGAGCACATCCCTGTTCGTTCACTGCAGGGGAGTTGGACTAGATGACCTTTAAAGATCCCTTCCAACACTAAGGATTCTATGTTTCTACTTTCTTCATGACTGCTAAAGAAGGCAACAACACCCGCAAATAACTAAAGGGAGAGACGTATGGAGGGGAGGGGGTTTTCCCCAACCTTCACTGGCACTTGGAAAACCCACAGCCAGAGCAAAGCCCATTGCAGACCTGCCTTCTGATTCACACCTGAAAGTTCTGTCCCCACCTCGGGGACAAATCATGCTTAGATCACTTCACCCACCACCAGCCCAGAAAAACAGATATTTAATACAGCAATGACTAACCCTGAGAAACTCTCACAGATAAACCTCCGGGGATGTTTATTACTCGAATCGAGGTGGCCGTTTCCTCCTGAGAGCTTTGACCCAGCAGCACGGGAGGTCCCCATATAAAGGGGTTCTCTGGTTCCCTTCCTCATCAGCAAAGCTGAATTCAGAGGTTAGGATCTTTTATCAGACCAGAAAACGTTCTGCCTTTCAAAGCCTATGCAGCTAGTGCCCAAGTGTCTGATGGAACTAAGCAGAGCAGCCCTGCTTTAACTCAAGGCTTGAAGCAGGGCCTGGGCAGCAGCAAGCTCCCAGCACTGCCATCACCACAGCAGCACCGGCAGCCCGGACAGTGCAACCCAGCAAGCCAGCTCCGAGGTCATCCTGCTGCCACCCACTCCACTGGGTAACTCTGCACCTAAGGCTTCATTTCCCCAGCAGGGTGGAAATGTAGCTCCCACGCCATGCCCAGGAGCAGGGTGCACTGCAGCTGGAGCAGAGCACAGAGGCACACTCCAGCACCTGCCTGCTGCTCCGCTGCAGTGCAGACGGGGCCTTTGTTCCCCAGAGCTCACTCAGGAGCACGCTCAGGAGCAAGCTCTGTGCTGGCAGCCAGCACGTAAGGCACAGGAAGTTTCTCTGTAATGTGGAGATGACAACCCTGCTTTCCACAACAGGGAGAGAGGCTGTGCCAAGGAGAAAAGTCTCCACCTACACACATCAAACCCACCAAGGCAAAGAGGTGAGACGGTTGGTTGGGGAACCAAGAGGAAGGTGGAGAAATGGGACAAAAAGCACAAGGAGACACAGGGGCAGGTATGCTGCCAAGCAGCAGCACGCAGGAGATAAAAGGGCTGGGGAGGGGCTGGAGAGCCCTTAGAGATAGGGGTGGTTACCAGGAGCTGCTGAGGCGTGATGGAGTTGTCTGTGTAGATGCAGAGCTTCTCCACAGTAAGGGGCATGGTTTCCCGCAGCTTGGAAGCCAGCAGCATGCAGACTGCCCCCAGAAGCTGCAAGTGATTCTTCCGCACAGGGACGGACGACAGGTAGCGATCCACGTAATTCATGGCCAAAGGGAACACCTCCTCTTCACATTTCTGCTCCTCGCACACCTGAGAAAAACCAATTACCAAAAAAAAAAAAAAAATAAGGAAAGAAAAAAAGAAAGAAAAAAAGAACAAAAAGAGAGAAAAGGGAAAAAAAGAAAGAAAAAAAAAAGGAAATTTTAATCAGCACCGGACTCCCCAGATCCTGCCCCACCGCAACTTCAAAGGTTCTGGTCAGGATGGTGTTTCACACCTATCTGCAGAGCTCTGGCAGCACCGCAGTGCAAAGGTGCAAATGAGCTACAGGCGTTAAGTCTACAACTTCCACAATAGCAACAGATTCCACCAAAGCTGTATGCCTTCATTCATTTCTTCCTGCAGAACTTGAATGTGGTTAAAAAGAGCCCAATTGCTTCATTTGCAGCCTTGTAACTTCTGCTGGGGATGCCTGCTGACAGCTGAGCCGCCTCGGAGAGTTGGGACCAAGGGGGAAACTCACACTGCCAGCAGCGCCCAGCTGGAGAGCCGCTTGTGCAGCATCCCCAGCCAGCCCCAAACTTCCCTCAGCCACACTGGCACCACCACCACAAGCAGAACCCCAGGGCTCTCCATCCCAGTCCTTTGCTCTGATCAGTCAGCACCGCAGCACCAGTCACAGCCATACAGATATTGAAGTTTCTCCTCAGGCAGCACTGTGCTTCCCCAGCAGCGACCCTGCATGGGCTGGACGCAGTGCTGGGAGCAGTGCCAGGTGTCACCTACTTTTTGACAGCCTTCTGAGCTCCCCAGCAACAGGCTCCAAAGCAGCGTTTGTCTAACTAACCTTCTCAGAAAGGGAATGGCAGAAACAGGACAATGCTAATAGGAACAAGAACAAACACACTCGCTAAAAGCACCGTGCCCCATCGTTTCTTTCCGATGAAAAGCAGCGGGCTCGATCCGAAGTCATCTGCTTTTTGCAGAATGTTCTTTCTTTCTGTGCTTGCTGACGGCACGCTCCAACCGCCTCACCAAGAGCTCCCCGAGGCGTCCCCCTCTGCAGCGCATCCTACAGAGCCGCATTCGTTTTTCATTTAGGGAAGGAAACGCTAGCGATATTATTTCCCCCTTTTAACGAGGCGTTCTCGGCCCCGCGCAGGACACGCGATCCTCCGCACCGCCATCGCCGCTCAGCCGCCCTCCCTGGGCGCTTTTTGGGGAGCACGGTGCGGTTGGGGCTCCCAGAACGTTATCGGGAGCGCATGGGGCGCACCGCTCGGGGCGATCGCTTCCAGCACAAGCGCTGCCCCCTCGCTCCCCCCCCGTCCCCCACCCCGTACACCGGAGCCGCAGCAGGACGGACACAACGTCCCCGCCGCCCCCCGGGCCGCCCCGCACGCCGCACGAAGGACCGTGCCGAGAGCTGCCCTCCTCCCCGCCTCTCGCCGCCTCCTTCCCGCCGGAGCGGGGACTTGCGGGGAGGGACGACGGGTGCAAGAAAGCGCCGGTGCCAGGGCCAGGAGCTGCGCGCGGAGGCGTAGAGGAGGCGCCGGCGGGGGCCGTACCTCCAGCATCCAGAACGCCAGCATTTTCCGCATGTAGGGCTTGATCTCGCGCTGCACGCATTGGAAATAGGAGACGCGGGGGCTGTAACGCTCCTCCTGGCTCAGCAGGTTCTGCAGCACCCGCCGGTCCCCCAGCAGCTGCGGGTCGCGCCCGGCGCGCGGTACTCGAGCCGCGGGTTCCACGCACAGCAGCTCCATGGGCGCGGGCGCGCAACGCCGGCTCCGCTGCTGCGGCCGCGAGACGCCGGGAGCGGGCGGCGCGCCGGGAGGCGGGGCCTCGGCTCGGCGGGGCGGGGCCTCGGCGCTCGCAGCCAATCGGCGGGCAGCTTCGGCGTAACGCGCCGAAAGCCGGAGGTGGCCACGCCCCCCAAGTGGCGGGGCTCGCGGCGCGCGGCGGGCTGGCAGCACGTGGGGCGGCCGCGGGAGCCGCTGCCATGTTGGGGGGAGGCGGGGAGCGGCCGCCCCCGGGTCTGTCCCGGCCCATCCGGCGGCCGCGTGGCCCCCCCGGGTCCGTTTGGTTTGCAGGAGCTGCTCCCGGTGCCTCGGCGAGGCCGAAGTGCCCGTAAGGGCGAGGGATGTCCAGGCAGGCTCCAAAGGGACGGTCCCTCAGCCCATAAGGAATGCACATCAAGCCCGTCATCACTGTTTCTAACAGTAATTTTTCAGCGTTCAGTCCTATTCCTTCCCCTGCTTTTTGTGGCCAGAGCCTTTCAAGGCTAGGAAAATAATCAGCTGTGTACACAACTCGGAGCCAGTCTGTACTTAGGCTGCTGTCTTCCAAAAGTTACCCTTGCGTTGTGACTGGTGCAGCTCCTCAGCAGATAGCAACCTCAGTGTCTGCAGAGATAAGGCCTTGCAGGGCTCCGCTGTTTTTGCAGAACAATGAACAATAGTTTGGAAATACCTTTGCAAATTGTACCCTGAGCAACTTCTTCAGGAATTTTCAGGGAAGCTGAAGTCTTTCAAATAAGTCTGCAGTGTGCCTTCTGCAGCACAGGGTTTTTGTCCTGGGCTGGTACTTTGTTCAGTCTGCTTGCACCTGGTCCAGCAGTAATTGCTTTGTGGCATGGGAAGTTGAAGGCAGCAGGACACATACCCACCCACATTGCTCCATACAGTTTCTAAGCATCTACAAAAACTGGGATGTCTCAACTTTGCTACTGCACCAGAAAACAGCCTCTAAAACGCACAGCAGATTCTGCAGTTGGGATGTCAAGGTTTGTCTTTGAGTCTGAAAATTAAAAGAATTCAAGCTCTGGAGGTCCATTTTTATGGACGTTCACAAAACCAGCGATGGAGGCAATGTGCCCTCCTGGGATGGTGCTGCAACGCGGCATCTGCTGCAGCAATGGGTTACAGCCACAAATGTCAGAGGTGGGAAACACAACGCACGTCAGCCATGTCTCTCACTCTGCTGGACTGCACGATTCCCTGACATTTCTACCTGTTTCAACCTTTGAAAAGAAGCACCTCGCAGCACGCGCTGCTGAACCACATCTGTGCATGGGGCACTTATTCAAATATAGCATTATATATCGCATTCTGGTGTGCTGAGGAAAGATACACAGAACTGGATGGAGATAAACCCAAATCCAATTCTCAGCAGCAATCTGTCTGCAGTCCTGGGAAGACAATTGCTTGTGCTCCGCAAGGAACAGAATAATGGAGGGCTTTTGGGATGCAGCGTCATCTAAAGAGGGTTCAGGAACATCTCTGAGCAGTTCTGCTGGAGTTATTCTTTAGTATGTATGCCTGTACATACGTTTAGGGTAAGGAACAAAGAACCAAAGGAGCTAGCAGTGAACTGATTTGCCACAACAGCTACTGCCCCCAATAACTCCTTTCTACGGGTGTCATTTTGACACGCTCAGTACGTTTTTGTATTTTCAGCCACCTGAAAAGTCTTTTAATGAAGAATGAACACACAAAGTTAATAAAACAAGACTGAAATCTTTGTTCTCTTTTTCCACACTGAAAATGAAAAACATCTTTTTGATCAGTTTAGAGATTTGCAATACCACTCACGACACTGAACACAAAGGTCACATACATAACATCAGTACATCTCACACGTGGGGATCCCACCTCTGCACTCACACAGACGGCTTTCATTTGCTGACTGATGCCACTGTATCAATTTGCTGTGATGAATGCCCTCAGAATACCACACAGCAGTGATGCAGAGCTGGAGAAAAGAAAGGGTGACAGCAGAATGAATCCGATCAATTCCACCCCTTCCCTGAAAAGAAAAAAAGGGATTTCTGTAGGTGAGGTGAGATTCCCAAATCCCTCTTCCAGTTCATTTTTCTTTCACCCTACAAATAAATCTTCCAGTGGTGTGGGCAAGAAATATTTGAAGAATCCACGGGAGAGGTCTGTGTTGGGCAGCCTGCTGGTTTTCACCTGGGACGACCCCCAGCTCCACTCCCCCGTTCCCTCATTGTGAGCGGCCCCCATTTGTGCAGGGGAAGAGAAGGGCCCCACGTCCCACATTTTTAGTAAAAATAGCAGCTATTTTCTCTAGTCAGGCAAAGGGAAACCACAGCACTGGGTTCTTGGTCCTTCTGGTTTCTGGGCTGTGTCTTTTGAAATTGAAAGTTCCGGGCCCTTTTCCAGACTTCATGGTCTTGCTCCCATATTCCCTGGTGTCTGCAGGGCAGCCCCTCTGGCCGGAGCTCGGCTCTGTGGCAACTGTGGCCCACAGGGCACAGGGGGAGAACGAAGCCAGTTGCATAAGAAAGTTTCCTTCCAGATGATGACTTGGCAAAACCGGTGCCTCTGCAAGCCACATTATCAGACTAGGAAGGCAAATTACAGGCTGAGGGCGTCCCCAGAAGCCTATTGTGTGGGTGTGCAGAGGGGAAAGAGAAAATTCCAGGAAAGCCAAATTTTGGTCACTGCTGCCCGTAGATAGTCAGCTTCCTGGCCCTGGCAACAGACAGCACAGCAGCATTAAAAAAGGAAATTCCTTCAGAGTAAAAATTAAAAAACAGATAGCCTCCAGACTTCCAGGACCTCCAACCAGCAGTGTTGTTCTTTGCTGAATCACAGAGCAGGCTCATTTTCTTGGTATGCTTCGGATGAATTGCGAAGACTGACCAGCAGCTGGGGCTTTTAAAGGGGCGATGCGAATGCAGGGCTGATTCTGGTGGGCATGGCTGGGATGGCCATTGAGAAGGGGCATTTCTGAAAGCTCTTCTCTGCAGGAATTTCCAGCTACATCACTCGGTATCGGTGGAGGATGTAGTTCCAAAGGCTCTCAATGAAGCTGTATTTTTTCCACACTGCTTTCTGATGCATTTAGAGCTGCCTCCCATCCAGTTTTGATCTACCAAGATCTAAGCCATCCTCGTCCTTGGTCATACTGCAACTACAGTGTCAGCAGTGACATCAACACGAAACTGCTCAACATACATCAAACCAAATCCAATGAACAAATAACCATATGATTTGCTATAGGAAATCCCCCAAATAATGAAATGAATAAAATGAAAAGCAGGTACCATTTTGTGCATGAGAGGGGAAGAGCGCAGGCGGTATTTCACCCTTTCTGCTTTAAGGATTTCAAAGCCCCTCAATCTGTTGTATTTCACATCCAGTTTTCCCTAGCAGTGCCCACGAAGACAGGCTGAATTCGCAGGACAGCACTCTGGGGCACAGCATCCTGCTCCTGCAGCCGTTCCCTGGCTCTCCATGCAGGGGAGCTGAGCATTTCCCAGTCCTGCTCCCATGCTTCGACGTGAGACAGCTGCTCCTCCCCATAGCAGCTCTCTCTCTTATCTCATATCTCATTCATTCTTAAAATTCAGGGAGTAAAAAAAAAAGAAAAAAGCTTTCACTGAACCAAAGCGCAGTTGGGAAAATGTAGCGCTGCAGGATTTAACCCAGGGGATGTGTTTCCTAATAGCTTTCCCATTACTGGCAACCACTGCATTCCCTTTCCTCTGACTTGGTCAGACTTTTGAGTACAACTAATTAGTTCAGAGTGATATCATCTGAATACCGACTGTCCGCAGCGCTCTGATACGGCCGGCTCTGGTGTACGCGAGCCTACTGAACAAAGCTCCGTGTTCCTAAGGTCAAAATACAACCTTCCTGTCAGTTTAACTCCCCATATTAGAGCAGCTTTTGCTGTAATTCGGACCAGTCCTCCGTTTAAATGGAAATAAAAGTGCTGAGTTTGTTACATCCATCGCTTCTACACCCACATGCGCCCATTCCTGGCGACAGCAAAGAGGTGCGAGCAGGAACAGAGAGATGCAGTCATACACGAGAACTTCACCAACGAGTCCCTTTTGGCAAATCCGTTAGCAGAAGATTTCCAGATGCAGTCATGGCTTTGGGGCGTCTCCATTTCAGAGCAGCTGGGCCAGATCTGACCCCAGTGGAGTCAGGACAGATTGCCACAGCTAACCATTAAATGCAGCTCCACCTGACTTTCTCCAAAAAGCATTAAAACAAGTCAGTCTTCAACTGTCATTTCAGCAGCTGTTTTCTGCCCCGGTTCCCTTTTCCTAACAAATTCTAAAATTAAGCTCCATTGTCATTGACTCAGGCTCATGGCACACTGAGCAGCCCCAGGTGAATGCTCAGTTTTGCTCCTAAATCAGACATTTCAGAAACCTGCCCAATTCTGCTGGTAAAGATAGAAAGAAAGACTGCAAAAAAAAAAAAAAAAAAAAAAGGCAAAGTTGAAACCAATCAATTTCAGAAAGCTAACAGGGCTTGGAAAGCCCCCACTTGTGATATATTTAGTTAATTTCAGGGGAATATCTGTGGTAGCCAATTATGCAAATTGTTAAAAAATACCACCCTGAAATTTTACACATAAAATATGTATTTTTTCAACCACCCTTCCCGTGCCCATCCTTCCTGCCCTTTTCATTCCCTGCCCTGAGATGATCTTCTTGTCTACGTATGTCTCACGTGCCCTGTTCAGCAGACTGGATGTGTTTGGGTTTTTCTAAGCACGTTGGGTTGCGTGGCATCTCTCATTTGACATGACAGTGCCAGTACCTACGGCCTGTCTGCTAGCGCCAGCTGGAGCCAGCACAACAGCTCCCATCAGCACAGGCAGAATTTGCCATGGGCTGCACTGCAGAAAGGGAAGTGATGAGGCAGGGGACTGGCCCAGCTGGAATACAGCAGGGAGAAGGGAAGACTCTGGAGATCTGCACTCAGCGCTGCATACTGCAGCCAGGTATGCCACAGGACTGCCACGGCTGCTCCCTGAGTTCTTGCCCACGGCCACTCTTCCCAGAACTGCAGGGCGGGCAGCAGAGCACAGCAGCAAGGCCACAGCCAGCACTGCGAGGCAGCACAGCGGGCTGGCGGTCAGGAGGGCTGGGTTTAACTCGGACGGCCAGGTGGAGAAGGGGCACGTCTCTGCACAAGGCTGGATGGGACACTGGTCCTCATTCCCCTTTAGACAAGCAGAGGATAACAGCAGCATCACACTGCTGCTCCAGTGAGGGGTGCAGGCTGGGCCTGAGCAGACTGAGCTCTCCCGCTGCAGAGATTCCGCAGTGCCAGTGACGGGAGGACAGGAATGTCATCAGAGCTGAGCCTGTGCCAGGTCCGAGTCCTTGGAGGGAGGCAGGACAGGACAATGTGTGTGTGGGCCTAGGAGTGTTTAGGGGAAAGAAAGAAACAGATTGATACTCCCTGACTTCCCCACTCGCAGCGCACCTGGCTCGCTGCTCCCTTCCAGCACTGCCTGAGCACACCCTACAAGAGCTCTGAACTGGAGGCAGACCTTGCAGGCAAGCCTTTACTGTGAGCCTGCTGGCTGCCCTCGCTTCACACCCTGCTGTAACTGAAAGGAAACATCCTGCACCAACGCCGCCTCGCTCAGAGGGCAGTGGGCACTGAGCAGTGCTGCTCCCAGCCCATGTCTGTGCATGGCAGATCCCCGGCCCTGCAGCCCCAGGGGCAGCCCCAGAGCCCCCTGTCTCTGCAGCCAAACTGCTTTGGCACACAGTAGGTCAATGCATTTAGGACAGAATGCGTCCCCTCCACCTGGGCAGTGAGGAACACGTGCAGCAGTTCAGATGGCAGCCAGGAAAGGAAAACTTTGAGGACCTACAAGGCACAACGATTAATTACGGGCAAAGGCAAAATGTCAGACCTATGTGTTAGCAAATGGAAATCAGATACAATCCACACTGCAGCACAGGGCATCTCTTGGAAGTCTCTTCTGCTGAGTATCAGTGTGCTCATCAACACTTCTCCCAGGGGCACAGATGTCACCGTGTTTCTTGTGACTGCCACATCCCGGTACCTCCACACATCTCAGCAGATAGAAAAAGATCAACTTCACTGAGATGCTAATATCCATCATAACATATGGATGCATTTCTCCCGGCACTTCTGCTAGTTGTATATTATCTACATATGCTCCTGCATTCGTATCATCAATAATTACTGACATTAACAACATGCTAATGAGACACACTCTGTGAGTGAATACACATCACTGAGCAAGGAGCACTTCTGCTGTATTTAGGCAGATCTCTGGTGGAGCAATTCAAGCAACAGCCTGACACATTAACCATTTCTTCCAACACCAACCTGCTGCTCCATGCTTGCTCTGAGCCCTGCAGCACAGCATCACAGCCCTGCCTCCCCTAGCACTACAGCAGTGAGGTGAGAGAAGATACTTTTGCCTCCTGAGCCACTGAAATGGTAAGCTGAAATCAATAGTGGTTTATGTGACTGTGCTGGGCTGGAAAAATTGATACTGTGCCCTGTTCAACTATTCCTATAGCAGCCACCCAGTCAGACCTGCTGCCCTCCTGCTCCGTGTGTGCAGAAACACGCAGGGGATGGGAATGAGAGGTACTGCCACGCCAGCGTCAGGCTCCTATAGGGATATTGCCTGCAGCAATTAAAACGCCAACTTCCTTCCCACTGTCAACTGACAAACAGGCTCCTGCAATCAGGCATGAGTGCTTCTGAGCTTATTTTTGTAGCTCTTCAGCATTCTTTACGCAGCGAGGTGGCAGACCATGTCCTCAAAACAAGCATTAACGTTAGGACAGCAAGCAGCCTGCTGTGGGCACATGGATGGGAGCAGAGGACCTGAAAGCAGGCTGGGTGTGCTCCCACACAGCGATCAGCCCACAGTATCCGTGTCACACTGAAGAACCCACAACTGCTGCCAGTGTTTTGAAACTGTCCCCCATCAGCAGCTGGGGAAGGAGAGATGATGGGATGGCAGTGCTTAGACTGCAAAGGAGTGCAGGAGCATCCTCACCTACGGGGGAAACTGGGGCAAGGAGCACCAAAAGGATTTGCTCGGTGCTCCTGGCAGACAAGGCCACCTGGAGAGGGAGCCCACAGTTCCCAGCAGAAGCCAGGGCTCAGAGCTCTCTCCACCACAGTCAAACATGTTGCAGGGACAACATCAGTGCTGAGCTCCTCTCAGACACATTCTTATGTGCTTGGTGCCATAGACACAGCTCTCTTGCCCCAGGCACTGATCTTTATGGCACTCACTTGCACATATTTTCCACTGCTCTGTGATGCAGGGCTATAAACTCCTCTCTGGATGATTTCCCATAGCCTGGCAAACAAAGGGACCTTGCAAATGGTGTTGGCTCCTCATTACCTCCTCAGTGGGGAGACTCCCTGCCCAGGACCACTGTGCCAGTCCCAGAGCAGGCTCTAAGCAATGGCAAGTGCAGAACTGCTGACTAGCCCATGTCACAGCTGCTGATTATCTGCAACAGCTCAGAACTGGCACCACGGAGTACAATGCTTGCCAGGCCTACCAGAAACTTACGACGATAAAAACTTCTTCAAATATGCACTCCAAAGCCCACTGCAAGCAGCAGAAAAACGCTGGCCCAGCAGCTTTAGATGCACAAACAGGAGATGCTGGTTTGGACTCAGACTTTCTTCTCTGGCATTTTGGACCAGTCTGGTCCCCTGACCAACCTGAACTTAACACGAGCCTTGAAGGAAGTAAAGGAGAGAGACCCTTACCACCCAGCACAGCAGGGCAAGCAGGAGAGAATGGCGTGGGCAGAGAGCTGCAGGCAGCCGGTGAAAGATGCCTCTGGAGGACTGAGCAAAGCAAGGAAACTGAAATGCACTGTTCTGCTTGTTCCGTGACAAATGTGTGCAGCTCAGCTGGCAAGGGGACAGGAGGAAATGGTGCCGTCATATTCAGCCAAGGAACTTTTGCTTCCCAGGCTGAGCTCTGAGCAGCTCATGTGATGGAAAGCAGAGGGACTTGTTTCTCCTCCCACCTGAGCTCCAACCGCTTCTTGCATTCAGGTAAGGCAAACGTCAAATTGGCACATGATTTTGACTTCTCACCCTAAATCAAGACAGAAACTGGTAAGATGCATGCATGGATGCTAGGAAAGCCAGAAAGGGAAAGAAAATGGAGGGCAAGGAAGCAGGGGGGAAAGTTAGATCAAGGGCTGCATTTTCTGAGGCACTCAGCAGCCAACAAATCTTTTTGTTCTCAAGGCAATGGCAGAAGAACAGAGTCTGGATTACCCTTGGAGGCAGCTGAGCCTTTTTTTCTAAAGCTGCCCCTCCCATTCCACATCTAAGATGAAGATTTCACACAGACGAGAGCTGTTTGATTTAAAGGCGTAATCCTGTGGTCACCACTGCAGCGCACGGCTCTGGTTATCTGAACAGAGACTTTGAGAGTCATGGCCTGCCCTGAGGTTGCCACCTGGGAACATGTGCCAGGCCCAGCATGCTGGGAGGTGACCTGGGAACCCTCCTGCAGGATCCAGCCTCTCGGCTATGTGGTCTTGCCCTGCTTGGAAGCTGACAGTCCTTGCAGTGCAGAGGGTCAAGAGAATCATGGTCTAAAAAACTCAGGAGAAAGTCAAACATACAGCACAGCAGCTGATCCCTGTGAGATGCTGAGGCCAGGAGCACAGATTGCCTCCAAGAGTTAACAGAAGAGCCCAGGTCAGCTGGGAACTGGATGAACTCTTAATTGCTACAGAGGGGGAAAGAACAGGAGGCCCTGAAGGGAAAAAAGAAAGTTTGGAAGTGGTGGGAGATGACATTTAAGAGACCTCACTGCTACTTAGATCTCTTGAATACCCTGCAATTGGCCAAAGAAATTGGAGTGACTCCAGGTCCTTTGGGTCCCTTTGAGAAAATAGCTCAAAAATAACACACACACATAAAAAAAAAAAGCCTGAGAGGATTGACCCGTGCCTGATGCTGAGAGCAGATGCACCAGCAGAAACGAGAGCCTCTGGGAGCCCCTCCACGGTCCAATGTTCCTCTGATGTCCGCTGGCTCGCCTGGCACTGCTGAAGGGCATCAGTGCATCGCCTGCTATTTTGGACACCGCCCCTTTCCTGTGGTCATGCTCTGGGGCAGACGAGTTGCACGCAGGTTTGCAGTTAGCGCTCAGTGCTTGATTCACAATGCAGCTGTTGGGGGAATGGGTCGATCCCCTGCCCCACACGCTGGGTTAGCAGGCAGCTCCCTTGTACCCATTTAAGGACCAGGAGATGTGCTGCTGCCTAAAGCGCAGCTGAATATGGAAGGGCTTCATTTTGGAACAAAAGCTGTGAGCAGCTCCAGTGGAGCCAGGAGCAGATTCTACTTGGAAAAAAAAACTTTTCACTGGCGTCTGTAGTGAAAGGAACGAGATCTGGGTCTTGGTAGTGAATTGCTGGGTCTGGGAATGCTTGAAAGGTTTCCTAGAGACAACAGTGCAGTGCATGGAAATGTTTTCCATTTGCAACAGCACTCCTACCTCGTTCCTCTCAGTGCACCAACCTAAGCATGACCTTTTGGGGTCTGACAGCTAACAACCAGTCCTGGCTCCTGCCACTTCCTTTCCAGCCTACAATGCCAACTTCTTGTGATTCCTAAGCACGATTACAAGCCAGAAGGGGCTCAGATATCAAGATTATCTTGTATTATAAGAAGTGTATGAAAAAATGCTAAATCACACGCTTCAGAGTTGACATCAGTAACAGCTCTTGCAAATTATCCCTGGTCTCCGCACAGGAGGCTCTTCTACATTCCTTGGAGTTAAGTCTCAGCAGCACAGCAATTTTTATTTTCTAGTATCTTAGCAATTTTCCCAGAGAGAATGGGCAACATTAATTTCCTCATCCAGATAATAAGAAGTAGCATAAAAATATGCAAGAAGCGTTCATAGTAAAAACAAAAAGCACACATTGGAAAGAGCCAGGAAGCATTGGGGCTTTGGGATTATCTTTGTAGCTCCTTCCTGCCTTGCTTGTTGGCCTGGACAGACCACATGCCTCAGCTTCCCCCCAGTAAAGGAGGAGCATAACTCTCCATCGATTTCAGAGGGATTGCTCCCAGAGACTCCAAAGTACACGTGTGCAGTGGAGTGGGCATATGCATTTATGCTGCATTTATCTGGCACCAAGCCTACTCCATTCATATTTAGGTGACTAATCATTAATATGTTCATTTATTAATGATGCTGAAAGCCTTCAAGACAGTAGAAAACTCCCAGGCTAAAGAAGCTATGCAATTATGTCTTTAAAGCAATGCTATAAACATTTAAGCAGAGGATTTAATTCTCCCTGAAAATGACATGGAGCAATGGGACGACTCAGATCAGACTCTTGGAAACGGACTTAGTAATTAACTTGGTGTAAATTAACGAGCTTCAGTCAGGATTTGGAGACTTTAATAGCTGAGTGCTAGCTTTTGTAGCGACAGCTCCCAGACAGCACTTTGAAGTGGCCTGCCTCCTTGAAGTGGTGCAAGCTCCAGGATGGGGAAGCAGCAGCTATGATTTGCCTTACAATGGTACCCAAGCCCCCCACCCCCGGATCTGAGCCCAGTGCTACCATGCACTCAAGGCGAGACTGAAGAGGTGCCAGTCCAGCTAGATAAGGCAGACAAAGGAGTCGCATGAGAAACCGCCACAGGAAAGCAAGGACAATTTGGGCCCTGGTTTCCTGGGTGAAGCTGCTCGAGTCCAGGCTGCTGCCAAAGGCGCTGCTCTCCCTGCCACCAGCCCTCCAGCACAGCCTTTGTGCCCACTGCCAGGCCCAGCTCCGCAGGGCACAGCTCAGATCCGGCTGGCCATGAGCTGCTTCGCTGGAGCCGCTGTGTGGAAATGGACTTCTTCCCTTCCTTAGCCCAGAAAAAACCTTTACTCATCCCGCCACACAATGGGATCAGATCAGCAAAGCCATTTAGCTATTTTTAAATTAGCATATCCATAAAGAAGCTATGTCAATACAGTGCACTTCACGTCAGTGCGCCATCAGTGCTTCTACAGCTTGTCTGATGCTGGCAAATAAGCCTCCTGCAGCTCAGCAGCAGATCACAACTGGTGCAGCATGGGCAGACTACCGTGCTGCCATTAATTAAAAAAGGAAACTGGAGCTGGGTCACTACAGCCTAAACATAGATGAGGGGAAAACAAAACACCAGGGGAATTTTTACGGAGGCTGCCGGACACAAGCACGCCCTGTGGTCCTGTCTGTCTGTCCATCCAGCCATGCTGCTGCAGCCCGGCTGACCGCAGCGGGTCTCCCTCCAGGACTGCAGATGGGCAGGAAATATTTTTCCCATCCCACAAACATCTTCCTCTTCTCCATCAGGATGAAACCGAGATCTTTTAGAGTTCCAGTCTTATTTTGTGAAGAAACAGCCACATGCAATCTCGCTGTGTGGGTCAGTCCTTCCCTTTCCATACATTCTTCAGCCTTTGGCCAATCTCAATCAAGTCTGGCTGATGTGATACCAGCAATGTTCCTGCAAGTTTCAGACAGCCTGGGAGAAATGAGACAAAACACTTCTGCTACAGAAAAGCAGTCCTCAGCCACATAAAGCTCCAGTCCTTCTGGAAACCAGTTCGTAGCAGACACAGGAGCATTGGTTCTGCTGGCAGTGGGCACTGCCTGGCTTTGCTGCTCCTGGCAGTGTCTGCAAGGCCCTAATGCATCACAGCATGACTGGGACATGCGAATTCAAAGCCTGGCTCCAAGATGTGCTTCCTCAGACTACAATTCTTAACGTGCACCCAACCTGTACACCTACAGCCAGCACAGACACCCATTCTCTTGCCCTCGCCCACTACCATGCTGATAAAGAAAAAAAAAATAACGTAAAACAGGGGCCTGCTGGGCTTGCGCAGGGCAGGGCACAGGCTGCAGGCAGCAACCCTCCAGCACTCAGCGCACTGCAGCCCTCACCAGCAAGGAACTCAAAGGCCACAGTCACACCCGTTACCCTTCTGCAAAGCCCCTGCTGGGCCCCACCCTCCACCCAGGCCTTCCACCACCTCCTGGCACAGAGATTTCCTTGATTCATTTTCTCCCTTTGCTTGCCAACTTGCAGCTCTTTACCAGGCCTTTGCAGGTGGTGTCTCAGCGCCTAATCGTGCACACCACCTCCTGAATTATCTGAGTCCTGGAGGCCACCCCACAACAAGCATCCCTGCCAGAAAGGTCAGAGATAAGAAGAAGGTCCCTTTGTGCTGTTTCCCTGCCTGGGTTTCTTAGAATCTAGCTGCCTTCGAAAGAAGAAAGAAAATAAACAACTGCAAGTAAGTCCCAGCACTGACTCTTAACACCTAGGTGAGAGGAAGAGGTTGCCTAAGGCATTAGCAGGGCCCTACCCTACACACAGGGAAGGCAAAAGGCAGCACTGACTGCACTTCTAAAGGTAGCTCTGCAATCACAATTGCAGGCCAAGCAGGTGATCAGCTTGCAGGGAATATAAGTGCAGGACAAGAGAATCCATTCACAGACAGATGCAGTGCACTAGTGCACTTTTAACTGCTGCAGGCTGACAGAAAGTCCATGAACTGAACAGGCACACAGATCGGGTGAGATTGACTTTGGTGCTAAGAGCTGTACGAAGCCTGACTTACCTCCAAACCCCACGCCGGGGCTGATGATGGGCAAAAGGGACAGGACTCCAAGCACTCAGCTGGCATCCAGGCTAAAGGCACAGAGCAAAATCCACTCCTCTACCAGCCCTGAGCTTAGGAGGGACAGCAGCAGGGGACACAAATTGATTACTGCAACTGGGTGAAAATAAGCTGCATTTAATCAGTGACAAACTGGAAGGAACTCTGATGACAGCTGATGGAGAATTGAGATCATATGTACTGAATCACATCTCCCTAGGCTCTTGTATTTTAAATGTGCTTAACATTTTTTTTTCCTCTCCCATCACAGCTACTGCAGCTTAGGCCAACAGCGACAGCTTTGGAAAACCCCATCATTGCAGTTTAATGATGATGAATTGGTTAATACCTGTAATGTGCTTTGCCAGCTAGATTCACACAGGCAGCACAAATACTGCTGCTGCTTCTCGACAAACAAAACCCATGCAACACACATGTAGCTGCTAACCAGAACAAAACATAGGTGTCCCTGCCAGTCACACTGCCTAACCTCTTCCTCCCTCACTAGGGGCGGAGGTGAGGAAGATGAGCATCCAGGAGAACAGCTGTTTTGGTGCGTGTTCATCACTCCCTGCAGGGCTGATGTTCTGCATGGCCCCCAGCCAGCTGACACCATGCACGTTGCCTCAGTTTCCCCTTCTGCTGCTTGAGGTTGATGGAAGGAGATTTCATAGAACTCTGCATTTTTGTAATTGCTGCATTTTCACGTTCATTGCTTTTTCTTAATTATTGACTGGGCATATAAATACCAACTGCCCGAGGCTACAGCACAGAAAGTCAAAGGCCTACGTCACTGATTTATGAGACCTCCATTCAGTTCAGTTTGCCTCCCTCTGTAGTTCCCATGGGAAAAGTTGCTTTTCATTTCCTTTCCAAAATCTCATGTACAGCATGGCTGGGAGCTGCTAAACCTCTTTTTGCCTTTGCCACAGTTTTCTCCACCAACATGAGCTGGATGTGCCACTTCTCCCTTCTGCTGCACTGAATTGGGTGAAGAAGCAAAGGTGCCAAGTTAATAGGAAACATTGGCGTTGTGTTTTTACTTATGAAAGTGGTGACTAGGTTAAAAACTTGGGTGATCCAAAATAATACACAGTGCAGAGGAAGAAACTGGCACACGTAAGCACTAATGGAAAACATCCTAGAGGCACACAGCACCCCTGCTACTTGCATGCAGCTGCTACATCACCACTTATAGGAACTGAAATACTCAGAAACCTTTTGCTCCCAGAAAAGCAGGTGCCAGAGGCTGGGAAGGGAATCAGGAGAGCCCAGGCAAGCCCAAAAGCCTATGTAAATTGACAAATGCCTGCCTCAATCTTTTTGCTCTAAAATTGACACGACACCTTTTGCTTTGACTCCTTATATTCCTCAAGAAAATTCATTCCCCATCCCTCCCTATAGGCTGCTATGCAGCGATGCCAAGTGCCTGCATGAGTCATTTCAGGACAGAGATAATGATGCATCTCTAGGAGAGGAGACTCACATTCATCTCAGTGACAGCCATTACTGCAAACAATCAACCAGAGACACCAGAAACAATAACTGCATGCCCTGGAAGCTCCTACTTGGGTCAGCAGATTTACTCAGCTCTGTATACCAATTTGATAAGCATGGCAGCTGTACATCTTTCATTTTCAGGCATACACAGCATGAGATTACAGTTGATCCTACTTGGCTAATAAACTGAACTGTGCAATAGTACTTCTGAACTTGGTGGGGGTCTGGAGTTAAGAGATGCTACAAAACAAAGACCAGACTCCTATCTTCACAGTTCCAACCATCCAAACCATGGGCACCTCCTGCACTGATGGGTGCTCAGTCTGAGTGCTGCATGCCAAGGAGCAGAAAGGTCACCCTGTGGCTAACGACAGCAGGGCTACAGGGTGCTGTGCCTGCGTGCCAGCCACTGAGACAGCCAGACACAGAGGGCTCAGAGGGCTGGCATTTGCCGCCAGTTAGACCCTTGAGACCTCACCAATTTCAATGGGCTCACATGCAGTGTTAAGCAAACAGCATTCAGCCCCACAATATGCAAACTTAACTTCTGCCAGCATTTACAGAATCACAGAATCACAGCTGACAAACACATTAGAAGTATGTGTATTTATTTACTTCCTGCACAGTCTAAGTTAAGAAGGAGAAAATAGATGCTCAGCAACGATCTCTGCTCACCTGCTGAGATTGATGGTTGGATGCACAGCTGAGAACTACAGTGGTGCCTTACAGACAAATTTCCACTTCCATCTCCTGCCACTTCTTGCACCTGTAAAGCTGCCTGCCAAGACCCTGCAGACCCAGCTAGGTTCTTAAGGAACCTGTCTGGCTGTGCATATGGACACTTCTGAGCTCACTCTACAAACCACTTTGGATGTACTAAGCTGAAATGCATTCTGGAAGCAGAGATTATACTGATGGTCTTCAGCCATCAAATAATTTCGCTGTGTTTAGGCCCACCCTGCGTCCTGCATTTACCCTACAGCACTGCAAGCTGATAATTTCAAAGAGCTTTAACAGCTGCATTGAAAAGAAGAAAAAAACAACAGATGTATGTGAGACAGAAGACAAACGTGGCAGAAGCCCTTTGAAGACAGACAGTGGCACACAAAGCATTTCAGTGGTTATTTCCCTGCATGCACTGTCACAACCATGAATACGTAAACCCTTCCAGCTCCACTGCCATCTCTGCTGCTCTCACACCTCATTGCACATGCTGGTAGCAGTACTACACGTGCTGGCAACACCAAGATGCTCTAATCAGAACTGAGACTCTCCTCTGTCAAGCTCTGCACTTACTCTGACGGTGCTCATCATCTGGGTATCACAGACCTACATCAATCAAGCCATGCAATGCAGAGCAACTGACCTACATGTCAGTATCTTATCAGGCCAGGGTTGAGGAGGTGGCCTGAGCAGCCACAGCTGGCTCTGTGTAAGATGACAAAAAAGTGCTGAGATGCTTTTTGGCTAACAATGAGAAGTGTCACACCCCCAGCTGAAGAATTTGGGGATCTCTGCCAAATCAGAGACTTTCTCGGGTATTTCCAGTGGAGAGGTTGATCCAGGCTCTGATCATGAATTAAATTGAATACAACGGACAAAAAAAAAAAAAAAAAAAAAAAAAAAAGTCAGACCTCCCCTCTGTTAATTTTCTGGCTCAGGCTAGAAATTTAAACAGGGATAGTTTGAAAGGTACTTTCCACAAGCCTGAAGTCCATCTGTGCTTGCCTAAGCCCAGCTCCTCCATAAGACATGTGCATACAGAAACCAGATCTGTCCTGAAAACAGCAAATCCCCAAATCCTTGAGTTTCAGACAGATCACTTACAAGTGGAAAGCCCATGCAAGAGAAAGTGCCAGCTGCATATGCAAAGGAACACTGAGAAGCAAGTTTGTGCAAATGACTTCTGGGTCACACCAAATGGATTTGTGTGCATCTGCATGAGGCAAGGACCGGCTCCACTCTGCCTCCCTTGTGCTGGTAAAATGCCACTCACTTCTGCTGCAACTGAACATCAGAATGCAGAATGGAGCCCTCTGGAACACACTGTGCTCCACTTCTCAGGAGCAGTACGTGTGGCAGTAGGCTACAAGGCCACAAGGCGGCTGTTTTGGGCCTCAACTCATCCTGGAGTGCAGGCAACAGCGAGGTCTCTGCACTCGGACTTACCTCCATTGCAGGAAGTGGTGCAATTGGCTGCTCTGCTCTTTGTGCAGGAGTTTGATGTGGGCCATCAGCCACAAAGGCAAGATGAAACTGGACACAGCAACGATTAAGCAGGAGCACGTTCTACATGCAGCATGATTGGCTTGTGCTGTGTTGGAAAGAGCAAACAGGACACTATCTCACTGACCTACAGGGCTGTACCCTGCCTTTCATCTCCCGTTTGCGCAAGCTGCAGGTCCTGCATTGCCAGCACCCTTGCCACCCCCACCACATGTACAGGCAAGGGGCAGGAGGACACGAGCCAGTACTCCTACACCAGCTGACTTCTGCTCTCAGATAGGAAGTTGATAAAAATCTCACTTGGCTGCAGAAAGAAAAATCAGATTTCAAAACCTCTGCCAAAAGGCCTCCAGAGCCTAGCAGCAGACCTGGCACCAACCCTTGCCAGAAGGCCCCCTTCCCAGCTGCACCCGAGGCATACCCTGGTTGTGCCTTGTCAACTCTTTCAGAATGCTTTCCCCTCCTGAGCTGTTGCTTATATTCTCCTGTAATGCCTTTTTTTTTTTTTTTAAATCTTGGGATCTAGCACATGTCAAATCTGCTTTCATAAGTGAGTTGGGAGTAGAGGGGAGGGAGGAAAGAAGGGATAGGAAAAACTACTATCTTGAGTTAACATGCAGATCCACTGCAAAAGATGAGTGGAGGTGGGAGCAAAAATGAAACCTGGTGCAAGGTTGGATGGCAAAACCCAAGGCATCTTAGCAAAATGCTCAGGTCCCAGAGGAACAAGCCAGCTCCTGTGAGGTTGCATAGGCTCTCCCAGTTCTTGGTTCCAGCTCCAAAATCCTGATTCCAAGGACTTCTCGCAGAAGAGAAGACTTTTACTTTGACAGAGCATTGCATGCTTTCCAACAAATTTAAGCAGCCTCTAATTCATAGTTAGGGAACAACCTGCTCTCAGGGAATAGATTTCCTGCTTCGTGGAAGTCATCAGATTTGTCTCTACCCCTCAACACACACCCTGTGCTGCTGCAAAAGCTGCTGTGTGGCAAATTAACAAAGTCCTTCCAGCCAGCCCTAACCTCTTTGCAACACCCCTGCCCTGTTCCCACCCTACCCCAATGGAACATGCAGAAAACCTTGCAAAAGGCCCCAGGCACAGGACTTCCCAGCAGGCAGGATCTGTGCAACCCACCTTCCCTGCATACTGGTTGCCATGCATGTAGCATGGCCCAGAATAGGGCATGCTGCCTGGGGGTAAGCAGGTGCTCTGTGCTTCTCACCCTTCTCCCCTCTTTTCTCTCTGCATCTTATATCAGTCTATGATTAAATCGAGCCTGTTTAACCGTCACAACCAGATGTGGGGACCCCATTCGTTATACAAAAAAAAGGAAAGAAAAATGGCACGTGGTAACAGTTGTCTGCACGTGAAACATGGCCTGCAGCCCTCTGTACACCCCGAAGCCACAGGATCCTTGTTTAGGGCATGGGAACTCATTTTATCAGATCCTCAAAGACTCAGTTAAAACAGACCCTGTTGTAGGTTAGGTGGAGGAAACGCGCGCCCTGCGAGACACCGCACGCCCTCCCAGCTCTCAGCCCTCCTTGCCCACCGAGCCCCTTACAGCACAGACTCAGCCCTCCTCATGTCCTCAGACAGCTGTAATCCTTGCTACCCCTAGCCCCATAGATCCCATCCCTCTGGCCAAACCAGAGGGATTCACAGCCGCAGAAAGCTTGCTCCATGCCTAACCCTGCAGCAGCTTCCCCTGCTCCTCGTTGCCCTGAGCTCCAGTGAGTGCTTTTCATTATGATCTGTAGGTGTCTTACTGCCATCACTAGACTGGAGCCCTCAGGGGATTAAGGCTGAAAGCCCCTTGGGATTTGCACAGCAGAAAATGTCAATGAGCAGAGCCTGCAGCACAGCCAGGGCAAGCTAACAGGGCTTACAGAGAGCTTTGCACTCACAGAGGAAGAAGCAGAGACATGAGAGGAAGGAAAGGAGTAGGAAGGAAAGGAGATGATATCCATCCCCATGCCCAGCGTAGGGAGATGAACAGCAAGAGCAAGCAATGAAGCCTATCGTTGCCTCCCAGCTGGCGCAGGCCCTCAGAGACATGCTGTGGGCTGCAGGCCGTTGAGAACAGGGCTGTCATCTCCACAAGGCTTTATCAGCGGCTGTTTCTTCTTTCTTTCTGTCTTGCTCCAAATTCTCAATTCCCAAAAAGGGTGGGAGATGTCACAGAATCAGCAACACATCCTGAACAGCTGCTGCCACCCTCTATCTCTGCCGCACCCCTTGTCCCTGCTGCTTCTGGAGCCCCCAAAAATGCAAACTGCTCCGCCTGGCTAACAAGGCCCAAGCAGTGATGCTACACCGCCAGTCTGGAGCGCTGCAGATCTCTGATAGGATTCAGTTCTGGGTTCCCATTGGGAGTGATCAATTCAGGACTTCTGTAGACTAACAGCCTGTGGACCAGAGTCCTGTACAGAGGGTCAACTGAAAAAAAAAAAAAAAGTTGGTTTTCCAGCTTATGCTTCTTCCATGACAAGATCTGGAGGCTTTTTTTGTCTCAAGGAAATGAGAATAGGTGGGAGAGGATAAGGTTTTTCAGCACCCAAAGCTTTCACAGAGCAGCTGGTGTGAAACAGTCCTACATTTCCATTGCTACTGCATCTGTATTTCCAGGATCCCAATGGGAGGAAAAAGTGACTGTCATCAGACACCAAGCTCCAATGTACAGATAAAGGCATTTCCTTAAAGTGCGTTGCTCGGGAATGCCAACATTCTTAAAACAACAGATTTTAACAGGTATTTAAAGGTGATGGTAACCCCACTCAATCCCACTCTTGCAAAGCTAGACAACTGCTTAGCATTACAACTTTTCCAGTCAAATTACTGATTGTTCTTAAGCCATCTTCTTCCATTTCAAAAAAGTAGAGAAAAGGAAGTACCTTGCTATATGCAACAACCAACAGCCTAGCCAGAACCAGACACCCTTCTGAACCCAGTATTATAGTCATTGTGGCCCAGCAGCACACAGAAGAGCCTGCACTACATCTCCCACCACTATGGCGAGCATCTCCATAAGCCAGTAAAGCTTCTCAGTCCAACCCAGGATGGTTTCAAGAAGCAGTGTCCATGTGTGAGCCCCTGCTGAGGAATGGGGGCTCTTCACAACCCATTCAAACAGCTTTCCTGCCCTGCAGAAGTGTGAAGAGCTCCACAGAAGGATCCCAAGCCCAGCTGGATAAGCAAATGCGCACAACTGTAGCTCAGAAGTTTCCAAATTTACATTCTACCCACTCACAACACAGCTCATGATCGGCTTCAGGAATTACTTCTGCTGGCCCCACATGCTCCATGCCTGGGGACAACATAGACGGCTTCACCTTGCTCAGCAGGAGGAGACAGCCCCAGCCCGATCCAGAGAGCAGCAGGATCCCTAGACCCCGCTGGATCTGTGCCTGAGGGAGCAGGATTCCTCCCCCACCCCTACCCTGGAAGGGCAACACCCAATGTGTGGTTTCCTGAAACAACAGATATTTGTCAAAGACAGCAGCAAGAAACGCAAATGTGGTAAAGTGGCCTCTGCTGAGCTGTGCAGGTTGCCAGCCTTACCTTGAAGCATGAGCACTATCACCCCGTGGGGCCAGCAGCAGCACCTTGCCCTTTGCAAGATATCAAAGGCATGGGCAATGCAGCTCTGGCTCAGAGCAGACATGGCTTCCACTGGTAGGCTTTCCACAAAGGGAAGTGTGCAAAAAGCAGGCAGGAGACATTATCCTGGCCCAGCTTTACTGCTGACATCTGTCTTACCAGTGACCAATCCTACCTCGTTGTTCCAGCACCTCCTCCAGCAATGCTAAGACATCTACAGGTCAGACAGATGGCTGAGGTGAGGAGCAGGCACCAGCCCAGAGATGCTCATTCTGCTGCCCATGCCCTTGGCTCTCTCTGCCATGGCTGTGAAAATACTGATTTACAGCGTACTCCACAGCAAGGGACTGCATTAGTGCTTGCTGCACCCAGCATCTGGCACGTCCAAAGCAGCCGCAAACAGTTTGCCAAAGCAAGGATGGTGACACAGAACAACAGCTTGTGAACAAGACTGAGCAGAGATCTTATGCTCTCCAGAACAGGACCAGTTGTATTATCTATAAGGATCTTGAGAACAGAACATCACCACAGCTGACACTGTTCCTCTGCCTGTTTTTCAGCAAACTCTACATCTGTTGATCCTCAGTAACCAGCGTAGCCCATCTCCTCATCACCTTTGGATTGTAAAGTTTGAAGAAAACAGAAGCAGTAAAATGGAGAACATCTACTGAGTCACAAGTGAGGCAGGAAAAGCTGACCTGGAATCTGCAATAGTTCCTGGCAGCAGAGGCTCTGGACAGCCTGGAAGTGTGGGTTTACATGCTTGCTGGGTTACATACAGCACTGACTCAAACACAGCTTTGAGCTTGTGGGATGGGAACGAACAGTTTTTACATCAGCTAAATAGCATTACAATAAAAAGTCCAGTGGATATCAACCACCCTGGGCCCATTTTAACCAGTAAAGATGCTCTGACATTCCAGTTAGGCCAAAAGAAAGCTCCTGGGAGCTCCTTGCTATGGAAGACTCACGTTAATGTAGTGCAATCCCCAGACACGTGGACTCTGCAGCCCCTATAGTAAGGCTGAGGGGAAGTTGAGTGTGACAGGGAGAGGCAGGGACCCTTTGGGGCCCAGCTCCAGCACTGTCAGTCAGTGCCATACAGCACAAGCCTTGAATGGGTAACAGCACCTCGCTCACTGCCTGAAGAAAAAAAAAAAAACACCACACATTTCTGTGTCTAGCTCTGCAGCTGACATCTGAACAACAGCATTATCTTCCAGACAAAGCCAGAGCCTTGACATGTTAGGGAGCACAGTGCACCCTTGAGAAGCCTAATTGCATTCCCCTGTACAGAGGCACACCTTATTTCCCCCTCCAACTCCACTGACCTGCATTTCCAGCACCTGGGTGGTGCATAAAGAGCGCTCCACCACTGATGCCCTCTCCCCCTGTGGCTATTTGTGTTTCTATGTGGCTTGATGAAATGGCTTCAAGCTTTACTCAGAACTCTGGGGCTGGAACACCTAACTCATGCACTGAGATGGATTCTACACTCTGGAAACTCCATCTTCTACACATGTAACATCATTTACATCATTTTGAGATATGTATGCAAACTCCAGAAGCAACCCTGCAGAGCTGCACAGATCCTCATCTCGCAAGCCTAGGCAGGGCAGTGCTTTCTGCCAAGACATCAGCCTCTTCCACCAGGAAGCAACAAGTCCGCAGGGTATTACTTCACACAAGTATATTGCCAACACTAACAGCGCTGTTGCATTAGAGAGAAGAGTATTTGTCAATAGTAGCAAAGCAGCCTCTCTGCATTCAGGTCATGATCTCTGCAAGCCATAGGCCAATATCCTTAGGAGAAACATTCTCAGATGGACAACTTATTCCCTCCTCACCCTTCTCCTGTGTATCAAGTGCTTGTCACCATCACACTACACAACAATCCTCGCATAGCATCAGTCAAGGGACTTAGGGGCTTCACTTTTCAGAAACAGATGGGCACAGGGAAGATTTTAGTGACATCCTGACTGCAGGGGGCTGTAAGAGTCTAAATGAATTCACTGCTAGCTATTTTGGTTTCTGACATAAGCCAATGAGAAGAGCACATGGTGACAACGTGCCCTCTGGTGGCAGCGGTGCTGGGGCGGGCAGAAGCACATGCAAAAGTTCACCCCACCTCACCTTAGCAATTACCACCTACCCATCTCAGTTGTTGCTCAGAAACACCAGGCTCCCACGCCAGCCTCCTGCAGGCCCTCCAGCTGCACCAGCACCGCCCAGTTCAGAACTGAAAAAGCCTTGGGCTTTCCCTACCGAGGAGTGGACAGTCATTCATTCCCATCATTCTTTACAAAGCTGAATTTCAACAGGCCTCACAGCTTCCCCCTCCCCTTCCCCGCCCCGGACTATCAGTATTAGAATAACTATTCAGCTGTAGCTCACTGAGGTTTAGTACGTTTGTCTGGGGTGACACAATAAGGGCTTGGGATTCCCACCTCCTACACCTTCTTTGAAATAATCTGCATGAAATTCTGTAAAAACACGTGAGCTTCTTTCCTTTCTCAGTTTGAAACCAATCTGAAAGTGCTTCTTGTTGCAAAAGGAAGTGTTCCAATCTCTGGGAAAAAACACCACGCTCAGGAAGACGCACAGACTCCCACCATCCTGCATTTTCTTGTTTTGCTGCCAGCTGACCGATTTCACAGCACTGCAGAGGAAGCTGGCACCATAAACTGGCAAACATTTCCAGCGGCAGTGTCGATTCCCACTCCACATGGGCTCCAAAATAAGGATGTCACCCTCCACCTATGGACACGAACAGCCAGCATGGTTCTGCTCGCTTCCAGATTCCTTCTCTTTCACATCGGACCCCTGGCAACATCTTTCAGCACAGCCCTGAAGCGCTCCTTCTTTCACTACGCCTCTTTCCCCTCGGCTGGCCAGTCTCCTCCAGTGGCTGCGAGCAGCTGCTGCTTCACACACACAGAGAAACCCTGACATCACAGAGGAGCCAGACCTTTATGGAAGCTTCTCCCATCCCACCCCAGCAGGCAAAGGGAAGCCGTGCATAACAGAATGATGTACCCACGCCATAATATGGGATGCAGCACCTGTGATTTTAGGAACTTCTGCACATATTTAGTTGAGGGGAGTTCCCCAGGCTCTGGATTTTCAGCTTGCTACCAAGTCCAGCAGGGACTGCAGTACTCTGGGAAGCTTGCACCACCACCAACAGTATTCTAACATCAGCTGGTGCATTTCATCAGTTCTGAGAGCATCTCAAAAGGCATGCCAACTCTTACTGATGGGACAACGACACGCAGAGGAGCATAGAGGCTTGTGTATGGTTATTCAGCAGGCTGGCTGCAGTTAGGACTAGAGCTCAAAATAACAGTGCTCTGCACCAATAACCAGAGCACCCAGCCTCCCCCAGCACTGCTCACTGCAGGGCTTCCCCTGCCACCCCCTGCCTGGTGTCCAAAGAGACAGTTTTGTTTTCCAAAGTTTATGATACTTCAGGATGGGGAAAAAAATATTCCCAAGAGTAAAACAAACCACAACAACAACAAACAACAACACACAAAATCAACAAAAACCAAGCAGGCAGCACAGGGCTGTGAAGTACTCTCATTTATACAAGAGCTCCCACACGTGAATAAACCAAGTAATGCAGCCATTGAAGATGAAGGTCAGATGGAGGCAGTGGGAATCCAGGCTAAGTGACCACCAACACCCAGGTGGGAACAGGGCAATTCAGAAAGACTTAAATAACTTGCTGTGAGCTGCTGACAGCTGCGGAGTCAGAGAGCCTCTGCAGGACTCCATCCTCCCTACAAGCACTGAAGGCAGAAACACAGTGCCCTCATTCTCTATAACTGCTCAGCATCTCTTCTTTCTGCCTCCTAGAGAAACACCCTCAGCTGCTTGGGAAGACAGTGGATGCCCTCCATCCATACTGACAGAGACAAGCATAATAAAGAATCTGAAAGTCAGCTGGGGCAGGAAGAATCTGTGCTGCTCTGCAGATCAACAGACAGGTCTCCAGAGCGGGAGAGGAGCATCGGGCCTTGATCAGTATTCTATAGGATTGTCTCTATTTTTTTTATGAAACAGATAGATATGTAAACACCTGGAGGCAAGGAGTCAAACCCACAATTCTTTCTTTTCATGCAAATGCTATAAATAACATGGTAAGAAGTGACATTACAGAGTACTGGAGACAAGAGATCAAGAAGAAATTGTCCTCATGCACGAGGACTCACCAGGAGTTACAGATCTGCCACAAGTCGCATTTATAATAATGCACCTTTCCCAATCTCAGTGAGGTAACTCAGCTAAAGAGTATCTCCATCAGTCCCCTTGTACAGACAGGGAAGCAAAAGGATGTGGGAGAGCTAGCAGATGGGAACAGCACACCAAAGTCCCGAGCTGCACGCATCTCCAACCCACAATTCACCCTCTGATTCCGCAATGGGCTCCCACCGGCGCTCTCTTCTGCCTCAAATATTTCAATCTCTACCTTCACACCACTCATGTCGTTTTGTTTTCTTTTTGCCCTTTGTCTGAGCATGATGGCTGGCATGTTATACTCTGAGAAGGAAACACTACCACTCATCAAGCAAAAGCACCTTTCTGCTTGCTTCCATGTTTACACACCCCCTGGATTAGTTACAAGAAATGAAACTGACTGCACAGAAAGCTTAGACTGAGGGGCACGAGTCTCTCCTGGAGCCCCATTGATACTGAGCCATCCACAGCTCCCCATCACTCCTGCAGACAATTCCAGCTCAGCCTCAGCCTCTTCTCAGCGGTTGCACTGCACTGCTTTCAGTACAGACCTGCCACTCTCACACCCTTTCCTCCCCAACGTAGCTCAGTCACCCCTCAGCAGTTAACCAGCAGGTTACAGCTTCACAACACGAACCATTCCCCTCTCCATCTCCTCAGGCTTCCTCAGCCCCGTCAACCCACTCACCTCAACCAAGACCTCCAGGACCAGCACTTCGCACGCAGCCCTCAAGGGAAGCTCGTATCGGCCTCCAGGCCCGGCGGGACCCCGACAGACACACAGGCGGCAGGGCGGTCCCCGGTCACAGCACGCCAACGCCTTCAAGCACGGGGACCACGCCGTAGCCGTCACAGCTTCGCCCTCCCCCCCTCGCACTTCCAGCCTTTTAGAAGTGCCTCCTACCTTTGATATCCAGCAGCTCCCCCTCCCGCACGACGCTCCCTCGCACCCATCCTTCCCCGCCCGCTCTCGGCTCCACGCGGCCGCAGCCCTTGTTTACGCCGCGCCCCGCGGAGGGCTGAGCCGCCGCACAGCGCCGGAAGCGCGGGGCGGAGATCGGGCTGAAGGTCCGCGCAGCTCTCAGCGGCGCAGCTCTCAGCGGCACAGCCCGGAGCGCTGCCGCCCGCACCGCCGTTCGCTCTTCCAGAGGCTCGCGACGGGAACGCCGCTACTGCCGCTCGTTCTCCTCGCTCCCTCTCGAGCGCACCGGCAGAGCTGGGATGAGCCGCAGGCCCCGCGCGCCGCCTACAGCCCCCAGAGTGCACCGCGCGCCTCGAGCGCGGCCCCGGCGCCTCGCACATGCGCATAGTGCTGTATGGCTCCAAGATGGCCGACGCGGCGCCCGGCGGTTCCGGCACGGTAACGGCAGCTCCTCACCGGGCCGCGGGGTCGTTACGGAGGGCATCCCTCCGACGAACCGGGCGGAACGGCAGCGGCCTACGCCGGCCGAGGAGCCCAAATGACTGCAGCCTGCCAGCGGCGGCCTTTAGGGGGAGCTGAAGAGAGGGAGGCGCTGATTGGCTGGATGGCTGGGCGGGGGCGGGGTTTGGTGGCAGACTTTGATTGGCCCAAACTCTTCTGCTGGAATTGGCGGAGAGGGCCGCGGGGCGGGGTTGGCCGCGAGGCGGCTTTGTTTAAAGGGACCGCGCACGAGTGGGAGGGCGGGGTTGGAGGGGGGAGGGGTGCAAGGTGATTCCGTCCGTCCGTCCGTCCGTCCGTCCGTCCGTCCGTCCGTCCGTCC